>NC_064632.1:588815389-589128028 GCF_023864275.1 Schistocerca cancellata | reverse complement strand
AATCAGCTCTACAGTAAAAAATATCCACGCTCAAGTAACCTTTGACTCGTAAGTAGAGAAAAATTTCATCAACAACACAGAAGAATTCCATGTTGCAATTTTGAGACTAAAATTGTTGAAGTGATCTCCAGCTGCATACCTGTGATGACAGACCAGCAGAACAATACAGCAGCTCTCCTTCCCAATGCAGTGGCCAATAAGCTGGCTATGCACGGGCTTTGCAGGGGTTGTCACTACATCACTTAGCTTATTCATGTCACATTGTGAGCACACTGCAGCTAGCTGTGTGCCTGATTACATGAGCTGCAAACAGCACTGACCTGAGATTGGTTTTTAAATTAGTAATTCATTCTGTGAAGAATGAAAACGCATTTTACTGGCTTTGGATAGCCAGGTCAGAATCTAGTGATATACAGACGAGGCTATAACTTTTGTTGTTAAAGTTGTATGCAAATCTGGGTGAAGAAGATGAGATATTAGTGGCTCTTATTAATGCCGAAGAGGAGAATTTTCAAAATTTAAATACAACTTTGTTGAATTAAAGAGTACGGGTTGTGTGTGTGTGTGTGGGGGGGGGGGGGAGGTAGCAACCAAAGTAGGCTCTTCAAAAGAGGAAGTAAATGATAAGATTTCAAATATGTAAGTGACATTATTAAACCTATGAAAGGAGATACAAACTGGAGTAGAAAACAATGGATCTTAGTACAGGAGGTACAATTTAAGAAAGTAAACCATAAGATGAAACAAACAGAGGAGTTTTCAACCCATGAATTCAAAAGTACACATACTCAAATCCCAGATACACAAAGCTGCGTAGAGGTGTTGGAATAAAGTAGAGAATTTGGTAAAGTAATTAATTACCAGAACACTTGGACTAATTTGAACCTACATCTACAGGAACTAACTGAAAATAAAGTACAAGAAAAGGTTGAGTCTAGCAGCAGAAGAAATACATTGAGTGGCATATAACTCAGCCTAAACATTTAGATAATCCATTAGAGAAATCACTCATTGTGAAAGTATTTGTACAGAGATTGGCACACTATGTAAGAAAGGAAATTTGATATAGAGGATGGACAACTGCAAGTGATTTGCTGACCTTCATTGAAGGCCTATATACTGTTAATAAAGAAGACAGTGAGAATGTCCAGGAAGAAACCTTGGGAAATGACAACACTGTGGGTAAGTGTTTTCCCGAACAATCTGCAAAGAAAAGAGAAACCATCATGTGCATAACCACCATGGTCAAAGTAATTCAAAACACAGGAAAAAGAAGTGTTTGTATCAAACTCAGTCATCAACTGTATGGATAATACAATACTTGTAAATGGATATGTGTCAAATAACAAGGTAATCAAATGGAATTATCTTGCAATGATAATGGGAAATGTGGACCGTCCTGGGACAGGGGCCAGGATCCATGACATGACAATACAGACATATGACCATTGTAGTGTAACGACGTATAGGTTTGTTTATAAATGACTTTCTTTTGATATATGACCATATGCAGACTTCGTCACCTACGTCAGTTACAACCCACTTCAAAAAATTGTCATAGAATGGTTCTTGAACGAAACTATAAAACATCAGTTGAGTCGTATGCAAAGAATTTACATCACTTGGGCCAATTGGTTTGCGTAAACCTTTTCAATTTTAGACTTCGTTTGTTTCTCCTCAGAACTTATATTGACACACGTTATCTTGATTTAATCGATATCAGAATCACACATTGACTAAACGTTTTAGATTCGAAGTTGCGATGACACCTGTTAAAATTCAATAATCTTGTCAAATATATTATTAATCAGTTCACATAATTCTTCATAAATAAATCCTCAGAACACGTGTTTCAACTTTAGTAGCATCCACTAATTTATTAGCTTCCTACATACAGTTGTGAACTTGACCGTTGACAAACTAAGACTGACATTTTCAATAAGGTTAAGCTCTCTATGACATCATTGTTATACAAAAAATTCATTTTCAATTTTTAGAAACACGACGCAACAACTCGGTTCCAGGATCTTCTGTTGCTCTTTGGCTGTCGACCCGCGACGTATAGTGGCCAGCAATTTCCTCTCTGGTCGCGGCAGCAAAGATGCTGTCTCCGTTCGTTGCGCCGCCCTCTCTGTACGTGAAACATACAAAAAATACAAAACTTTAGATAATTCACAGCTATTACAAAAATATTACAGAAATACATAAACAAAACTAAATTAAACTTATATTCACCTGCAAACTGGGCTGACACTGGTGGATGGGTGACGCTTCAATTTCGCGTCCCACTACACCATGTATAAAAATGTTCATTGCTTTTACACGTAAGATACCTATGCGAGAATAGTTGTTGGATGAGGAGGAGGAAACAGAAGTAATTCTGCCAAAACCCATATTAGATGGGAAAATTTTCAGAAGAGAGGTGTATATTTATGTAGGCTCAGGGAGTGAGATTTCACTGATCTCAGAAGATTTATTACAAACAATGAGAAACAAAGACCTGTGCCCCATACTATCTGATGCTAGTGTATATATTGCAGGTATTATGGGAAGCAACCATAAGTCAATCAGACAAGAAATATGTGTACCCACCACTAGAGGAAGTTTTCAATTTATGCAAAATTTTCTAATTGAAGGGTTGTGCCAGAGATAGTCAGAAGTCACATTCCACACAATTTAGAGTTTTGTCAGTGGTTATGTTTTTAACCAACATATGTCTCTGTCTACATATCTTTTAATGGCATCTGTTGGCCAAAGAAGTAATTATAAGTCAGTGTTATTGTCTGCTATAACATATCACTCACACAAATTCTAGAGAAATAATCACAAGCCATTGCAAAATGGCAGGAGTTAAGGAGAAGGTTTGCTTCCATCTAAAGAAAATGAAGATTTAAGCATTACTTATTCTTTGACAGAGTGTGATGCTGATTTTTCTAATAGTGCAAGTTCATGTAATTGTGTAACCCCTGGATCAGATTCAGAATGTGAACAGTATATTTTTGCCTACTTGTTTGAAAATAACCTTAAACGACTTATAACTTTGTTTTAAAGAATATGTGTAACCTTTATCCAGATACATTAAAATAATACTGAGCAGAAACATCAGACTTAAATTATATTACATATATGAATATGTAGACTGAAGCAAAAAGTAATTATTCATTAATGTTAATATATTTTAAATAGAGACTTGAATAGCCATATTACTTTTTTGTGGATTGTGTTTATCTTTCTGTGAAATATGGCATGTTGATTTTCTTCTACAGGTTACTCCAAAAACCAGAGAAAGTGAAGCGACTCCATCTAAATGTCCAAAAAACTGGGAGAGAAATGGAAATGTCAAAACTTGGTCTTCAGCCAAATGCAAAAAAAAAAAAAAAAGAAAAGAAGCAAGAGTTTTTGTATCAGATACAACCCATAAAAAATAGAGGCGAATCCATGCGAAAATCATGCTTTGTTCAAAGAAATGTTTCGAAAAAATGGAAGATAAAGACTCCACTTTTGATGCATTTTGGGATTTGGCTGATTTTAATGGTGAAGATGCATACCATGTGGGCCAAATGGAATTGACTGAAGTAAAGAGAAGGTAAGAAAGCTGAGCTAAGAGTACTTTAATATAATATTATACTTATTTATCATAATGAGACGATTTAAACAAAGCAGTTTTCATATGAGTAATGAGTAAAATGCTTTCAATTTATTTCAGGTATGCAGAAAAGAGAAAGCATGACTTTTCTATCAGGGGAGTTACATTCCAGTACCAAATACGTAGCAGAGGCATATTAATAGATGTTTGCAAATGGCGTTTTTAAACCTCCTTTGTGTACAGAGTCATATCAGAATTCTGATTTTACAGAAACAACTCTTCTCCAAAACTAGATCAGAGAAGTGAAGCAAATATTTGTAACATAGAAGACAGCAAAAAAAGATGTTAGAGATTTTCCGAACAGTATTCCAATATACTACAGCCATTACAATTGGTCAGGAAATCCGAGTAAGCAGTATTTTGACTGTGAGATGAATGTTTCGGTTCTGAACAAAAAAACTGCATTGATTATTGAAACCAGAAGAACGTCGGCATTGTTTCAGAAGGGAAGTTTAGAAAGGTCTTTTACATTGAATTCAATATTGGCAATAAATTACCACGGTCAGATGCACGTGGTAAGTATGACTCCTTTGCAAAACAGTTCAATGATGCAAAATCTATGTTTGCTTCTGAAGAAGAAATCAAGAAAACTGAGGTAGAAAGAGATATGCACGACAAAGAAGCAGAGTTGAGACAACAGAAAATAAAAGAACTGAGTGAAGTAGGAATGAGAGAAATGTTCATGTTATTTTCATCAACCTGCAGCAGACCTTACATAGACATGAGCTATCCGCAGAAGCAGCTAATGAAGGTCCGAGAGCTCAATTAACTCTTTAGCATCGTGAACTGTTAGCTAAATGTCAAAATAAAAATATTTTTCATAATGAACATTGAGGCTTTCATGAAAGCCCAAATTAAAATGTTCTAGTTCACATAGTTAAACAGTTCTCTTTCCATTTGTACTTTCAGTTGCAACGTTCTTGGCACTATGTAACCAGCACTCAAAGCCAAGATTTAGGACACCAAGTAACGTGATATGCGTCTTATGTGTCACTGAAAGCACCACATGCCATAATTGGCTAAGAAAGTAATTTCCTGTCTCTATTGAAAGGGTCCCTTTAAGACACACCACCCCCAGAGTTTTGCAGTTGAACTTGTGGAAAACATCCCTATGCAGAGAGATGCAGTCCTCGATGCCTATGCACTGGCAAGGTAGACTTAATTTCTGACACCTCTCAGCTTTCGTATGCGACCAGCAGGCGCTAGTGTAGCAATACAGTGACACTCAGCTGAGGTAAATAAAGAAAATTTGCCTCTCCCAGTGTCACATAGTCGTCTGTAAGTCCTTGTCTCTATATGGAGACATCTTTCAAATGTCCATAAAAGGTGCGTGGGTGGCACAGGGGTATCACTGAAGTAGGGGGGGGGGGGCTGTTAGAGGGACCCTTCGCCGTTTTGTTTATACAGAGATCAACGTTGCAGCTCCCCATGATCATGCCAACGGAGGGCACGAAACAGGAAGGCTGAAAAGCATAACCACCGTTTCCTGCTTTGGATCACGTTCAGGTGTCATTGAATGGTTTAGAACGGTCACTGGAGGTTCTGCTCTGTACACCAGACCAAAATTTACTGTCGCGCTCCACTGCAGAGGGATCAGACCTCGTGCAGTGGGGTCCTTAGAGAAGGGTTGAAGCGACGGGAGGGGGGGTGGGGGGAGGGGGGGAGTCGGCAGTGTCTAAGTTTGTCAGGAATGTCGTCGTGTTGTTCATCGCACTGCGAACTGTCGTCTTTGATCGTGAAATTTGAGTAAGTGAACGTGTCATGGAAGGGACGGTTCGACTGACGCCCTCTATGCCACCTCCTGAGGCCAATGTGACATCATTAACCCGCCTTACGCTTCACATCAACTTCTGAACTCTGGCCTTTTTTTTTTTTCGTGTGTGTACACCCTGCCTTTTGGAGCGTCGCCGAGTCAGAGGTTGACACCGTACGGCGCCAACGCTTTTTCACCATTCAGAACAAGGTTGTAGGCAACTTTGAGCGAAATTTCGAACTTGTCTGCCACAATGGGACAAAATAACGAGGTTTAAAAAAAAATGACCATTTCATTGTGTTGCGCCGTGTAAACTCTGACAGATGTTTTGAGCATTGCGCATAACAATTCATGTCAGCAATGAAGTTAAGCAGTACATGATACTGCACAGTTCTCCAATGGCTGTCTAATAAGATCCTCACCTCAAAGAACACTGGGAAGTTTGTAGCCCTAGTTAACCACAGAGCATGTCTCAGACATTCCCTGCATTTACAGGCAAAGCACGGAGTTCTTATGTTCTTCAACTATCTCATGCTCTGTGATAAACATCTTATCACCTCGTGTGGCCTAATAAACATTGAATGTTACGACTGATGTAGCTGCACTTTAGTTCTGTATCTGTATCTATCCTCCTCCGGGCACTTTTAAGAGGGAATATCACTCCCTTTCATTAAGGTCTTTACCCAATATCACACTTGGGTTTATAGAAACAGTTTACATATCGTTAGCAATCATATAGGCGTGTGTTCCAGTTGCTAACTGAACTGCTTTAACAGTGAGTTCCCGGAAGTCATGTAATTTATATCCAAGGTTTTCGAATGTTTCTGGCCAGCAACTTCGTGGGACGTCAAAGTCCCGATTAACCGTTCTACAGCATTTGGACAATGCGTTCCGCATTTCTGTACTGTTCTTCGTGCTACCTACCGTCAAACAATGTCTCTACATCCGGTGGTCATTGGCTACAACAGGGCGTCATCAAGTCCAACATCGGCTTTTTGACATACCAAATAATTGTAAATACAGAAACCTGGTTCATATTTCATTCTAAACAATTGGTGCACCACTGTCTGGCTTCGTGAGAGAAATTCACCAACCTGCTGACGGCTTGAAACCGATCTGAGGATAGTGATTGCTTGGTTAATTCAGGTACAAATAACGCATGTCACCTTACAGGACTAATGCGGTGTTCGCAACAGGTAAGAAACATGCTGGCTCCTAAGTTAAGTGGTATATGATATCCCGAAACTTTCACCACCAGTACTCAACAAAGATTCCCTAAGCTTTTAAACCTATGGCGTTCAGCAAATCACTTATTTTGCATGAAGGTCTTCTTTAAGCTACGATATCGACAGAAACAGAGTAATATGATCATTTGTTTGTAGTGGTGATGAATCAGTTTTTATATTTAACGACTACAATTCACTTCTATCACATGATCTGGCTTTCTTCAAACTGATACCGAACTGATACGTCTGTGTTTTTGTGGAGTAGCATGAGACGCCTGTCAGCGAAGATTTTTTCCCCAGAAAGAAGTGATTGGGGGGTTAGGGGAGGGGGAAGGTTCGCTCCTCTGCTATTGCTGACTACACCCTTGTAAACTGCATCACATTCCATGCGAAACATGTCGGGTACTAGTTCACAAACAAAGCCCTAACGCCGCAATAGTACTGGTAACTTGCAAAGAAATTAATATATCTCTGGCTGCAATGTGTATCTGTTACGATGGGACGTACAGTGGGCGTAATGTAAGTCTTACACCAATATGATTATAATTAAAAAACTGCATATATGCTGTCGTTAGAACCACAACTCATTCACTTCAAATGACAGGAGCTCAAGTGTGTTTAGACGCGACAGCGTGCCTCCTTTACAAGTACACGCGTCACTCATGGTTGACTACTATGTATACACATAAAAAGACCTCACGTAACGTTTAAGGGGAGGTTTACGATCTTTTGGTCAAAAAATCGATTTTTTTAATTTGCATTTTTGGATCCATAAACGTGTTTAGAATCCAACCCTGAAACGGTTTTTTTCCAGTACTGAGCGGAAATGTTTGTTATTCACGGTTGAACAAAAAAATGCACCTGGCTGAAATCGGCCTTTTTCACGCACCAGTTTTTTTCGGATATTTCGTCTTTGTAGCCGCGAAAAATTATTCTATGTGCTTGCCCATGACTAAAACTGATAAAGTGATCAAGGAGCTTACGACGTACTACGGGTTAGCAATCCGACGGCATTCCATTTCGGTAGAACAGTTGAAGAAGGCAATTTGGGCAACGTATTTCCACAAGTGTTCGGCGGATGACCACCCACAACACTAAAATTCTCCGCCTGGGGAAACTAGTTTTTGCAAGTGGCGCACTGTAGAAGCTACCGGAGATCTGGAGTGATTCATCCCATCTACGAGGCCCTTTCGGAGGACGCGTTATTGTACCGGTGCTTGGGAGGAAACACACAAAATTCAAATGAAAGTTTGAACGCGTGTGTTTAGAAATTAGCCCCCAAGCATTTGCATTCTGGCGCAAAGACTGTGGAGATTCCGACATTCCTGGCAGTGAGCAGCTTCAACGAAGGGTATTCAGCAATTCTGAAGACCATGACAACGATGAACGTCACCCTGGGACTCTATTCGATGCAGTTCGCCAAGCATTCGGACGACTACCGGATTGAAGCGGCCGAACATCGCTTGTCACCGGCCGTACGAGCGACTCTGGAGCAGCTCAGGATGGTTCAGATCGAGCAGAACGCCCTCTATGAGGAAGAGGAAGGACTAGTTTATGGACCCGGTATAGCAGATTGAACGTAAGTTGCATAAGATTGCATTTATATGCAGTCGAAACTTCAAACACGTTTTTCTCGAAATGACTTTTTTTTATCCCGCGATATTGTAACTTCATATCTACTAAACCGATTGGCATGATTCTTTGTTTCCGACCAAGCTAACTAAATTGTCTAGGAGTTGTACCACTTTTATTCCGATCCATCAACTATAAATATTTTTACTTGGTCGACGAAGTCGCAAAATCGATGAAAAAAACCCTATTTTTTTCAAATGGCCGCCATTTTGTTTCCTATGGTCCAAATAACTTAAGCGAGGTGCAACTCCTAAAGAAATTTATATACTTCGCTAACGTCAACTCAATTTTGATTTCAGACGAGCCGGCTGACCTGTAACATACCGAGCGTGGAGGACTACATTGAAATTTTGTTTCGCTCCGACGGCACTTCCGCCTTTTCTCTTCGACATTTCCGATCCAAAAAAATACAGTTTGTAGAGGATAGAGATATCTATAACACATCCCGAGAAAAAAATTCTCAAAGAACGTGCTATTTTTGGGCGAAAGATAGTAAACCTCCCCTTAAGAAACAATTTTCTAAAAGGACAGTAAAAGCACTCCTCCATTACCTGTCCTGCCAAGGACGACAAGGGTAATTTAAGACATGGACGATGTACGGAGGTAAAGAACATTTACTTGAATAAAAATATATTTTTGTACATGTCTTCCAATTAGATTAATAAGTACAAATTAATTATTCTGGGGCCATACTCATTCCTAATTCCACACACATAGTCTTGAAAATTTGTGACTTCGAAGTTTTAGTAGCTGCGAAAACACTTGTAAGATTTGAAACGAAAAACGTGAGGCGGAGGCAATAGATAACAGAAAGAAAGTGATCTACTCATGCATCAGTTGGCAAATAGTGTAACAGTAAGGATATGAGCGATTCACGCATCAGTTATGTATTGCACACGCTTGACATTTCTCGTTATAAATTCTGTAAGTATTTTATTACTTATTAAAAATTCAGAATCCCAAATTTTGATGGTATGTGGTTAGGAATATATATAGGGGTAGAGGAAGTTATTTTATGCATTTTAGTCTACATTAAATTGTAGTACATTAAAAATTATCTTTATTTAAATAATTAATTCTTTGCTTTTTAGTCTTATGTGTCTGAGATTTTTCAGTTTATTTTAAATATTTTGATGAGATTACGACGTAGATATGTGATAGTCATCCACTTCTGAGGTATGTTTGAAATTTCAGATTTCTATTTCACTGGGAAATCAGCTTAAAATCAGCTGCAAAATTTGTATCAAATGGACAGAGACGATAGCGAAGAAGTATTTTAAAAACACGGTAAAAAATTATGTTTCCGCGCTCCTTTCACGACAGGAGTTGGAAAAGTAGGGCTAAGTTTCGTTAAGAAGTACTCTACGCCAGGTGCTGCACTGCAGCTTGCCTGGTAGTATTTCCACGACAGGCAACGGCTGCTCATGAGTTCACCAATTAGACGTCACCCATTTAATGTAAAGTCTCATCTCACAGTCTGTTCCATTCTAGGTGGCCACCATTGGTGCTATCCCGTTTCAGAGTAAGTGGAAAGTAATTGTTTGACGTAGTCATTTCTCACAAACGTGTTTCTATTTTTCATACACGTGATTTTCTTTTATAAACGCCGTCACGGGTTCTCCTCCTCCACAGCTCCCTGGGACCCCTGCTGTTCGCTGGAGCCGTGGTGGACGGGCCCCCCTGTGGCGCCGCCCCCTCCACGCGGCACCAGACAGGCGGAAGCAGCCTCAGCGCAGACGTGGTGGACGTACCAGCCTGCCGTGGCCGCCAGGTCAGCCCCTCGCGGGTTCTGGGACGAGTTTCACAAGCATGTTACCCACTAACGCCTTAGAAACACGACAAGAAACACAGAGGATGAAGTAACGCATAACTGCTGTGCTATCTTCAGGATACAAGTAAGACGATGACGGCTGTTTGAGAAACAGACTGTCTGTCCAGTGTTTTATGTAAAGAAAAGATAATTCCACTGTGCTGGATGTTATCTAGTTTACTTCTTTGACGCACAGTCGATGTATCTTCCAAGCCTAATTGTATGCATATTCTGTTCGTTACAACCAATACCATCGGTAGGACAGATGCTTTGTGTACAGGCGATTCCGCACATTCTGAGAATCTCAACGAACGGAATAAATATAACAGAGAGACAGAGAGAGACACGAGATTCAAAGGATAATTGGTCGATTCCTCACTGCAGTGTTTAGTCAGCGCTGAGCGTCGCAATTCTGCTCAACAATCTCCCGCCAGAGGTGTGGCACACACATTTTTTCGCATTACGAAAAGGCTTCGTCTTGCAACCGTGATAGCAGATGCTCCGAGCAGAGCTGCAAGTCCCGTTTCTTCCTTGTACATGTAATACTCAGCGCCGTATTGACGATAACATTCTAGGGGCACCGAAAGTCGCATTTCGCACTCACCATCTGCATGTGGGACGGAAGGGGAAACGATACTCATATACTTTGTACTCTCCACAAAACATGGTACAACAGCTCGCCTAACATAGCTGTGGGTACATATACAGAAACCATTACTTAATGCCAGTAGAACAGTTGCTCTGTAGCTAACGATAACACCACCGTTGCAATTGCTAAAATTTTCATTATTAAATTCTGGCGTTATAACATTAACGCCCTAAGTGTAAAAGCAGTACGTAGCTGGTTGGAATATCAACCGCATTCATTCAGCATTCTAACGCTACAGAATTAATCGAATAGAGAAGCCCATCTCAAACTGCGGAAGACTAAAAAATCATTTCTCTCCCCTCTAATAGCTTTTATTGAATGGGCTAGGAACACGGTTATACTACTTTCGGTAATTTATGACTACTGGCGAAGCCACGCAACTGTGGTCGTGTGTTGGTTCCGATCGCTGGCAACAATGCCAGGTTGAAACCATGGTTACTTCGCTCAGCTTGTGAAAAGTCAATCGGATCGCAGCAGACCGTGCTCTCGCAGTTCAAGTGCAGTGATTCTGTATTTTCTCGCTGAGCTAGCGGAGTTTGTACGTAGAGGTGAGTATGTGTTACGGCTTCCTAGTATTACACTTCCAAACATACTAGACTGAAGAGACAAAGAAACTGGTA
The DNA here is from genome assembly GCF_023864275.1 of Schistocerca cancellata. NCBI lineage: Eukaryota > Metazoa > Arthropoda > Insecta > Orthoptera > Acrididae > Schistocerca > Schistocerca cancellata. Next base: position 589,116,692 of record NC_064632.1, on the reverse strand, counting down.
CACCTGCCTAATATCATGTAGGGCCCCAACGAGCACGCAGAAGTGCCGCAACACGACGTGGCGTGGACTCGACTAATATCTGAAGTAGTGCAGAACGGAACTGACACCATGAATCCTGCAGGGCTGTCCATAAATCCGTAAGAGTACGAGGGGGGTGGAGATCTCTTGTAAACAGAACGTGTCAAGGCACCCCAGATATGCTCAATAATGTTCATGTCTGGGGAGTTTGGTGGTCAGCGGAAGTGTTTAAACTCAGAAGGGTGTATCTGGAACCATTCTGTAGCAAATCTAGAAGTGTGGCATGTCGCATTGTCCTGCTGGAATTGCCCAAATCTGTTGGAATGTACAATGGACATGAATGGATGTAGATCATCACACAGGATGCTCACGATGTGTGACCTGTCAAAGTCACATCTAGACGTATCAGGCGTCCCATCACTCCAACTGCACACACAATACAGCATTACAGAGCCTTCGTCAGCTTGAACACTCCCCTGCTGACATACATGGTCCACGGATTCATGAGGTTGTCTCCATGGCCATAAACTTTCATCCACTCGATAAAATTTGAAACGAGACTCGTCCGCCCAGGCAACATGTTTCTAGTCACCAACTGTCCAACGCCGGTGTTGACGGGCCCAGGCGAGGTGTACAGCTTTGTGTCGTGCTGACGTCAAGTGTACACGATGATGTTTCCTTGAATGGTTCGCACGCTGACCCCTGTTGATGGACCAGCATTGAAATCGGAGACAATTTCCGGAATAGTCACAAGGAATATTTTTCTTTAGAATAGACTATTAGGTATGTCACTCCTGTTTTTCCGTCACAGGCCTCAAACCCACCGTAGTTCATCTCGTTTTCCATTTCATCTACATCTACATCTACATGGATACTGTGCAATTCACATTTAAGTGCCTGGCAGAGGTTTCATCGAACCACCTTCACAATTCTCTATTATTCCAATGTCGTATAGTGCGCCGAAGGAATGAACAACTATATCTTTCTGTAAGAGCTCTGATTGCCCTTATTTTATCGTGGTGATAGTTCCTCCCTATGTAGATCGGTGTCAACAAAATATTTTCGCATTTAGAGGAGAAAGTTGGTGATTGGAATTTCATGAGAAGATTCCGTCGCAACGAAAAACGTCTTTCTTTTAATGATGTCCAACCCAAATCCTGTATCATTTCTGTGACACTCTCTCCCATATTTCCCGATAATACAAAACATTGTGCCTTTCTTTGAACTTTTTCGATGTACTCCGTCAGTCCTATCTGGTAAGGATCCCACACAGCGCAGCAGTATTCTAAAAGAGGACGGACAAGCGTAATGTAGGGAGTCTCCTTAGTAGGTCTGTTACATTTTCTAAGTGTCCTGCCAATAAAACGCAGTCTTTGGTTAGACTCCCCCACAACATTTTCTGTGTCTTCCTTCCAATTTAAGTTGTTCGTAATTGTATATACCTAGGTATTTAGTTGAATTTACGGCTTGTAGATTAGACTGATTTTTCGTGTAACCGAAGTTTAACGAGTTCCTTTTAGCACTCATGTTGATGACCTCACACTTTTCGTTATTTAGGATCAACTGCCACTTTTTGCACCATTCAGATATCTTTTCTAAATCGTTTTGCAGTTTGTTTTGATCTTCTGATTACTTTATTAGTCGAAACAACCGAAGACGGCTGCTCAGATTGTCTCCCAAATCGTTTATAGATAAGGAACGCCAGAAATCACATCATGTTTTACGCGATGACTTTCCGTCAGTAACTACGAACTGTGACCTCTCTGACAGGAAATCACAAATCAAGTCACATAACTGAGACGATATTCCATAAGCACGCAATTTCACTACGAGTCTTCCGGAAATCCAGAAATACGAAATCGATGTGCAATCCCTAGTCAATAGCAGTCAACACTTCATGTGAATAAAGAACTAGTTGTGTTTCACAGGAACAATGTTTTCTAAACTCGTGTTGACTGTGTGTCAATATGCCGTTTTCTTCGAGGTAATTCATAATGTTCGAAAACAATATATGTTCCAGAATCCTGCTGCATAGCGACGTTAACGATATGGGCCTGTAATTTAGTGGATTACTGCTGCTACCTTTCTTGAATATTGGTGTGACCTGTGCAACATTCCAGTCTTTGGTCGAGCAAACGGTTGTATATGATTGTTAAGTACGGAACTAATGCATCAGCATACTCCGAAAGGGACCTAATTGGTATATAGTCTGGACCAGAAGACTTGCTTTTATTAAGTGATTTAAGTTCTTTCACTACTAAATGTTCAAACGTGTGTGAAATCTTATGGACATTAACTGCTAAGTTCATCAGTCCCTAAGCTTACACACTACTTAACCTAAATTATCCTAAGGACAAATACACACACCCATGCCCGAGGGAGGAATCGAACCTCCGCCGGGATCAGCCGCACAGTCCATGACTGCAGCGCCTGAGACCGCTCGGCTAATCCCGCGCGGCCCTTCACTACTCCGAGGATATTTACTTCTACGTTACTCATCTTGGCAGCTGTTCTCGATTCGAATTCTGGAATATTTACTTCGTCATCTTTTGTGAAGGCATTTCCGAAGGCTGTGTTTAGTAACTCTGCTTTGGCAGCACTGTCTTCGATATTATCTCCATTGCTATCGCGCAGAGAAGGCACTGATTGTTTCTTGCCGCCTACATACTTCACATACGACCAGAATTTCTTTGGGTTTTCTACCAGGTTTCGAGACAAAGTTTCGTTGTGGGAACTGTTATAAGCATCTCGCATTGAAGTCCGCGCTAAATTTCGAGCTTCTGTAAAAGATCGCCAACCCTGGAGATTTTGCGTCTGTTTAAATTTGGCATGTTTGTTTCGTTGCTCATGCAACAGTGTTTTAACCCGTTTTGTGTACCAAGGAGGATCAGCTCCGTCATTTGTTAATTTATTTGGTATAAATCAATCGCTGGGATACTGTTTCTTTGAATTTAAGATAACTAGGGAGTTTATTGCGTTGTAAAATGTCCACGTTTGATTTTCACTCTTAAATGTTTTCCTAGCCTTAGGAACTGAAGGTGGGTAATCCCCATCGCTCTGTTGCGGGCGTGTAACACGTTGGCCCTACATAATGCTGTGGTCTTCCAAATGCGACAGGTACCATGTTTTGTAAACTGAATAAATACCAGTTTCCGGTGAGAAGAAAAGGGAGAGTGGTGTGTGTGGCTAACAGCTTACGCTGCACTTACTGTATGCGATAGCTCCTCACTGGAACAGAAACTTTCCTGCTCTAAATTTTTCAGGCACAAAACAAAATGCATACAAGTTTCCGCTCAGACAGATAATGTTTTTAATTTTGTGGTCTCCGTACATAATCCGTTAGTCGGACACCTCGTGTTTTATGAGTCCATATGAAGTGCGCCTCTGGAGGCAAATAATAGGTTTTATTCTTGATGGTGTTCTACAGCTAGTATAAATTGCAGGAATGATATCGTGTAAGACGTTAGGCTGTTATCAGTTTTCTGTGTGACCTGTTTCCGTCGAGGACCATTAACCAGCACAGATTTCTGTTAACAGCGAGATTTATACATCAGTTAGAAATAACATTTGTTATAAATATTATACCCTCGACATTGTATTTTTATTGGATATTTTTATGTGTAACTCCTACAGTTAGTAAAATTCTGAATGTGGTAATGGTCTTTAAGCGAAACTGATCGCACATCAAAGAAGTAATTGAAAAGCAATTTAAGGTGTTACATGACATTTCTACAAAATAATATCATGTAATACGGAACTAATTTAACAGGACAGTTACAGATAAAGTAAATATTATATAAATGCCTCATAGGATAGTACGATAATTTTATGACACGTTAATCACTTGTTCATTTATGTAGCCAAAAGTTCGTCTGTATGTTTGTTTCATGTTCTGTAAGGTGCCTCTGTACTCGTATATGGTTATACCGTTCCCCACTAGTAAGTTTTTCTGACTCTTGAGGAGCACGTTTCTCGACGACATCTGCAGCAAGTTTTGGTCCTACGATCTCTTCGGAGATAACGGGACAAAATACAGTTGGCGTCTTCATCGGACCCATAGTCAGAGCAGGGATAAAGGCCCATACTGATTCGATACAGGGGTTGGCAAAACTTCCTATGATTATATCTGAGGTGGGATTTTGGCACTTGGAAGTTTTCGTTGCAATTGATTTTGTCGTAGCAACGACGTTTTGACAAATCGAGGACCATTGCAACATAACGTCTGGTCTTGGCTTTGCATGAAAGATTAGTTTGTTATTGCAAATTTGCGTCTTGAATGTACATAAGAAGTCATAAGATGGTAGGTAGTTCGTCGTATGCCATCAACCAGCGTACACTGCCTGTTCTTCCCAGCAAATAATTATCCATTGCCTTTAATGCCACAGTGATTCTTACTAAAATTTGTCTGTATGGTGGATAGTGTGGGGAGAAACTTTTCACCACTAGAATTTGGCAGGCAAGAGAAGGAAAGTCGGTGGTATGAAGTTCCTGATCGCTAATGTCTCAGATTAAAGTCCTAAACTTTCCTCTTTGTCTCTCGAAATGTAGGCTCGTGGCACTGTTTTTGATAATCATACAACAGAAACATATCACAGCGTAATGAGCTTATGCCTCCGCGTTTCACAGCCAACAATAGCATCTGCTCCTTCTTTCTTATTGCTGAAAAAGCCGTAACAGATAACAAATTTCATAGATAAGATGCCAGATTTCTTCATCTCATTTTCTAAGAGGGTTATTTGCCCCAGTAAAGAAATGTATGTACGGACTGGTGCAGCACATAAAATCATCTACTCAGTCAAACGCCTTGGGAAGATCAGCTGGCGATATTTTATTATTTGAGGATTTTTATTTTTAATGAACGAATGTATAAACAGCATTTTCAGTCCACCAATTATCCTAGTATTCCTGATTATCAGTACCGAAGACTGTCGACTGTAACCCTATTTTGTGATTGGGAACACGCTAACTCACTATCTCCTCTCCAGTTTCAGTGGCTGAAAAAGAACCGAACCTCTACAGTCTAAAAGAGCCCACTCTGCCGTGTGAAGTGGAGAATGCAGATTACAAAAGCACAGAGATATCTTGATGGAAGAACAAAGATACAGAACGGTGACGTTAATCTAATAAGAGTACAAAGAATACAATGAAAGATTTTTAAAAAAGTAAGCGTGTGTGTGTGTGTGTGTGTGTGTGTGTGTGTGTGTGAGAGAGAGAGAGAGAGAGAGAGAGAGAGAGAGAGAGAGAGAGAAAAGATACATTGCACGTCTTGGGCAAGTCATCGACTTTCGCTCTGAGACGCTACACTGTTATTCAAAGACCGCGTTCCTTATTTTTAAGATGGACGTATTGTCCCAGGAATAAATTTGTTCCAATCCCACAATTTCTGTCAAGGTATTCGTGAAATTTTCTCACATCAGGCATGGGAACAAAATAATCTGTAAGTAAGGGTCTCGTCTCTGAGCCACACTTCTGCAAGATTTCATCTATGGTGTGTCCTTGTTTTGCCTGACCAGCTCTGATTTTTAATACTACGGATATGATTGGTCCTTAGTGATTTCCGTTGCCCTCAAGTAACAAGCTCATTTTCCCACGCGAAAACCCCCCAGCTGGCGAAAAATGTCCCCTGTAAGATCAGTTGACTGCCAGTAACTCTTCTCGTCACCCGTGCTCTGGCAGACCTCCGTGTCCAGTGCTGGAGTTGTTCTGTGGCTGCTGAGCAGGAGTCCCCCCTGTTTACCGCTGTGTTCATTCTGCCTGCAAGCTCTGAGAAAGAGAATGACAGTCCTTGGTTAAGGAACTGAAGTGTCTGTGTTTGTAGGTGCTATTATTCGCTGACGCACAGGTAAAAGAAATTCGTAATACGTAGTTTTATGTTACTGTTGTCTGGGGACGCGCAAAAATGTGTTCAATTTAGAGGCTAAATATTTAAGAACAAACGAAGCAGTCTAGAATTTAGAGACATTTTTGAAATAACTGTAAAACTTCATGTTAATAACCATGTGTAAAATTATAAATCAGTTCCCCAAAATTGGCTGTGTCGAAGGTTTAGCATGTAACGGAAGTGAAAGTATGAAACTAAGTTAAAATTGTCGTTCAACACACGCGCTTCACAACATTCTGTTATTAAGAATAACGCTAACAATAATGCAAAATTTCTAGGACTTTGATAACATATTGATCTCGGATTTCTTCGAACAAATTCTCATTCTAACCAGTCTGTTTTTTGTTCTTCTTTGCAGCTTGTCACAACAGCAGCATCTTACGTCGACATGTAAGTAAATTTATTACTATCCCAGTTGAAGATTACTTTAAATGTAATCTACAGTTAGCGGCATCATTGTCTCATACAGGGGTTGTACAGAAATTGGGGAACACAGCGACAAATGTATGCTCGAACACAAATGCAGACGATAGCCGAGCAGGCAGGTTGCGCCGTTGTATTCGACCACGAACGGTGCCTATGGAATGTCTTCAACGGGTCGCAGGAGTCAATCGTGGTCGGAACAGTGTTCTGTGTAGGTGAGAGAGCGTTATGTGGGCGCTAAGTGAATTCGAGTGTTGGCAGATTATCGGTGGTCGTGTGATAACCACCGCAGATGGAGTGTTTCAAGAGGCACCCTATAGAAGATATATACGCATACTGGGAAAGCGGAGAAATGTCATCCACTAACCCACAGCGCGGACGATGGTGTGTGTCGAGTGATTGTGCCACAAAGTCGTGAAGAGAAGTGTGACGTAAAGTTGAGGACGAGAGCTGCAAAAGTCGCTGCAGAACTGAACATGGCATTCACGATCGCTGCCAGCCCCAAAACAACACGGAGGCTGCTCCATAGGCTGGAACTGCAGGGCACGTTGGAACTGCAAAACCACTGATCAGTGATTCAAATGCGTTTAACAGGAAGACGTGACGACGAAGCCACAAAACCTGAACTATGACGCAATGGCTGTGTTTTCGTCCCAATAGTGAAGCGTGGGTCTAGTGATTATTGGGGCAGCCCCATCGTGTTATATCGTGGACCCCAAGATTACTCTGCATTCTCGCATTACTACTAAGGATTATCTGGCTGATCAGGTCCATCCCAGCGCACAATATTTGTCCCCCATTGGCGTTTTTCTAACCCAAGGCGACGGTGTCCCTGTTTGCACAGCTGGTATCGTCAGGACTGGTTATGCGAGCACGAGGATGAAATGTCGCACGTCTCCTGTCCACCACCATCACCAGATCTCAATATTATTGAGCCTTTGGAGAGAGGGTGATCAACATATTAATGGGGATTTTTTAGAGACGAGTGGTCAACGTTGCAGCGCTGCCGCAAAATGTAGCCAGGAGTAGAGCCATGTTCATTCCGTAAGTAAGCTAAGGGTACGCAGGAAGTAACTCGTTCACAAATCAGGTCTGAGATGTGGCTATTAGCGAGAACATCGTGTCATGCCTCCTGTGAGAGGGAGAAACTTCCACAACATTCAGCATTGACAGAGGCAGACTCGTGACCAGTCGGGGCTGTGGTTCGTCGTTCGCCGCTGTCGCTCTTCGTGTCGGTCGGGATCCCACGGCTGCCATGAGGATTCGGGATGGCTGGGTTCGGAAGGGCCACACTCGACACCAAGCTGGATGGCACCAGCCCACGAGACTGGTGCCCAGGAGGACAGACGGGTTATGCCGTCCGCTCGGCCGTGTAGAATCCTACAGCGGCGTCACGTGCCTCGCCTGTGTCAGTACCAGTGGCGACAGGCAGAGCGCGCCGGCGTCTGTGGAACCGCCAGTTGTCACACCGGACACCACTGCTGTGGCAACAGAGCAAGACAGTGAAGTTATAATGAAGACCAGACCTATAGCTGCTTACAGGCGTTGATAAATATAAGACAGTGGTGCGTCCAACAGTAACAGGCGCAGCAGCGGCGTCACGTCCTGTTCTAAGCAAGCCTCGCTGCCTGTTCTGCGGCAGCGTCGCGATGGCCATGTCTGCGTTTGGAGGCTACAACAACAAACGTTGCCACATTCGATTCGTGATCGTAGCGCTGCCTTTGCGTCTGGGGTGATCGGACGGAACGGGACTCGGATGCAACACGATCACGTCTGTTCTGCACATCTTCTAATTTGGGCAGCAGCCGTTACATTTCTGATATTTTTCGGCCAGTGATTGCGCTCTGTCTTCAGGCACTGTGTGACGTTAGCTTTCGACAAGATACCGCAAGACCGCCTGTTGCCCGTGCTGTCCTGACCAACTTGTCCTCCAGAACGATCTCCAAATCTCTCACCCATTAAAAACATCTTGTCGTGGGGTACTGTGAGGCTAGCACAAGGCCACTCGCCAGCCGCTGCCACTGATCTACTCTGGCGCACAAGTTTGAAATTCGGCTCAAAGGTGCCTACGACCCTCCTCTCTTATGATGCTAGAGCGTGTCGACTTATGACGTCACTCTCGCACTCGGGGAAGCTTCAAAGAGCAAGGAGTGGCACATGCAAAAGAAGACCACAGCTGCGAAGTTCGTGTGACGTGTAAGGTGGATTAACGACGTCACATTGGCACTAAATTTCATCACAATTCTGTCCAACGCCACCGTGGACGTGGCAGACAATGGGAAGATCGACACCCCCCTCTCACCCACATTTTACCCCTTCACTTGACGCCTCTACGATTGAGGACGGAACTGCAACACGCAGCGTTGAAATCGCGCGTTTTTCTTACGAGTGGCCGAGGAAAACGTTTCAGACACACTGCTTCCCAGAATCGACACGTGAATCCCGTCAGGAGGAGGTGCAGACGGCGGGAATGGGTCCACGCCTTCCCCTGGGGCGTTGATTGCCACATATTTGGCCCGCGAAAACGACAGCTGGCAGTGTGATGAGCAACAGGACCCACGTTCTCGACAACGTTCGACACTGGTGAGCCACCCTGGACGATTCATCCGTTCTCTAAAGACATCGTGGGACCGCAACCTCACTGAACGTGATCTGACCCCTTTGGAGCGCAGTGCGAACGAAAGTTCTGCTGTAGTACACTGCGCGAGACTACTAAGAAGTGTGCAAAACCATTCGGCGATATGTGAACGTGGTCCGAAGCAGCAAAGGGTGTTTACGCTTGGAAAGCTCTCTTGCTTCGCGCCCTCCTGTGACGTGATCACTCCGAGGTGCAGCGCTGACCTCTGCGTGAAGAAGACGGCAGAGGGTCCCGCTAAAGTCCCCCTCCAGCCACCCCCTCACTCCGGCAGCCCCCTCGCTGCCAGCCACGCACTTTGCCATGTAGCTAAGCGGTGCCTCGCGGCTGCTCTAGTGTGCCCTCTCTAGCGGTCCTATTTTGTGCAGCAGAGAAAAAGTTGTGGTTGCACTACACTCCAGAGGGACGTATGACGTTCGGTGTGGTTGCAGCCCCACGATGTCCTTAGAGTGGGGATGAGTCGTACGAGTGAGAAGTGTCGAACGTTATTAAGAACATCGTCCCATTGCACAATATAATGCGAACTGTCGTGGCATCGAGGCCTCATGGGGAGGTGTGATTTCATTGACACCCTCTATGCCACTCGGGAAGGGATTCTCGTGTCTGCTATGGGCAGCGGTGTGTCTGAAATGTTTTCCCCGACCACTCATAAAAATACCGAGCGATTGCAACGCTGGGTGTTGCAGTTCTGACTTCCATCGCAAAAGGCAGAGGTCTCAAAGGAAGGGATGAATTGTGGCTAAAAGGGAGTGTGATAACCTTCCCACCGTGTGACGCGTCCACGATGGCGTTGGGCAGAATTGTGGTGGAATTTGGTGGCAATGAGAAGTCGATAATCCACCTTACAACTCACGTGAACTTCGGAGCTGTGGCCTTTTTCCCCATGTGTCGAAACGTTGCTGTTTCAAGCGTCGGCGATCCCGAGCCTGACGTCACAGGGTGCTACGCTTTTCCACCATTACAGACGGAGGTCGAAGGTACATTTGAGCCATATTCCAAACTTACGTGTTGCAGTGGGAGACAGTTAGGGGGTTTCGAAAAAGTCACACCCTTTTATGAGCAGTGTAGTTGCAGCATTTGTGGAATCAGATATGTACGTGAACAAACAACAAACCATACACCAACTGAAGGATAAAATTAAAAGGGTTCTTAACGGCATCCCACCAGATGTTTGTGAACGCTTCATCGAGAAATTCAACGAACGCGTTCCTAGTTGCTGCGCAGAATTGGATGGTCATACATATGACATAATTTTTCGTACACAAATGGGAGAAGTTACTTAATGTCTTTGTAAAAAAAAGAAACATTACATTTTCAATAAATATTGCTTGACCTATAGCACTTTAATAATCGTTCCTACTTCCCAGGCACCTTCTATGTGCTACATGCTCCCCTACCCTTTGTATTAACTCAGTTGTACTTGTAGCAAATGAAATTACATGAATGCTAGATTTTGTGGTATTTGCTTATCAATAAGATTTTCAACTGCCAATATATATGCTGTTTCACCAGTGTAGAAAGTTAATATGGATATTTTCGTTTTCAGGGCTCTCAATATAAGCTGGCGCCATCTTGGCGAGTGCTTCAGAGGGTAAGTGGTGAGCCTGGAATTGTATCCACAGTAGCTGAGTACCTGTCATTGACCGGGTACGTTTTTATTCCAGTCTTCTGTTAGTCCATGTCTTCCTCCATCCCCCACCCCCTCTACCCATCTCCTGCTGCCTCTCTCTCTGTCCAGCTCTTCCTACCCACTCTCTCTTGTCAATTTGCTCCTCCCCACTCTGTCCATCTGCGTCATCCCCTTCTGCCAGTCTCCTTCTCTCCCCTCCAATTCCATCTCCACCTCACCTCCCTCTTTGTTCACCTCCTCCTCTCCCCTGTCGCCGTTCACTTTCTGTCCATCACCACCTCCCTCCTCGACCAGTTACTCTCCTCTGATTTCCTTTCTCTGTCTATCTCCTCCTCTTCCCTTTCTCTGCCCATTTCCTCCTACCCTTCTCTCTGTTTGTCTCCTCCTCCTCCTTCCTCTGCATATCTTTCCTCCTCCTGTTTCTGTTCATTTCACCCTCTTTCCTTTCTCTGTTCATTTCTTCCTTCCCCCTCTGTGTCTATGTCCTCCTTCCCCATATATCTTCACATCTCCTTCCTCCTCGTTGTCTGTCCATCTCCTGCTCCCCATTCTCTCTCCACATTATCACGCTCACCCCGATAGAAGGCCTTTGGTTGTTACCACCACAGTATTTCTTCCCACATCGTAACTAATATGTGTACCAAATTTGGTTGAAATCGTTCCATGGGTTTAGGATGAGCTTTTTACTCATGGTTTTGTCTCCGTATGCACATGTCAAATACATGTCACATATATTTAACATATTTCACACGTATTTGTACACTTATTTCACCTGTATCTCTAGCGAATTTCGATCTGCGATTTCGTTTTCGTGCAGCTCTACATTTGTGACGTCATATCAACTGAACTATGCACTGTACAATAATACAAATTTGCGAATACAATCCGTGGTATGTTTAGATACTGTCTGCGAAACATTTTGCGAGTAGACTTAGGAGTAAAACGTAAAAATTTGAAACTTCATGCATGATGCAGGATTTTTTATACATCTCAGTGTTGATGACATCATATCTCCTGATTAGGTCAGAAAGTATGTGACATGTTTGTGGGAATACGATTCAACTCAGAGAAAAAATAAACAACACACTGATGTGTGTTGATACTAAGTTACCACATATAAAAATCTCTCAACTTCCACCCATTACACTCTACATGTACATACATCTATTTTTTTATGATGTATGGATCCCACATTCTGTAACAGTAGCAGTAGCTCAATCATGGGGTGTTCTAATGTGCGCACTCCAATTCCTACAAACACGAATACATCTCCTGAAATAATAGTGCGAAAAAACTGAAGAGTTGAGACTAAAAATAGACTGAAAACAACAAATTCTTCTGAAAGCTATCATACAAGAATGCTATCTTTCTGCATTTAGCGGCTGACAGGACCAAAATTAATTTTACTGGCTCGATTGCTTCAGGTATCATGACTACGGATGGCTGTATATTATTTCAAGTGAGAGCTTGTTTATGTGGTCCCGTTTAACTATAACAAAGCATGGGCTTACTTTACGAAAATCTGTACATGAAATAAGAAGACAAGTGAAAATAGGAAATAAAATTACTTGATTCAATAAATAAATGGCGCTGTTATGCATTTAAATTTTGATTAGGTCAATGAAAGGAATACTCTCATTTTTAAGAGCAAGGACCTTGTGGCTGTGTTTTGAAACACGTTTATGTTCACCCAGCTTAAATTGTAATGGAGGTACATTCATGAAACCTTTTTTACGGCCGTGTCCTGACATTAGCAACAAAGCATATTCCACAAGATTCGTCACAGGAGGTGCCCAAGCGGCATCAGTGTCTGGCAACTGGTTCGAAAAGCGAGCAATGCAAAATTGTGATATTTCAAATATCATCAGGAATATTCTGAATATGTGGACTCCCCTCCTTATTTCATTCCCTACGTTACTAATTTTGTGATGTATAGGCCTTGTAGCGGGCTGGTCGTGAAAGACCAATAAATCATATCGGATTATTGCATGATACACGTGCCGCTGTAAAACATTCATATCACATATAGAAGCGTTATCTTGAGTTATTTATCGATTATTAATTTAAGAAAAATTCATACATAAAGAAGACTCCAAAGTTGCTTTTTTTAAGACACTCAAAAGGCCATCTCAATACCATTGTGCATCATTGCTTTCATTGAAAAGGCTGCTGTGTGGGACCAGGTGTTCTACAAGTTCGAAGTTGAAATTGGCTGCCTACGGAGCAGATGAACTGATGCACTTTTTTTTAAATTTGGAAGCCTGAAATTCAAACAGTGACAAGACGGGACGACGATGATGATGATGATGATATTGGTTTCTTGGTGCTCAACTGCGTGAATATCAGGATGCATACAGAACACAATAAAAGCTTTGTGGAAATAAAACTTTTCCTGATAAGCAGTCTCCTTGGGACAAAGGCGCTTGCACAAATATACGAGAGACTTGGAAGGCTGTCTGGCAATCGCAACATAAACGTTAGGAGTTTACTAATATATTACAAAGGATAATATAACTTGTACATGGGACTGTGTGTGTCTATATGCCCGTTCGTGCCTTTCAGTCAGCATTAAATCAAACTATAAAACACGTTGTTCCAGGAGGAATGGTCAGTATTCAGGAACTTGAGTGGAACAAGAATTCGAAGCAATAAAGTCTAGCGAACATAGGCTAGAAAATGCATATCTTGTGAGCTATCAGCAATTCCTCATCATCGACAATGTGAAATCAGTCTGTTCTTCTGTAAGCTCTTCGCTTTCCAGATTTTGAGAGGTAGTGTTATGGAACAAAACAAGGAAAAACTTTCCAGTAAACATGGACAATGCAGTGCAACCGTGAAGAGCTATCTTCGCTACTGTGAAACACACCTCTTCTATTGAACAAGTGATAATAGCTCTTAAGGTAGGCACTGTAGAGCCCATGTATACCAGACATTTTTTCCTTTTTTTGTTGTATGCTACCTCCTTCCAAACTTTGGAAAGGATAGCGGTTGCAGTAGAAGAGATTTGTTTCATAATGTCGGAAACAAAGAGGTGGCCATATCTCTTAAGGTATGCATTTAACAGCCCATGTTTATCAGACATATTGATTCGAATGATCGTTCCTGTCATATCCCTGAACACTGGTCATTTCTCCCGGTACACTCTGTACAGTATCCACACAAGATACTATCTAAAACAATAGTTAATTGAAGAGGATGCTAAGATTTATTCCTCGATAGATGTGGCTAGTAGACCACTAATAAAAACTGGGAAAGAGCTAGCCAGTATAAGAACAAGTAAAACTTGGGGAATATGGGCGTTAAACGCACCGAAACGCAAAATCTGAGTCTCACTCTAAAAACATAGAATAAAGGAGATATGGATGCACAGTCAAAATGGGAAAGTGGTTAAGATAATGGTAGCAGGCTTGATCACTGACTAAAAGAGAGTTAACGAGCCACTTCTGAGGGTCATTAAATTAACCTTCCCTAATAATTTAAGCAGGAGGCTTGACAATACACAAACCCTTAGAACCATTCCCATGTTCGTCTCGCTGTTATTCAAAAGAGTGGAGCAATCGTTATCATGAAAATATCACTGTTCTACAAAAAAAACTTTTTTTCTATTTCTGAAATAATACATTGTGACCCTAGTTGTGCTGCGAGTGTTGATATTCAAAACTGTTTTCAGTTTCTTTCTGTCAAGGGTAGTTTATGAGTAACAGCAATTTTATTTCTCTTTTCTGTTTCTGAAATAGTGCAGCAAGCATGAGGTGAAATTCGATAAACAAATTCACGTTTTTATGATGTTGTAAGTTCATCTAATTAATGGAGGGTGAGATCTAACAAATAACACAGTAATCTTTGTGTATACGCTTCACAGAATTTGTCTGACGTGAGAAATTACAGAAAATAAAAAAAAGAGCCACTGTATTGTAATGCACATCACTTTTTTCTCTTGTATTGTGAATCTTTCTTCTCTCGAATGATGTTCCAGCAATAATCTGCTAACATAGAAGGTACCCACGTCCCTTCATAAAGCCTTTCTATGTTTGATATGTCTTGATGGAATCTTTTGCCATGTTCATCCGATACGTCACTATAACTCTCTGTGAGGTTGTCCAGATCAGAGTCCATCCTACGTACCTCTAAAGACATATTGCACCCCAGATCTCGATATGCTTTGGTCATGTCTTTCACCATTGCTTTGTAGTTGGTAGCTCTTCTTCTTCCGGGGAAGTTTTCTGACACCATCCTGAAACAGTACCACGCAGTCTTTTCTTTGTCAGTTAAAAGTGCTTCAGAATTTGCATCTTTCTGCAGCTCCTTGATTTGTGGAACCACAAATACCCTTCCCTTATTTTTGCTGCTGAAAGATGGGGGAATCTTGTATCTAGATATGTAAATCCACGGCTTGTTGGATCCATGGCATTCGAATTGTTTCATTACGCTAAGTTTGATGTGAAGTGGTGGAAGTAGTATATCTTCAGGAGCTACCACGCTTGCATGTTGTACATTCTTTTCACCCACTTTCGATCCCCGCCTGGGCCATTTCTTTTCAAGTAGTGAGAATTTGTGTCTCGACTATCCCACTCGGAAAGACAACAGGCATACTTTGTGTAGTCTTGTTGCATTCCCAGTACCATAGCAATTACTTTGAAATCTGCATGTATTCTCCATTTGTATTTATTATATTGGAATGAATTTAGCATCCTTTGTACGAATTCGTAATTCTCTTTGGTCAAACTCGCATAAGCTACTGGAACAGAGGGTATTTTATTCCCGTTATGGAGCAAAACACCCTTGAGACTTGTTTTCGACGTCTCTGTGAAAAGTCTCCAATCCTGTGAAATATAGGTGTAGTTCCGCAATTTCATTAGGCCAGCAACGTCATTCCAAAATGCCAGTGCTCCGTCAGTTGCCAAATAGGAAATAAAGGCATGTTCTCTGCATCTGAACACACTGATTTTAGTACTTTGGCAGAGTAGATTATATTCGTGTAATCTTGAAACAAGCAGCTGTGCCTTTTGTTTACTTAGTCCCAGATCACGTACTAAATCATTTAAATCTGCTTGTGTTCACAGAAAGCTGCACTGGCATTCTCGCTGAAGGTAGATCTGGGTAAACATTGTGCCTCTTCGATTTTTTGTTTGTAAAACACTGATTTTTGTTGGAGGGAAACAACAATCAGTAACATGGTCCTTGGTTTCTCTCCACTCCATGGGCACAGCGAACAACGCCAACATTCGTTTTACCTTTCCACCACTGAATTAGTTTGCAGTGACATGTGGCACAACAGAAATTTGGTGCCCATTCTCTGTCTTGGTAACCTACCTCTACTCCAAAGTAATGTTTATATGCTTTCTTTATGGGTGTTGAAATTTTCTTTCTACTTCTGACAAAGGTGAGTTTCCCACAGACATAGAAGCAGTTGTCTAGCTTTTATCGACATCAACAACGACGTGAAGTTTCTGAAAATTTAAAAATACCTCTTCAGTAATACACCTGTACTACATTAATACTAGAAAACTAGAGAAACGCTGATATGTAAAAATAAGTAGTCAATTTACCTTCAGCACCAGACTAAATCAGTTTAAACACAGGAACAAAGTTCAACTGTGCTCGGAAATATGACAGAGAGGGTTACTTGTCAGACAAAACACTCGCTCATTAGGATTGACACAAATTACGGCTAACACCTCTCTTGTAAACTCGATGCACCTGCCTCTGGGAAGCGTGAGGGTTTACTGCCGAGGACTTTGCATTAGTACTAGATGCTGCAACATACCCGTATTTCTCTATAACGCCCCTGTGTTTGCCATGAATATGTGTATATACGTCTGTGTATGTATACATATTACATAAAAAGTATCTCTGACAACGATATTTGTTTACATATTTGTATTTCCCGTGGTAAACTGGTTCAGAAGCACACACTTTAATATCAGAAATAGAACCGTTATCAAACAGTGATTCTGCCCGCTTGCCAAAATTTAAAATGCATGTAAAGAAGCAAGTGGTGGCGCACCGACTCACTTTGTCACTCCAAGTCTAATCATAAAAACAACGTGACGAGAATCTACTGAGCAGCTGACAATATGGCGTACCACAGACTCACAAGTGTAAATCATTGCCAAATTTTTGTGCTCAGTTAAAGACTTATAAAAAGTCTGTTTAAAAACAGAATCTGGTGTGCAAGGTTTCACGTATTTTGTGAAGTTTAAAACCAGCCTCTACTTCGCTACTAACCAGGAGGGATGCTGCCAGGCGACAGCAATGGAACTTTCATTGGATACGAAACTTGGAAGGCTAACTTTTGGAGAATAAAATGGCTAGAAAACCTAAGAGTCTGTAAAATGGCAAGGGATTCTAGAAATTACAGACCATATGTAAGATACTTTTGAGTTGGTTACGTGCGGTCCTGCCCACATTCATGATTTTGCGGCCTGACTCGTGCACTGACAGCTTGATTACAACTGCTGTCAACTACAGATTCGACACTGTTTGTAAGTCCACACTTAGAACTGGGAAACCACAGGAAGCTGAACAGGCCTTCCGTGAATTCGACGACATGCGTCATTTCAATATAGGCAAAAACGTAAATAGTCAGACCACAGAGCGTTCCGTCAGTCACCTACTGTCCCCGTTCGATGACTTCTCGCCCACTGAAGACGCGCTGCTTTATATACCTGTGAGGGCAACGGCCTCTTGTTAGGTGACCGACTCCAAATGTTCGTTCATTGGAGTTCTCGTCGCAGTGGTCTGTCGCTTACAGGTTGGGATGGACCTTCATTTCCGTCGCGTTTGAAAGAGATTTTGATTCACCTCTCTGGTCCGTCTCAGTCAGGATCTTTTTCTGACTGCAATTCGGCTGTCTTGTTGCGTGGCCACGTGTATTACACCACTGTCTGTAGACACGGTGAACAGCCCACTGTGAAACACCAACAAATCCAGCAACTTCGCCGCCGTGTGGCCTTAGGCACAGCCAAACGCGATAGTCCATTTTGGGCACTTTGTCACGTTCTTACATTTACCCATGTTTACGTACAATTTCCGCTTGAAACACAAATGTCTCACGGATTGCTGCTTCCTTATGCTCACATAGAAGCAGTGAGTGCGCGGTTGAGCACTAGGATTGATCGCTGCACTATCTGTAAAGGCTTAACGGTTCATCTGTGTGTGCACCAGGCATGACGAATATTTTTGTAGGGTGAGCTTGCTTGGTTGTGTCAGACGAGTGACAGTATGTTACTATCATAGCTCTTAAATTAATCGGACATTACATGTACTTCTCAAATTTTTGAATATATATTTCTGAAACATTATATTTCTCTGAACTGAAATGTCTAGCACGCTATACTAAAGAGGTGTACTACATGTGATGTAAACAAATTATTATTGTATTGAAACATTTTGCATACTGTCTTGTTATTATTATTATTATTATTATTATTGCTGAAAGTACCAACTGCCGTGCAATCCGGCTCCTCTCCCAACTATGAAGATATTGGAACCTATTGTTGACAACACGCTTCGAAATATAGTCTAGCTCACAATAAATAAATCTGCATCTACATCTACGTGATTATTCTGCCATTCACAATGAAGTACCTGGCGAAGTGTTCAATAAACCATCTTCAAGCTGTCTCTCTACCGTTCCACTCTCTAATGCCGCGCGGGAAAAACGAGCACTTAAATTTTTCTGTGCGAGCCGTGATTTCTCTTATTTTAACGTGATTATCCTTTCTCCCCATGTCGATGGGTGCCAACAGAATATTTTCGCAATCGGAGGAGAAAATTGGTGACTGAAATTTCATGAGAAGATGCCATCGCAACGAAAAACGCCGACTGAAATTTCATGAGAAGATGCCATCGCAACGAAAAACGCCTTTGTTTTAACGATTGCCATTCCAATTCACGTATCATGTCTATGGCACTATCTGCCCTATTTCGCGATAATACAAAACGAGCTGCCCTTCTTTGAACTTTTTCGATGTCATTTGTCAGCCCCACCTGATGCGGATCCCACACCGCACAGCAATACTCCAGAACAGGGTGGAAAAGTGGGGTGTATGCAGTCTCTTTAGTAGACCTGTTCCACCTTTTAAGTGTTCTGCCAATGAATCGCAGTCTTTGGTTTGCTCTACCCACAACATTATCTATGTGATCTTTCCAATTTAGGTTATTTGTAACTGTAATCCCTAAGTATTTTGTTGAATTTACAGTCTTCAGATATGTGTGACTTATCGCGTAATCGAAGTTTACCGGCTTTCTTTTAGTATTCATGTGAATAACTTCACACTTTTCTTTATTCAGCGTCAATTGCCACTTTTCGCACCATAAAGATATCTAAATCATTTTGCAATTCATTTTAGTCATCTGAAAACTTTACAAGACGTTGAACGACAGCATCATCTGGGAACAAACAAGAGGGCCACTCAGACTGTCTGCTGTTGTTGCTGTTGTGGTCTTCAGTTCAGAGACTGGTTTGATGCAGCTCTCCATGGTACCCTATCCTGTGAAAGCTTTTTCATCTCGAAGTACCTATTGCAACGTACACCCTTCTGAATCTGCTTAGTGTGTTCATCTCTTGGTCTCCCTCTTCGATTTTTACCCTCCACGCTGCCCTCCAATAGTAGATTGGTGATCCCTTGACGCCTCAGAACATGTCCTCCCAACCGATACCTTATTCTAGTCAAGTTGTGCCACAGATTCCCCTTCTCCAAAGTTCTATTGAATATCTCCTCAGAAGTTACCTGATCTATCCATCTCATCTTCAGCGTTTTCCTGTGGCACCACATTTCGAAAGTCTCTGTTCTCTTCTTGTCTAAATTATTTGCTGTCCACATTTCATCTCCATACATGGCTACACTCCATACATATACTTTCAGAAAAGACTTCCTGACGCTGACGCTATATCTATACTTGAGGCTGACAAATTTCTCTTCTCCATAATCGCTTTCCTTGCCATTGCCAGTCTACATCTTATATCCTCTCTACCTTGCTCCCCAAATAGCAAACTACTTTAAGTGTCTCATGTAACTCCCCCAAGCATCACCTGATTTAATTCGACTATTTTCCACTATCCTCGTTTTGCTTTTGTTGATGTTCGTCTGATATCCTCCTTTCAAGACTGTGTCCATTTCACTCAACTGCTCTTCTATGTCCTTTGCTGTCTCTGACAGAATTACAATGTCATCGACAAAACTCAAAGTTTTTGTTTCTTGTCCTTGTATTTTAATTCCTACTCCAAATGTTAGTGATGTGTCCTTTACTGCCTGCTCCGTATACAGATTTAATAACATCACGGATAGGGTACAACCCTATCTGACTCCCTTCCCAACCACAGCTTCCCTTTCATGCCCTACGGCTCTTATAACTGCCATCTGCTTCTGTACAAATTGTAAATAGCCTATCGTTCCCTGTGTTTGACCCCTGCCACCTTCAGAATTTGAAAGAGAATATTCCATTCAACATTGTCAAAAGCTTTCTTTAAGTCTACAAATGCTACAAACGTAGGTTTGCCTTTCCTTGATCTATCTTCTAAGATAAGTCATAGGGTCAGTATTGCCTCACGTGTTCCAACATTTCTACGGAACACAAACTGATATTCCCCAAGGTCGGCTTCTATCAGTTTTTCTATTCGTCTGTAAAGAATTTGGCTTAGTATTTTACAGCCATGATTTACTAACTGATAGTTCGGTAATTTTCACACATCTGCTTTCTTTGGGATTGGAATTATTATATTCTTCTTGAAGTCTGAGGGTATTTCGCCAGTCTCATACATCTTGCTCACCAAATAGTAGAGTTTTGTCAGGGGTGGGTCTCCGAAGGCTATTAGTCGTTCTAATGGAATGTTGTCTACTCCCGAGGCCTTGTTTCGACTCAGGTCTTTCAGTGCTCTGTCAAACTCGTCACTCACTATCATATCTCCCACTTCATCTTCATCTACGTCCTCTTCCATTTCCATAATATTGCCCTCCAGTACATCGCCCTTGTATAGACCTACTAGGTACTCTTTGCACCTTTCAGATTTCCCTTCTTTGCTTAGAACTGGTTTTTTGTTTTATGTCGTTAATTATAGATCAAGAACAATGGAGGACCTATAACACTTCCCTGGGGAACGCCGGATATTACTTCTGTTTTACTTGATAACTTTCCGTCTATTCCTACGAACTGTGACCTTTCTGACAGGAAACCTTGAAGCCAGTCGCACAACTGAGGCGATATTCCATAGGCACGCAGTTTGGTTAGAAGACGCTTGTGAGGAACGATGTCGAAAGCCATCTGCCAGTCAAAAAATATGGAATCCATTTGACATCCCCTCTCGATAGCACTCATTAGTTCGTGAGTATAAAGAGCTAGTTGTGTTTCTCAAGAACGATATTTTCTGAATCCGTGCTGACTATGTGTCAGTAAATCGTTTTCTTCGAGATAATTCATAATGTTCGAACATAGTATATGTTCCAAAGCCCTACTGCAAATCGACGTTAGTGATATGGGCCTATAATTCAGCGGATTTCTCCTATTTTCCCTTTTGGGTATTGGTGTGACTTGAGCAATTTTCCAGTCTGTAGGTAAGGATCTTTCTGTGAGCGAGCGGTTGTATATAATTGCTAAATATGGAGCTATTGTATCAGCATACCCTGAAAGGAATCTGACTGGTATACAATCTAGACTGGAGGCCTTGCCTTTATTAAGTGATTTAAGTTGCTTTGCTGCACCTAAGATATCTACTTCTATGTTTTTCATCTTGGCAGTTGTTCTTGATTGTAATTTAGGAATATTTACTTCGTCTTCTTTGGTGAAGGAGTTTCGGAAAACCTTGTTTAATAAATCTGCTATAGTGGCACTGTCATCGGTGACTTCACCATTGTTATCGCGCAGTGAAGGTATTTGTGTTTTGCCACTGGTGTGATTTATGTATGACCAGAATCTGTTTGGGTTTTCTGCCAGATTCCGGGACAGGATTTCGTTGTGGAAATTATTAAAAATTTCTTGCATTGAAGTAGGGGCTATCATTCGAACCTATGAAAAATTTTGCCAATCTTGGGGATTTTGTGTTCTTTTAAATTTGGCATGCTTTTTTCCTTACTTCTGCAATATCGATCTAAACCGTTTTGTGAACCATGGGGAATCAGTACCATAACTTATTAACTTATCTGGTCTATATCTCTCAATTGCCGTCGATACTATCTCTTTGAAATCATTCCACATCTTTTCTACACTTACATGATCAGATGGGAAAGAATGGAGACTGTCTCTTAAAACCGCCTGAGCCTCTGAATCAGACCCTCCACACGGCTCTGAACCAAATGAACACGCCGCGCGGGATTAGCCGAGCGGTCTCAGGCACAGCAGTCATGGGCTGTGCGGCTGGTCCCGGTGGAGGTTCGAGTCCTCCCTCGGGCATGGGTGTGTGTGTTTGTCCTTAGGATAATTTAGGTTAAGTAGTGTGTAAGCTCAGGGACTGATGACCTTAGCAGTTAAGTCCCAAAAGATTTCACACACATTTGAACATTTTTGAACCAAATGAACACAGTCGGTCCTATCGAAAATGCTGCAGATGGTGAGCTCCAACTTAATCTCGCAAGTTTTTACCATTTTCGCTAGCCGCCTGAAACCAGAGAGAATCTCCGATCCAAAGTGACACGTGTCATTGGTACCGACATGAGCCATCACCTGCAGTTGGCTGCACTCCTTTCTGCTCATGGCATCCTGAAGCACTCTTTCCACATCCGGAATGACTCCCCCCAGTATGCACACGGAGTGCACACTGGCTTCATTCCCCTCCTTCGCAGCCATGTTCTTAAGAGGCCCTATTATATGCTTAGTGTTGTAGCTCCCATGTACCAGCAAACAAAGCCTCTGTGAAAGCCCTGACCTTTCGGGCTGAGAAGCTTCCTTTGCAACAGGGTGGACGACTGCATCCAGCTTAGAGATTTCGTCAGCCACAGATAACACTCGAAACCTGTTCGTCAAACAAACACGCTGGCCCTACAATCGGCCCCTCAGAAAGCCTTTCTCTGCCTGCCAGACTTTGGAATGATATCCCACTAGACCACGGGTGAGGGGTCAGCCTCAGTGCAGGCAGTACCTGGGGGCAACCACAGCAGTGGACCGATTGGGGGACACGTGGGACGTGCTCGACTTCCCTTCCTTCCTCCCTCCCCCCCTCTTCCCCCCCCCCCAAGTGATGCACCTTGGCAGAAGCCTCAAGCTGTGTGACGGAAGCAAACACTGCCTGAGGCTGTGAGCGAAGGGTCACCAACACAGCTCGCATCTGACCACACTAATCACAGTTCCTTTCCATTACTGAAGTCGCTCCTGTTTGAAGCTCATAAAAATATGTAACAAACGAATGGTGTACTTGGCTTAGTAGCAGCAGGAACTCGAGGTGCTCCGTCACTGATGGTCTAACTCACAATGTGGTTTGTGGTAGGTATTGGGCGCGATAAACGTATTTGTTTCTGCGTGCCTGCTGTTGTAGTAATTCCACGACGATAGGAGGTCACTACATCTTGCCTTCTTACCTTGAGAAGGCACTTGGTCGAGTACCACATCCGATGATTTGATATGGTCTTTGTGATCGTCAAGTTCCTGAAACGTAAGTAAATTGGGTAAACATGCTGTACAAAAACACCAGAGTCTGCGTACCATCCTCAGCAGCACTGACTCAAGCTCCCTGTGACAGTTGAGATTCATCAAGACTCATCAGCTCTGTCTCCACTGCTCTTTGTTACCATAAAGGATAACCACGGGGCCGACCTACAGAAATGTGTACTGTGGGCAATGTTGTACACTGATTACATTATGCTTGCAGCAGACACCAGGGAGCATCTTGAAACTCAAGTGCGAATGTGGTATGTTAGTCTACATCATATGGCGTTCATTTAAATATTCACAAGAGTGGCTACCTCTAAACGATTCCATCTCCAGGAACTATACAGATTAATGGAGCTCTTCTTACCAAGTTGGACACATTCCATTATCTAGGCTCTCGACTACAGACTGACTGATATGTGAATGAAGATGTGCGAGCAAGAATCAAAGTGATTTGAATGTGATTCAGAGACATCACTTGTGTTCTCTGGGCTAAGAAGATGCCTGTCCACATGAAATTAAAAGTTTCGCTGCACAATGCTGCGGCCAGTTCCATCATATGATACCGAGGGTTGGCCCACAACTATAAGTTCTGAGCACTCACCCAATGTCATAGAGATGTGGATACTGAGAAGATTATTCGACATTTATCTGCTTGATCTTATCAACAATATATCGAGCCAACAACTAGCTGGACTGGCTCCAATCAGTGAGAAGGTTCAAGAATGAAGACCTCACTGGTATGGACACATTGTATGGCCACAACCTAGTGCAGTCTATGATGACAGTGTCGAAGGCTAGAGACTGCATGGGGGACTTCAAAGTACAGTAGAAAGATACTGTAAGAGCACGTCTAAGATCAAGAAGCGTAAGTCTAGAGTAAGCGTTAGACCATAAAAAATTGCGTGATTGACCCAAAAAGTGGTCCCTGTTCCAACAAGAAAGCACTAGGTAGAAGAAGAAGAAGATAAAGAAGAAGGTTATTATTATTACTATTATCATTATCATCGTCACCATCTTTATTATTATTGTTAACTATCTGTTACCCATGGTTGCAGTCACATATCAGTAGTTCTGGTATGATGTGTGATGTTGAAGAAGTAACGTCTCGTACATGCAGTAACATCAGCTGCCTTCACATGTCTGCCTGTTCAGCTAAGCATAGCTCGTGATGTGTGGTCGCTCTCACGCCTCTCAAAGTGTTTCAAAGCACAATCCATCAGCATCGTCCCTGTCGAGCAGTGCATACACAGAGGCATGGGCAGGAGTGCTCGGGTACGCAATGTGCTACTGAAGTACCTATGTGTTATACAACGTGTACAATATGCAGCAAACAGTGTTGAAGTATGGACTGAACACAATGAGGATAGTATGAGTATTGTATTCATTACTTTCAATCATATCACGTAGCGCACGTTCAACCAATAAACGCGTCTCACAAATACGATAAATATCAAAAGTCAAAGAGTAAATAGCTTTCTCAAAGAGTAAATACTTTTTCCTACTTCGTGTGATACTCTTCAAAGCAACATGTATCATGTACCATACACTTTCTAAAGAAACCTGTGTCTTTTCTCATGGTAGAAAACTTGAATCTCATTACAAATAAGTACCTCACTCATACAGTTATAATTAGTGGAGACTTCAGTCTACCCTCGATTTGTTGGCGAAAATACATGTTCAGACCCGATGGTAGACAGAAAACATCTTTCGAAATTGTACAAAATGCTTTCTCTGTGATTAACTTTGAACAATTAGTTCATGAGCCATCACGAATTGTAAATGGATGCGAAAACGCACTTGACCTCTTAGCCACAAATAATCCTGATCAAATAGAGAGCGTCATGACGGATACAGGGATTGATGAACACAAGATCATTGTAGCGAGGCTCAAAACCATATCAACCAAAACCACTAAAAATATATCTATTTAAAACAACAGATAAAAATTCGCTTGATCCCTTCCTAAAAGAGAGTACCCATTACTTCTAAGCTAATTATGTACGTGTAGACCAGATATGGCTCAAATTCAAAGAAACAATATCGACAGCAATAGATAGATTCATACCGCATAAGTTAATAAGAGACGGGACTGATCTACCATGGTACACAAAATACGTCAGAACACTGTTGCAGAAGCAACGAAAAAAGCATGCCAAATTCAGAAGAACGCAAAATCCCCAAGACTGGCTAAGTTTAGTGTGGACGTCAATGCGAGATGCTTTTAAAAGTTTCCACAGTGAAATATTGTCTCAAAATATGGTAGAAAACCCAAAGAAATTCTGGTCGTATGTAAAGTACGCCAGTCAATACCGTCACTGCGCGATAGCGACGGAAATGTTACCGATGATGGTGCCACTAAAGCGGACTTACTAAATACAGTTTTCCGTAATTCCTTCACGAAAGAAGACGAAGTAAATATTCCAGAATTCGGAACCAGAACAGCTGTTAGCATGAGTGACATAAAAGTAGATATCTTAGGTGTTGCGAGACAACTCAAATCACTTAAGAAAGGCAAGTCTTCCGGTCCAGATGGTATACCAATCAGGTTCCTCTCAGAGTATGCAGACACAATAGCGCCTTTCTTAGCAATCATGTTCAACCGCTCACTTGACGAAAGGTCTATTCCTAAAGACTGGAAAATAGCACATGTCGCACCAATATTCAAGAAAGGAAGTAGGAGTAACCCATCGAATTACAGACCCATCCCACTGACCTCAATTTGCGGTAGGATTTTGAAGCATATACTGTACTCGAACATTATGAATCACCTTGAAGAAAATAACTTATTCATACATAACCAACACAGATTCAGAAAATATCGTTCTTGTGCAACACAGCTAGCTCTTTATTCCCATGAAGTAATGAGAGATGTCGACAAGGGATCTCAGACCGATTCCATACTCCTACATTTCCAGAAGGCTTTTGATACCGTTCCTCATAAGCGACAATTAATCAAATTGCGAGCATATGGAGTATCGTCTCAGTTGTGTGACTGGATTCGTGATTTCGTCTCAGAGAAGTGACAGTTCGTAGTGATAGACGGTAACTCATCGAGTAGAACAGAAGTGACATCTGGCGTTCCGCAAGGTAGTGTCATAGTCCCTCTGCTGTTCGTGATTTATATAAATGACCTAGGTGATAATCTGAGCAGCCCCCTTCGATTGCTTGCAGATGACGCTGTAATTTACCGTCTACTAAAATCATCAGACGATCAATTCCAATTATAAAATGATCTAGTGTGAATTTCTATGTGGTGCGAAAAGTGGCAATTAGCACTAAACAAAGAAAACTGCGAGGTCATACAATTGGTACTAAAAGAAATCCCATAAATTTTGGGTATACAATAAATCGCACAAATCTAAGGGCTGACAATTCGACTAAATGCCTAGGAATTACAATTACGAGCAACTTAAATTGGAAAGACCACATAGATAATATTGTTGGAAAGGCGAAGCAAAGACTGCGCTTTGTTGGCAGAACACTTACAAGATGAGACAAACCCACTAAAGAGACAGGCTACATTACACTTTATCCGTCCTCTGCTGGATTATTGCTGCACGGTATGGGATCCTTACCAGGTAGGATTGACGAGGACATCGAAAAAGTGCAAAGAAGGGCAGCTCGTTCCGTGTTGTCGCGCAACAGAGGTGAGAGTGTCACTGATACGATATGCGAGTTGCGGTGGAAATCACTGAAACAAAGGCGGTTTTCTTTGCGGTGAGATCTATTTACGAAATTTCAATCACCAACTTTCTCTTCCAAATGAGTAAATATTTTGTTGAGACCCCCTTACGTAGGGTGAATTTATCATCATAATAAAATAAGAGAAATCAGAGCTCCAACGGTAGATGTAGATGTAGAAGCTATCTCCATACCAAATGTCACTGAAATCGATTTAGTGCGTTAGTAGTGAAAACGTAACAATCAGAGCTAGTTTTGCATTTATAATAATCGTTGGGTGAAGCTTTCAGGTACGATATCTTTCTATTCCATGACCCGATTTTGATGAAATAAAGCCTGTACTGCGCCCCAAGCTAAGCTCAAGTTACCTGTGATGACCTCATGCAAATAGGTCTGGTAGTTTTGGAGAAGCATGTGCAAACAGACAAGCAGACACACATGACAGCTTTATAGATTTTTTATTATTAAAATCGTAGTATCTGTGGCACGGTAGCCGGCCGAAGTGGCCGCGCGGTTCTGGCGCTGCAGTCTGGAACCGCGAGACCGCTACGGTCGCAGGTTCGAATCCTGCCCCGGGCACGGATGTGTGTGATGTCCTTAGGTTAGTTAGGTTTAACTAGTTCTAAGTTCTAGGGGACTAATGACCTCAGCAGCTGAGTCCCATAGTGCTCAGAGCCATTTGAACCATTTTTTTGTGGCACGGTAAAAGCGTGGGCGACAAGCATCTTATACTTGTGCATATGGGAGGGGGCAGACAATAAGAGACAACGACGGGGTACCCAAAGAAATTCCCACTAACACTAGCGTGAGGGCAGCTTGTGTAGTATGCATTTCTGCCACTAGGCGTGTTAGTGCTGTTTTGTTCCTATTTCGTTTTTCATGATGGCAAGTTTAAGTGAACAAAGTGCAGCTGTGAAATTTTGTTTTCTACTCAGTAAAAATGCTGCTGAAAATATTTTAATCTTGAAAACAGCTTACCAAGATGACGCCAGGCGGAAAACTCAAGTGTATGAGATGGTTTGCTCGATTTAAAAATGACGACATGTCGATTGATGACGGAGCTAGTTCTGGACGTCGATCGAGTGCCCGGATCAAGAAAATATTGAAAAAATTCGAGACTTGTGATCACAGACCGTCGACAGATAAATGGTCAACTGTCAGAGATGAGTACGTTATCTCGGAGCTCGGTTCAGCGAATTTTAACGGAAGACTTGGGAATGAAAATGTTGCTGCCAAGTTTGTTCCTCGGCTTCTGACTGACAATAAAAACGGACGTCGGGTTTTTGGCTAAAAATGCCACGGTTCCACTGCTCCACGCACCTTACTGGCCTGACTGTGCAACTTTTCTTATTTCCACGTGTGGAAAGGATCATCAAAGAGCAACGTTTTGACAACACTGAAGATGACAAGAAGAAAACCAGGGAGGAGCTGCCACCCATTTCGAAAGATGGCTACAGAAAATGTTGGAAACAGTGGAAGCATTGGTGGTGCAATGTATCAGTTGTAATGGGGAGTATTTTTAAGGGGATAACGTGAATTTTGCAAACAATTTGAAAATATATAGCTTTTCAAAAATAATTCCAGTGGTTTCGGGTACTCCATCGTACGATGAGTATTTACGCCCCCTTCGCCCCGATCCCAGAACTGCTGCCTGGCACCGCGCCAGCTGCAGCCAGCGCGTGTAGAGTGTGTGACGGGCAGTGTGTCGCGCAGCACGACGAGCGTGGACCTGCTGTCGGCGCTGGGCCACCTCCTGCTGGAGAGGCTGGGCCTGCACGAGAGCCCGGACTGGCCCTGGGAAGACCAGCGGCCGCCCTCCCTGGCCGCCGTCTGGCGCGCGATCCGCCGCCTCTGGGCCATAGCCTGTGGGGACCCCGACTGGTGGGTCGGCCCCCCTGCCAGCCTGGGCCGCACCTCGTACCTCGGGTCGCCGAGCGCTTCGGTGGTCCTCCACAGCCCCGCGCCGTGGACCAGGAGCTCTCGGGGCGACCTGTTCTACTGGCGGTCGCGTTCCAGGAGGAGCGCCATCGAGCGAGAGGAGCGTTTCGACTGCGCGCTGGCCTCGACGAGCTGGGTGAGTCAGCACGAGCGGTCAGGGCTCTCGGGGCAGTCGCTACAATCTAAATCAGTGGTTCCCAGCCTGGAGGTTATTATTCCCTGAGGGTAAAAGTAAATTTTCTGAGGGCTGTAAACAGACAGGTCCAATTGTGTTACGATGACGGAGCTAAATTATTTGAGAACGCTCACTATTTTGTAACTGTAATGCCTATTTCAAGATTTTCCAGTAACTACCTCATTTCTTATTTCAAATACTAGCATTGCCATGTGAGACAATATGTAGGACGTTTAGCTAGTGAAACGAAGGTATGAACATCTTCCTCAAATACGTAGTTGAGCCACTGCACACGTACTTTGGATCATGCGTGTACCACACTAAAACTTCGACTTGCATACCAAATACGTCAAATATCAGCCACCTCAAATTTGGTAGATTCCATGACAGACCGTGAAATTGCTGCATTACTTAATTTTCAGCAGATAAATAAACTATTGACACCACAACAGAAACACATATAGAGCTTACACAGTGTTGTAATTATTGTTATTATCAGTGACAGTGGTCATGGACAAAGGAACGACAGGGTGAATTCTTCCAGTGTCTGTCAGTTCAGATGTATGGAGTCCAAGAATTGCGTGATATACAAACAGTAGGCTCTAGTATAGTGCTCCAATTTTAACTTGGTTGATTTTAAATGGAAGTTGAGGGCTTGGGCGGAGCAAGTGTAGCAGAGAAATCATGTTTTGTATCAACTAACTACCCTCAATGTGGATAGTTAACCTTCACTGCCAAGGAGGAGTTGTATGTAGCACTCTTCATCCACTGAGAATTGCTTCATCATTTTATAAAAGAGGTTGTTGGAAATAAGCAGTACCACTTGTCTCATTGACTCAATAATTCTCGGTTTATTTACAAAAACTAAATATTCATTTTTCAGCATTTTGGGAATAAAACTGTTCTAAGAACATCCTTTCTCATTCTAACATTTATTTAGGTGCTAGCGTTGAAGATGAAGGTTGGGGGGGGGGGGGGGGCGAGAAATGGCTGATATGTGACTTCGCTTAGAGGTAATGGTCTCGGAAAGGCAGGGGACCACCCATCTCATTCCATTCACTTATTTCCACTCTGAAGTTAATAAGTTTTCTGCGTACCTCACAATAAACTTGCTGATTTTGGAGTGTTTGAAATTTCGTCAGAAGGTATAGCCGCAGCGAAAAACGGCCTTATTTTAATGATTTCCACCACAGCTTATTATACTCGTGACACTCTCTGCCGTATTTCGCGATAATTCAAAACAAGCTGCTTTTCTTTGGACATTTTGGATATCTTCCGTCAGTCCTGTCTGGTAAAGTTCCCAAACCGCACAGCAGTACTCGTAGGTAAACTCTTTAGCAGGACAATTGCATGTTCTAAGAGTTCTGCTGATAAATTTCAGTCTTTGGTTTGCCTTATCTACGTGATCGTTCCCGATTATGTTGCTCGTAATTACGCTTCCTAGGTATTTAGTTGAACTGACAGTCTTTATATTTCAGTGATTTATCGTGTAATCGAAATTTAATGGATTTCTTTACGTACTCATGTGGATGACCTCACACTTTTCCTTGCTCAGAGACAGGTGCCACTCTCCGCAAATTTACATTTATGACCATATTCCGCAATTCACATTACTGTTTCTGACTAACAGTGTTCCACTTTCGAACGGCGCGTGGGAAGAATGAATGTCTGTAATCCTCCGTATGGGTTCTAATTTTTCTGATTTTATCATCGTGTTCACTTCTCGACACATAATTCAGTGAGAGGAAGTAACATGTTGAACTACTCTTAATGGGAACCATCCTCCCGAAATTTCAACGACACCCGTCTCTGCGATGCCAACGGCTCTTTTTGTAGCGTTTGCTGAGCGTCTCCGTTACTTCTCCCCTTTGACGAAACACACCGCCCTTTGGTGGATCCTTTCTGTCTCACAGACTCTTGTGTTAATCCTAATTATATGCTCAAGAATCGGTCGACTGAATGTTCTGTAAGGCGAGAGAAAAAACAAAGTGGAAAGTGGCTGAAGTAGTTCTTCGTATCACAACGGTGAACATGTGCAGAAGAAGCATTATTGTGAAAGCTTCTCGTTTATACAGGATGGTTAGAAACAGGCTGAAAAAGCTTGTAATAGTATTGCAGAGGAGGCTGAGATGAGAAATAGATGTTAAGAAAAAAATTCGATACGTTCGTCGTTTGTAGTTCACCAATCAGGTGTTCACGCGCGCAAATTTCAAGCAGCGTACTAGAGATAGTGTCGCTAAACATATTCATTGTTTCGTTTGTGCAAACCGAAAAAACGCAGCTTTTGCTCTTCTACCTTTAATTTATCATTTCCGAAATAGCCGTGTTTTAACTGATAAGAAGCATTTCAATAAGTTGTAACTCACGAACGCAAAACTGTCTGTCCATTATCGCATTTTAGCACTTGCAAGTGCTTGCGTTTGCGTTCACCATAATATTATCTATTAAAGCTGTTCGTAATTGTAATTCCTAGGAATTCGATTGAATTGAGAGCATACCTGACTGGCTAACTTCAATGCTAATCAACTCAGTAACGGTATAACGTAAAGAATTTGTTTCTTAACAATTGTTTTCAGTACAATGTCTCCTGCAACACCCTCACAAGCTTTTCATCCGTCTCTGACCACGTATGTAGATTATAATTAGCCATATATACTCTTTACTAAAGTTGATACTTAATTAAACTGGACGTTAAGATGTATAAGACTGCGTACCTGCTGTCAGTATAGATAAGATTGTCGTCTGTTTCCATACAGAAAAGTCGACGAATGCACTGTTGCTTATATTTCTCCCTACGTTTACGAAATGTTACTGATTTTCTTAATCGTGATTAAGCAATTACAAGCTGCATATCGAAACTTCGAGACATTTTTCCTGCGGTTCGCCCCACAAATTTCACATTTTTAGGCGCAACTACGGAAATAAAGCAAAGTAAACAGAACTCGCATGATTTACACTGTTAGCCCACGTTTAGTCCAAGGATTTTACATGTTTTCCAAAGATGAAAATGAAGTTACTATGTTGTATCTGAGCGGATACGTTCAAAAAGTATTACTTATTGTTTTTGGAAACACTGTAGGAAAGTGTTTGACGAATTAATGCAAGAATGGCGTAGCTTCACTTCCGTTAATCTAGTTGGTAAATACCTATACATCGTGCCAATATAAATGAATCTCTAAATCTTTCCACAGATTTTGTTATCATCCTACGTACCTTTCCCCTGGCATACGGGGTTAATACCACGGTTATCGGCCAATACTTTGGGGCAAGTCAGAAACAGACCATGTCACAATTCATACCTTTTGTACTTATTCTACACGGCCTATATTCCAAATGTTAATGTCAATGCAGAGAGGATTCCTTTGTATTTGTTGGCACAAATCTTGTTCCGACTCACACACGCCAACATCTCAACATCTGTCAGGAATGTTCATTAAGTGCAGCTCCCCCCCCCCCCCCCCCCCCCACTGCGGAGTTCTCGTTTTCGATACAAGGCATACAAAACGGCAGATAGGCAATATTTATTGTGCCATTTCCTAACTCATTCTTGGAGACATTGGTTGGCTACAGTTGTGACAGCCGCTATCAATTGTTGGCCAGTTGTGGGTCTGAGCAAGCACAGTGGTGTCTGTGAGGATGAGGATAAGGAATAGGAACTGATCGTACAGTTTTACTGCTTTTTGAGGAAAATCAGACTGCAGCTTGGTTGGCTGTTACAAGGTCACATGTGCTGTTGCCTTATTAAAATAAAGCAGGTGCATTGCTACGGCTTTCCAGACGTCCTGTCAGCTTCAGTCTCCTTCGACAATTAATTTTGTTACATGGTATGTCTGTCACCTTAATAGGTTCTAGGCGCTTCAGTCTGGAACCGCACGACCGCTATGGTCGCAGGTTCGAATCCTGTGTCGGGCATGGATGTGTGTGATGTCCTTAGGTTAGTTAGGTTTAATTAGTTTTAAGTTCTAGGGGACTGATGACCTCAGATGTTAAGTCCCATAGTGCTCAGAGCCATTTGAATCACCTTAATACACAGGTGATACACCTAATTAAAAATGTTACATAAGCAGGTAACATCTCTTAAGAGCTGACAACAAATCATGATAACAAGTTGTGGGTAATCTTTGATGTTACTGAGGGAAACAGAGGACTGAGTAATACAAGAACGTTAGTTTGTTATAAAGTGAAACTGCTACATACTGTCCTGGTTCAATAAGGAAGAAATTAATGAATACGTAGACAGTCCAGGGAACGGTGTAAAACTCTCTGTGGGAATAGATATTCACTTACATGTCCATGTTGATCCCTCTTAAAAAAATTCTTGATGGTTTTGGAAGATTTGGAATTTTATGATGTGGAGATACTAGTGAGAAATTGGTGTTTCATGTTGCTTAGGCTCGTGTGAAGTGATTTGGGCGTAGCGATACCATTCACATAAAAGGAACAGTGATACTGACTGCTGCCAGGTCCACTACGTGGCAGCCTCTAACAAACACTTCAGATGCAGTGCCTACACCCATACCATACGTAACATCTCGCCGAAAACTTTGGGAGCCATACACAGCCACCATCTTTAAATAAAATAACCGTTCGCGTAACTTTAGGCGACACAGTTTAGTTCACGTACCGCCCAAACAATATGTGTGTGTTTGTGTGCGTGTGTGTGTGAGCGAGAGAGAGAGGAGACGCAGACCAGTGACGAGTCCCCCCCGTCTGGACTCCAGGTGCAGCTGGAGAGCAGCCCGAGCAGTGCGTCCAGCTGGCAGCCGCCCCCCCGCTGCCCCCGCCGCTACACCAGGAGCACACACCGCCGGCTGCCGCTGCGGGAGGCGGAGCGCCGCCAGCGCCGCCACTGCCGCGACACCACACTGCGGCTCTGCGCTGCGGAGCTGTCGGTGGAGCGGTGGTTGAGGACGAGTGCGCGGCCCGCCACAGTGTGGTCATTTTATGATCTTTATAATTTATGAACTTTAGCAGTTTTTACATTTTTTCCTGTTCGTCCCCGGACCTCGCGTCTCCGACGGCTGATAGCGTCGCCCCGCCAAATCTACAGTGCAGCCCCACTTTATAATTCCTTGGTTTATTGTGTTCTCGGGCTGGATGCCTCGCCGTCGCATTGATCGATGAGGTCCCCAAAATTCACTGTTATTCGACTTAAAAGACACTGGGAGACTTTGAACTCGGTGGAAGTCACTGCGACTGGCTTCTCTGGTGGGGACAGCGCATTCCACTCATTCAGTGATGCAGAGTCCCGTGCTTCCTGTACTCGTGGGGTCTTCAGGAGGCAGTGTAGTGCAATACAGTGAACAAAGACTTCGTTTTGGTGACGCCGCCTGTCATCCAACAGGGAAGAAACATATTGAAGAAAAATATTTTGAAGAAAAAAAAAAGGATTTTATATTTTGAGGCAGTCTCTGCATTCGCGTATAAACGGGGCCTTAACTTGATGACACGCCAACTGTCAACAATGTTATGAGGAACTTTAAAAACCAAGCATATGTATCCCAAAAACTATAAGACATATGAACAATAAGATTGCTTTGTATGAAATGTCCCATATATTTAATGGTTTGTTGAAAGTTCTGTCTTGTTAAATAAATCACTCCATGAGAAACTTTAAAGTTATTTTTTATGTATTTGTTTGCAAAATACTACCTAAAATAGTTTTCTAATTACACAGCACGAAATTTGTTAAGAGCACTGTATGCGACATAACTCAGTTAACTGTTGCACATTTCTGTCCACAGTCACATTTCAGTAAAGTATTCAAGTAACATCCTCCATGCTGAAAACATGCGATACCTGTGCACAGTGAAATCTGTTTCGGAGGTGATATCAGAGATAATTTGTTACTAACAGGTGACAATCTGAGCTTTGGCATCATCTGTGCATCTCTTCGTAAGCGTGAAAACCGCACATTATGAACAAAAAATTTTCAGCAGAACGTTGCAAGTTTACTTTACAGATATGGTGGATGTAATCAAGATGAAAGAGAATCTTTCATTGAAAACTTCCTGCAAATACAGCCACCATGTAGGCGAGCTAACTCCAAATGAAATCACAGGTTAGAAGTGACAGAATCTGTAGGTGACATACCTCACAATGGCAGCCCAAAATTGCTAACTACTGATGAAAATTTGCAGCTCATTGCAAGACTTTCATTCAACCACCCAAGAAATCTGCAAGAAGAGATACTAAGCAACTACAGAAGTTCCAGCAAAATGTTAAAAATATTACAACGGAGGCCTACGCGGCAAACGACATCATCGTCATCGAAGACGTGAATTCTGTGAGTCGCGGCAGGGTAAGTGACTATAACTTTTGCAAAACAATCATCTGGTCTGATGCAACAAGTTTTAAGTCAAGTGGAAGACTTAACAACTAAAACTGAGTGTACTGGTCTTCTGAAAGAGTTGTTGAGGAGGTAATTGTTTCTGGAGGTTAGGTTTCATCTGGTATATGCAGCACAGCAGTGAACAATGTCAACACTAAAGTTTGAGAAAACTGCATATCAAAACGAAACTGCGGTGCCACGTCTGTTTTTATTTTATTTAAACATACAGCATCAGCAAACATTGTACGTACACCCAGTGGACGAAAACTTTTAATCAGGTACATAATAACTCAGCCTGACCGTTTCGGACTTTCTTTTCAGAGGGGAGCACCACAACGGATTTGAATTAGTTCAGTCAGTTACCAGATAGCTTAAATTTTATTTTCGGCAGCGACAGCGTAGTGCGCTGAAGCTAGCAATGAATGCTGAATGCTGGGAAGTATGTGACTTTCATATAAACACAAACCTTTTGTTATGAAATATTCGCTTTAAAATGATAATAATATTAATTTACTGAGCGGACTAGCGTAGCCCATTGTCTTGCGGTATTGTTTCCGCTTCACGAGCGTGGGTCACGGGATCGATTACGGCCGGGTCAGGGATTTTCACCTGCTTTAGACTTTAGAAAACTGGTGATGGTTAAATAAATAAATTCTGACGTCCCGCGGCGCATTTTATTACAGCATAAGTATTACGTTAACATCGATGTTAGTGGTATGACGTCAAGACAAGAACTAACCAGTCATCATTACAATTTCCATTTGCATCATTGATCGACCATTATTATGTTTGTTGTACACAGTTAAATTCATTTCATGTTATGTGAATTAGAACGCCGTGACGCATGCCGACAGAATCTTGTCGCAGCGGATGGCCTTCGCTTGGTGGCAACGCCGAAGATGGAGCTGACGTCTGTTAGGTGTTCTCCTCCGACATGAAACAGATACCAAAGAATCTTTTAAAAACACAACTGAAACTTTACAATTACACAAATAACACTTACAATAAACATACGAATATCTGACGTTATATGCGTAGAACACATGCAATATGTTATTACCTGCAAGCAGCGCGGGATTAGCCGAGCGGTCTTGGGCGCTGCAGTCATGGACTGTGCGGCCGGTCCCGGCGGAGGTTCGTGTCTTCCCCTGGGCATGGGTGTGTGTGTTTGTCCTTAGGATAATTAGGTTAAGTAGTGTGTAAGCTTAGGGACTGATGACCTTAGTTGTTAAGTTCCATAAGATTTCACACACATTTTAACATTACCTGCAAATCGAGCGGTAGGTGACATGTTGTAACTGTCTTGTATTTGGTTACACAACAAAACATACGCCTTGAACCAACTTTACACCAATGATTGAGCACCAGAGTACCATTTCGTCCAACATCATCTTGAATCCACTCTCAAATTGAAGCCACGTTAATCGTTGTACCTGATTTTATTTTTCCGTCTACGCAGGGGATACCCCAACAGCTGGGGGATACTCCACAGGCTTATGGTCTCTCCCAGACGGGTTTCAGCGTGCAGAGGGGCAAACTTGCTCAATTCTTCCCGTTCTCCACTAACAAGGGGAAAGCCTTAAACACGGCCAACCGACTCGGATCCTACTTGGCTGATCGCTTGTTTACAACCTGAAATGAAAGACTCTAACAAAATTTGGTTCATTACCTCACCGCATTAGAGAAAACAACCTCTAACGTTCAAAAGAGCAATCGACTCAAAACTGACAGGCTCGAAAGACAGCTGAAAATTGTGCATTCTTCGTCGTCATACTGGGGTCGGAAAAAGAATACTTTCATAGAAATGTGCCTGTTACGTTCCCAAAACGCGAAGGCTCTTCAACAAAAGTGCGGATGGCCTAGCGGCCAAAGAATCTGACTAACGAGCAGAAGGCCTCTGTTCGATGCATTTAGCACTTTGATAGGTCCAGGATGGTTAATAAGGTAATGAATATGGAAGAATAACAAGACAGGCAAATAAATTTCTCAAACGGCTTGGATTAGTGAAGAATCAAATCTTTAAGTCTCGTATGAAAACAGTTCCGTGTAACACTGCTGCGAATTCGTCACGAGGCACCGGAGGCAGCCGCCAGCGCGTGCTGGTTTGCAACGAGGCGCGGTGCAGAACTTCATTTGGAGGTTTCGGAACTACGATTAGTTTCTGGAAGCCCAACGGAAATTGCGCAACCGTTC
Organism: Schistocerca cancellata; assembly: GCF_023864275.1. Classification (NCBI taxonomy): domain Eukaryota; kingdom Metazoa; phylum Arthropoda; class Insecta; order Orthoptera; family Acrididae; genus Schistocerca; species Schistocerca cancellata. The sequence goes on along the minus strand of NC_064632.1, from coordinate 589,079,202 downwards.
GGATGCACCAAAGATACTTAGCATGATTCATTCTCAGCTTTCAGCACCCATTATTCAGGGGTTGTCATTGTATGTGTGGTATGTATTAAAATCCATTTCCGAAAAGGAAAGATTTTTAAATGAAACTAAATTTGTTTTCCGTCAAATCGTCAGAATGAACGATGTAGTTGGGCGAAGATTGCATTCATTATCTGTTCTTTGTGTTGCAAATATATTGGGCTTATAACGAGTATGTGAAAGAGCTGTGGTTAGGCAACCACGATTAAAATTTTAATTCTTTACTGTCTCATGTCGTTTGGGAAATTCACCTACCTACCTTGTTGTTGTTGCTTACTTATTATGTTACTGAACTGCTAATCCTAACAGTTTCGGTGGAGAAAGAATACAAATGAAAACTGTGTATGGAAATCGAACACAGGTTCTCTCCTGTCCAGCCAGATGCCCTGGTCGCACTACACCTGCCGGACTTTTGTCGAATAGATTTTACCCTATGGGCACTATGGCACTGTCCAAAGATCGCGTTCCCACACCACAGTAGAACGCTCTTCAATACGTCAGACACCACGCGCGGTCTCAGGCGCCTTGCCCTAAATTTGCTTCGGGAAACATAGTTGTGCGATATCATGTTGATTCTCAGGTCGCGTGAAGGATTGTTGTGACTTCTGCGTTGCTCTGTAAGTAATGATTAATGACCGGGAATCTTGTTACGAATACTAATGATAGACTGGCTCTAGAAATGATTAAGTAATATGTGTGAATTAACTCAACTTTCTACATCCCAGGAATGAAAATTTTATGAGGCCTGTAACCGTCTTTATAATTTTGGTAGATTAAGCACAGATTACCATTTTTCAGTTATTTAGTAGATATTTTACTGTCTAATAAAATAAGTGTGAAGAATTTTTGCAGCTTGTTGCATGTGCATTATCTTTTTGTTGCCTTACATTAATATTTTTACGTCTGTATAATAATTCAACTGCGTTTGAATTGACTGAAACTAGGACTTAGGCAGGATTGGGCATTGAGTAGTGTCAAGAAATTTGTTAAAAATGTGAAACTAGAGGTTTCCTTCCTCGTGGCTGGAGTTTATTGCTCCGTCATTTACTACTAAGGGATACATGTGATGATCTGTGGTGGTTACCGCACCAGAGTGATGGAGTATGATGCGCAAGAGACAAGCAGGAGAGAACGTCTGGTTCGGGGTGAGAGCTGGTGGACAAGAGAGTGATCCCGTAAAGCCCCCAGCCTGCCCCCTATCTCCACCTAACCAATCTCTGCTCTCTTAGTGGCTGCAAGAGAGGGTACTTTGGTAATGTCCCTCCATCAGCGACTCTTTTGAAGAGCATGCCCTATCAGCAGTACACGGTGTGGAAATACTATTCACATGGACTTTATGTGTGTGTGTGTGTGTGTGTGTGTGTGTGTGTGTAAGTTCGGTATGTAGACACATACAGTATTGCACCAGCTCTGGCACAGGCAGAGCTCTGGTGCAAGCCACAGTTTGACTGCACTGGGAACCAGAGGAATTGAAAGAGAAAATAACAATTTAAAATTACACTAAACATTTCAATAAACCTTTCCACTCAGTCTGACTGCCCACCATGTACACTCCTCCTCCTCCCATTGGAGCCATTTATGAATCATAATTTGATTTGACGATAAAACGATAGAAGGCATGATAAGCTCCTTTGGACAGGCTGTGCTGATACCTAAAAGGGGAATAATCTAATGGAGGGCAATTTTCAGTAGAAGAAATCTTTGAAATTACTAAGAGTTGTAAGATTACAAAGTTTTGTAACAATTTGTTATATAAAATTTTGTCACAATGAGTTGGTATTGCAAAAAAAAGTGCAACGGCAGGGACATAATTCAGTTTCCTCTAAAAACTGTACAATTTTACAGTTCGTTGCCCCAGTGTTAAGTGACAGGGTCGGTCACATGTAACGATTTGTATGAACACAACGCTGAAACTCAAGATATACTGCTCATTTAAATATTAGCAACATAAGGGAGGTGCGAATAATGTGGATTATTTTGAGGTGTGTGGCTGGCAGATACTTTTGCCAGCAGCAATTCAGCAATTTCACTCAACCCCTCAGGGGTTCAGCATCCATTTGCTGGTATGGGGTTGGCAACCCCAGTGTTTCTGGTAGCACAGCTAGTCCTCTGTCACCGTGAGCTCTGGTTACGCTTCGGCAACCACCGTGCAGCTCGGCAGTGGAACATTGCGCGTCTCAGGGAACGGGGATCTTGGCCTGACTGCCTGGATCGCGAGGATGGAATAAACCTCTATAAGAATAAACCAATCCCAAGGTGTGCTGCACACTGATGAGATGCGTGGCTGTTGAGGTGGAACAGTCGTGGGCAGGCAACCTGTGGGGAACCTGCCACACCTCAGTTGTATAAGGCTTACTCAGGCACGTGGGGCTCTGTCTGAGTGGACCCTTATTTCCCCAGCTGCTCGTGGAACCAGCACGGATCCTTCAAAATATTTTCTTCCTCCTTGCAGTGGAAAGAGTGGGTCACTGGTAGGTACCAACACCCAATCAAACAAGAGGGCTCGTGTAGCCAGTCCTTCAGACTTGAGCATCACACAGACATTGCCAGTATCGAGTAACATAATGCGTGCTGGTCGTCGGAATGTGTTTATTATAACTAAACGAAAGGAGGGAGCTTTGAGAAAGAGTCTCATTTCTCCCTAGAAGAAGGGTTAGATGGAACTGCTGGAAGTTGAAAATCTGTCAAGTGCTTGTGAAACGGAACCCTTTTGGTAGAAACATCCAATTTCAAACAAGTGAAGAACATCCAAAAAGCTCAGTGCCTCGCACAGTATGCAATACAAAATGAACTGAACACCACCTTGAAATATAGCGAACATGTTGTGACTTGAAGGGATCTGGATGACATTTCGCGAGAAGAAGTGAAAGCAGAGTGGTCCCAGGAAGGCATCGCTGATGTACAGAATGTAATGAAATGGGTGGATGGCGATTTCATGAAATTGGACTCATTTATACTTTCTGTCAGCAGTACAAATCTTCCAGAACATGTTAAGGCTGGTTTCCTCAGCCTCAACATGCGGCCGTTATTTTCCTAATCCAGTGCGCTGTTTTATGTGCGAGCACTTTGGGCACACCAACTCAGGTTGTAAGGTAGCAGCCACTTGCAGTAAATGTGGTAAGGCCACCCATGAAGGTGTCGGTTGTTCATCTCCACCAAAGCTAGCTCCTCTGTGTCAGCTCTTAAGCAACAAGTTCAAAAGACCGATTCTGGTACCCAAATCGAGATTGCTAGTGTCACTACCAGCATCTGTGTTTTCCAATGCCCTTATGCCACTGCAATTCCTTGAAAGCTCACACTTCCTCCCAAAACATCAGGTAAGTCTGTTGTCACTAACATTGCGAAGCTCCTTGCTCCTCCAGAAGTTCACTCTGTTCCACCATACAGTGGCACCACTGCCACTGCCGTGGTTTTGCCTCCAAAGCATACCCAGGGCAAAAAAATCAAAGGCCAAGTGTCCACCATGGACAGAATTGGGAAGTAAACAGTCAGAAGATGTCAATGTCATACTATCTGACATCTCTCTTGACTCTTTGGTAAAACTAATGGACCTAGATGTTGGACTGGGGCAATCATCTCGCCCCAATACTGAGCCCACAGCCATTAAGGGCTACCGTCCCCGGCAGAAAGATGAGGTGGAAGTGCAACCCCCTTGACAGATGGCTCCCGTATTACAGTGGAACATTAATGGGTTCAGGACCTGTGTAGAGGACCTGGAACTGCTAATGCAGCAATGCCCCCTGTGCATGTGCTTTCAAGAAACACATTTTAAAGCCAGTGATGCGCACGTGCTACGTGGCTGTACTCATCGCAAAAGGATGACTTGACTGGTGACAGAGGCAACGAAGGTGTTGCTGTGTTGGTCAATAACATGTATCCCTCCTTTGCTCTCTCCCTGGCTACTGACCTGCAAGCACTTGCTAATAAAAATAATTTTTGCCAGAGACTCACTGTTACTGCAATATATTCTGAGGCTCTTGTAGAGGTTGTGGAACGTCTCCTGTGACCATTTCTCTCACTGGGAGACTTCAGTGCCCATCACATTTTGCAGAGTTCGACCTCTACTGCCCTCAACATTGGGTTTTGGAGAGCCTCAGGACATCTCACGAGCTGTGCATCCTCAACACAGGTGCTCACACTCTTTTCTGCACTGCTACTGGGTCATTCTCTGCCATAGATCTCTTTTTCTGCTCTCCAGCCCTTAAAGTCTCTGCTCAGTGATGACCACGCCCATGTTCACGTAGTGGACGGATCACTACCTGAAAAGAAGCCACCAACATGGATGGTCAGCAGGACTAACTGGACACTGTTCAGCCAGCTGGTTTTGTTTGAACATCGCAGCAGCATCCAGGAACGGGTGGAACACGCCACGAAAGTGATGCATCATGCCACTGACTTATCCACCCCAAAGTCCTCAGGTCACCTTGAGAGGCAACCACAACCTCGGTGGGCAGATGAGTGTCGTTCAGTCATCCGAGACAGGCGTGCGGCTCTTCGACAATTTAAATGCGACCCTGCAGCAGACAACCTCATAGCCTTTCAAGCTGCAAGAGCCTAGGCTCAGCATGTAATTAAGGAGAGCAAGAAACGATCGTGGTGAGTTTTCCTAGACTGTATCAACCTATCCACTTGTTCTGTCAAAGGTTGGGAAGCTATCAGGAGGATTTCTAGCAAACACAGTGCTTTACCAATAGCAGCAGTGCTGAAACAGGGATGTCTCCAAACAGCATCTGAAGTCATCGCTCAGATGCTGGTTAAGAATTTTGAACAAACTACTACCAATATCAGGAAGGATCTGACATTTATTCGCTACCACGCAACTGTAGAGAGGGGAAAATTGGGGCTTCAGATCAAACAATTCCAAGTCTTACAATTACCCTTTCTCCAAGTGAGAGCTGAATCAGCCCTTTCTGAGACTCGTGATACTGCACCCGGTCATGACCAAATCATTTACTGCATGCTTTGACATTTGCCACCAGTGTCAAAGGAAATCCTCCTTGAATGTTTTAATCTTATACAAAAGACAGGTAACTTTCCCAATCAGTCAACTTTTCTCAAACCAGAAAGGGACTGTACATGTCCCAGTAGTTATCAGAGTATCACCTTAACCAATTTTCTAGGAAAGACCCTGGTGCTAATGATTAACCGTCATCAGGTCTGGTTGTTAGAGACCAGACAACTCCTTAGCCACCGTTAGCGTGGATTCTATATGACACTGCTTGGAGACACAGTATTATCATGCATCAGCTTCGATGGGACTTTCCTGGCCACTTCCCCATCTTCATATGGTCTTTCCTGTCTCAGCAATTTTTTAAGACCCGAGTTGGTGACTCACTGTCAGATCGTTTAGAGCGGGAGAATGATCCCCTCAGGGCATTGTTTTAAGTGTTACCCTCTTTGCTATAGCCACATTTATGGTAATGGGTCATGCATAGTGCTCCTTATTTGTTGACAATTTTGCAGTTTTCTGTTCCTCCCCCAGTGTTGATACAACAAACCATTAGTTGCAACTCGCACTGCAGAGGTTAGAGGAGTGGGCTGCAAAGAGGGGTTTTCAGTTTTCTGCAGATATGTGTGTGTGTTTATGTTAATTGTTCTCTGCATATTTTTACTGTCTTGCATATGAAGGACACCATACTACATTTTGGAGACACAGTGAGGTTTTTGGGCCTCATTTTTGACTCCAAATTGTTGTGATTGCCACACCTTAGAAACCTGCAAGCTGGAACCCTGGAGGTTCTGAACATTGTGAAGTGCCATAGCCACAGGTCTTGGGGAGCAGACAGGGTGTGTCTGCTCCAGTTGTATAGCGCTTTCAGGCATCTCCAGCTGGACTATGGGTGCATGAAGTATGAATCAGTGAGGTCTTCTTATTTGAAGGTCATTGATGCTGTCCACCATGAGGGGATTCGGCTAGCCCCAGGTGCTTATAGGACCAGTCCCATACCGAATCTCTGTGCTGAGGCTGGGGAACCAGCACTTACTATCTGGCCAGAGGTCCTCATGGTGCAGCAAGCATGTAAGTTCCTCACAGCTCCAACTTCATTGTATACCATTTATTGCTCGTCCACCTCTGGAATGCCTTTTCTCCAAACATCCACGAGCCACAATGCCATTTGGGATCTGCCTGCAGCGTCTGCTGTGGAGCAAATTGACTCCACAGCCAAAGTTTTAATCATCTGCTGCACTGGTAACTCCAGAGACCCAGCATCATTTTAGATTTAGTGCAGTATAGGAGAGACTGCACTCCTGCTTCTGTTTTCAATGCAATATTTTCTGACATTTTATATGAGCATCACAACTATGTAGCTGTCTTTATGAATTGGGGGAGGGGGGGCATTTTTGGGTTGCTCTTTCATTTTCCCATGCCTCAAGAATTTACTGCACTTGAAGCAAAATTATATGCAGTCTTACCGGCAGTGTAACAGATGAGACATTTATATAGTGCTAAATTTCTTGTCTGTTCCAAGTTCCTGAGTGCCCATCACTCTCTCCAACGTTTGTACCCTGCAGATAAAGTAATACAAGGTGCCCTCCTCCAACTACAATGACTGGAGAAGGAGGCGTCATTCTACTGGGCAGCATAACATGTGGGTTTTGCAGGGAATGAAAGGGTGGATCTAGCAGCCGAGGAGGCGAGTTGTCATCCTCAGTTATTTCAGTGCGTCATCCCTCTGCGTGCTAGTGCCTCACTGTTGAGGTACAAAGTCATGGAAATATCACGCGTCGATGGGAAATTGAGTGGCTCGAAGTGACCAACAATAAGCTCTGCATAATAAAGCCCACAAGTCAGCCGTGGCATACCTCCTTCCAGCCACATTGACGGGACGAGGTCCTTCTTACTCGCCTTCACATAGGCCACAGCCCGATGACACATGGCTTCTTATTCTCACAAGAGGAACTTCTAATGTGTGCTGCTTGTGGCGTGCAAATCACTGTGTGCCACATTTTATTGGACTGTGTTTTATTTTCTGACCAGTGGACTACAGCAAATTTGCTGACAAATCTACCCTCTGTTTTAAGTAACTTCAAAACAAATGTCATTCAAGTTTTAATGTTTTGTGAATTGTCCAATATTTTTCCCAAGATTTTAGGAAGATGTTTTTAATGAGTCAACAGGGTGAATGGCTCACCCGAGTTTTTTGCAAGTGGTCAGCCACTCACATTTCCCTCTGTTTTTCTTTTAGCATCCTGTGTTTTGTTTCCTCTGTGTTTTAATTTAATGTATAGCTCCAGTCCCTCTTTCTAAGTTGTTTTAGAGTGTGTGAGTTAGAGTGACTGTGTGGTGATTTAGAGTACATAAGTGTGCAACAGTTTTAAAATTTATCTCCACCTTCATTTTTTAATTAATCTAAGGGCGCTAATGATCTCACCGTTGACCACCTGTAATATCCAGACACACATACACCTCAATTGTCTAAGTTCACACTGCCACAGTCTCTTGCTATGAGCACCACTGAGCAGTCTAATAGATTAATATGTTAATTCTCCTTTTAACAGAATGATATTCACCTCTTCTGTGTTGAAGAAAAGAAAATGTGTCCATTGCTGTGATACAGAATGCAGTATAGTACAATCGTAATGCTGTCACAATTATACAAGGGTGGTTTGAAAAGTTCTGGGAATCACAATGAGAGGTGAGTGCTAGTGCAGCAAGTTGCTCACATGATATTCATTGGACTGTTGCCTGTAAACACATGCTATGTCAGTGCTCTTGGAAGAGAGCTGGGGCAGTGATGTGGCTCTGTTGTTCCCGTGTAGTGATTTGTGAAGATAAAAAAAAAATTGAGATTTGAGCAGTGATTAAGTACTTCATAAAGAAAGGTATGAAAGCAAAGGGCATTCATGCTGATTTCCATAATACACTGGGGGACTCTGCTCCTTCATATTCAGCTGTTGCTAAGTGGACAAATGAATTTAAATTTGGTTGGGAGAGCTTAGATGATGATCCACACAGTGGTCAGCCAAAATGTGTCACTACTCCAGAAGTCATTGCAAAAGTGCACAAAATGCTCACAGAGAAACGTTGACTGAAAGTGCACGAAATTGCTCACATTTACCAGGTGTCATCTGAAAGGATATATCACATTTTAACTGAAGAATTAGAAACGAAAAAGTTGTCTGTGAGATGGGTGCCACGACCCTTGATGCTAGATCAAAAACAAATGATGATGAATGTATCGGTTCAATGTTTGGCTCATTTTAGGAGGAACAATCAATATTTTTTGCGCCAGTTTATGACAACAGATGAAAGTTGGGTGCACTACTATACCCCAGAGACCAAATAACAGTCAAAGCAGTGGAAACATGCTGATTCTCCACCACCAAAGATAGCAAAGACAATTCCTTCTGAAGGAAAGTTCATGGCATCAATGTTCTGGGATGTGAAGTGGAATCTGTTTGTAAATTATCTCCCCACAGGGCTAACAATTACTAGAGAATACTGTGCTAACCTCCTGGACAAGTTGCAACAAATGATATGCAGAAAAATGCCAGGTTTAGCAAGGAAGAAAGTCATTTTCCATTAAGACAATGCGCACCTGCGCATATGTACCATTGCCATGGCAAAGTTACACAAACTAGGGTATGAATTGGAGCCACACTTGCCTTATTCACTTGATATGGCTCCGTCAGACTTCCATCTCTTCTAAAAACTGAAAATTTTTTTTTGTTGATGAAGATTCACTTCAAATGAAAAATTGATAGCCGGAGTTCACAACTGTTTTGCAGGGCTGGAGAAAACTCATTTTTCAGATGAAATCAAGGTACTGGAACATCGTTGGACCAAGTTCATTAAACTACAAGGAGACTCTGCTGAAAAATAAAAAAAGTTTTAGTGGTGTAAGTACTTTTTTTTCTATTCTGTTCTGAGAACTTTTCAAATCATCCTCATAAGTAAGATCTGCCCCTTACTGTATATTGCTATTGTCCATGATTACTGGATGACAGTACACAGTAGTGGTGCATTTTACAAACATACACAACATAAATAGCTAAATTTCATTTGAAAGTACCACTTAAACTACTTTTTGGCCTTTCTGGGGATCAAATCCCTTTACTTGTGACCAAGTTTATATCTTAAATTTATCTCCTGCACTTGTCAGCTTTATTTATGTTACAATTAATTTACATGAAATATACAAAAATTTAAAAGCTTGGTTTGTGAGGGACCATGATGCAACAAGGCATGTTTGAATTAGAGTGTTTTGCACCATTGTTGAGGCATAACCACCACCCCTAGTTTGTGCAGCAGTATCTCCACATGCTAAGCAAAGTTCTCTGTGGTTGTGCCTTGTGGTACCATCAGTGCAACTACAGAGAACAGTTGAGCCTCAAGTCTAAAACTTTGAAGATGATCATGAACTGCATGTCATTATACACTCCTGGAAATTGAAATAAGAACACCGTGAATTCATTGTCCCAGGAAGGGGAAACTTTATTGACACATTCCTGGGGTCAGATACATCACATGATCACACTGACAGAACCACAGGCACATAGACACAGGCAACAGAGCATGCACAATGTCGGCACTAGTACAGTGTATATCCACCTTTCGCAGCAATGCAGGCTGCTATTCTCCCATGGAGACGATTGTAGAGATGCTGGATATAGTCCTGTGGAACGGCTTGCCATGCCATTTCCACCTGGCACCTCAGTTGGACCAGCGTTCGTGCTGGACGTGCAGACCGCGTGAGACGACGCTTCATCCAGTCCCAAACATGCTCAATGGGGGACAGATCCGGAGATCTTGCTGGCCAGGGTAGTTGACTTACACCTTCTAGAGCACGTTGGGTGGCACGGGATACATGCGGACGTGCATTGTCCTGTTCGAACAGCAAGTTCCCTTGCCAGTCTAGGAATGGTAGAATGATGGGTTTGATGACGGTTTGGATGTACCGTGCACTATTCAGTGTCCCCTCGACGATCACCAGTGGTGTACGGCCAGTGTAGGAGATCGCTCCCCACACCATGATGCCGGGTGTTGGCCCTGTGTGCCTCGGTTGTATGCAGTCCTGATTGTGGCGCTCACCTGCACGGCACCAAACACGCATACGACCATCATTGGCACCAAGGCAGAAGCGACTCTCATCGCTGAAGACGACACGTCTCCATTCGTCCCTCCATTCACGCCTGTCGCGACACCACTGGAGGCGGGCTGCACGATGTTGGGGCGTGAGCGGAAGACGGCCTAACAGTGTGCGGGACCGTAGCCCAGCTTCATGGAGACGGTTGCGGTTGGTCCTCGCCGATACCCCAGGAGCAACAGTGTCCCTAATTTGCTGGGAAGTGGCGGTGCGGTCCCCTACGGCACTGCGTAGGATCCTACGGTCTTGGTGTGCATCCGTGCGTCGCTGCGGTCCGGTCTAAGGTCGACAGGCACGTGCACCTTCCGCCGACCACTGGCGACAACATCGATGCACTGTGGAGACCTCACGCCCCACGTGTTGAGCAATTCGGCGGTACGTCCACCCGGCCTCCCGCATGCCCACTATACGCCCTCGCTCAAAGTCTGTCAACTGCACATACGGTTCACGTCCACGCTGTCGTGGCATGCTACCAGTGTTAAAGACTGCGATGGAGCTCCGTATGCCACGGCAAACTGGCTGACACTGACGGCGGCGGTGCACAAATGCTGCGCAGCTAGCGCCATTTGACGGCCAACACCGCGGTTCCTGGTGTGTCCGCTGTGCCGTGCGTGTGATCATTGCTTGTACAGCCCTCTCGCAGTGTCCGGAGCAAGTATGGTGGGTCTGACACACCGGTGTCAATGTGTTCTTTTTTCCATTTCCAGGAGTGTATATAGTTTCCAGAAGGTATCTCCGTAGGATAAGTACATGTTGATGTGTGTTTAGTTGAAAAGTTTGAACCTATGACAGAAAAGCCACAAAGTCCTGCCATTGTTATATAGATCACATCATCCATCACATATTTCCATGTCCAAAAGGCCATCCCCTATCACACTGAGAGCTCGCCATATTCCAGGGTAAGTCCATAAATTACTTACTTTAATTCCTCCTCCGTAGTAAAGTTTGGTGTCCAGTGCCACTACAAAGGGCAATTACTTGTAGAAAATTTTCCCCATTTTTTTGTAGATATGTGCATGTTTGATCACTGCTCCACATGAGTGTGTATTCTTCATTTAACACATGCTAAACCTATGATGTGCCAACAGTTTTTCTGAAAGTTCCTTTTCATTGCAAATATGTGAAACATCATTTTCATGTACAGTTTTCCTTACATCTCTATGTACACATGCATAAAATTTTATGTGACTTACATAAAGAGATTAAAACATGACATAAATTTGCTCCATCTAACTACACACAAATGTCATTTTCATATTAGCCGACATGTGAGGTCTAATATATTTCACTTATATACAAGTTCACACAAATTTGTTGCATTATTTTCCATGTTTGCATAATAATATTTAAATAGAAATGAATAACATATAAGAAGTTGTTTTCGCCTTCAAAATTCATGAAGAAACATTTCAGTGACAAGTTGTTTCATATTAATTATCATCACTGATGAATCATTTATGTCTACAACTGTTATGATGAGCTAGTACTCCTTTTAACTTTTAAACTCATGACACAATCTTTGTTTACACCAATAATTTGCAAAACATGTTACATGTCAAGACTGAAAAAAGAATATACATATATGCAACCATATGATATGCATGAACTACTGCCTATACTATCTTCTCATTTAACTCAAGCATTTGTAATTCAAGATTGCTAAAAATGGAATAGAGAACTTCATTCTCGTGTTTACAACACAAGCAATCCAGGAGATGGTAAGGAATGGAAAAAAGCATATCTTGCTGAAATCCATTATTTACACATCACACAATATTTGAGCAAATGCTCTGCGAATGCTTCTTTGTATTTTACAAAAAATTATTTACTCAGTTCTTGGAGTACTATAGATAAAATTTTAACACCATTGTGTCATACAAGTTTATTAATCTCATTTGCTTAAAAGTACCATAATAATTATACTTCATTGTAATTAATTTATACTTTTCACCATGGGATACAGCACCCATGTTCTATAATATGTATATGTGTAAATATTTTCCTACAGAAGCTGTGTCAAAAGAAATATTAGTGGAAGGATATCCAGGCAAGCCATGATCCTGGGTAACTGTGTCTTGAACACTTATAGTTGGAGTTCACATTTGTTACTTGCATTCTTCAATGTACAGTCTGACCACCTTTTTTATCCTCAACAAGACCTCAACTTCATTTCACAACATTTTCTGTACTATAACTTCTTAATATTCACACACACCATTCAAACACATATTAATATGTAAATAATAACTCAAATCATGATGTGGCTTGTTTCTTTTGGTATCAGCTAACTAAATTCTCTTTCTTCTCATTACTGGGACACATCCTTGCATCGTTCCCTGTAAAAAAAACTTAATACCAACTTATAAACTAAGTATGTAGTTGCTCCAATGCCAATCAACATATCACAATTATAATATATATCTAAAAACAAAGATGATTTGACTTACCAAACGAAAGCGCTGGCACGTTGATAGACACACAAACAAACAAACACAAACATACACACAAAATTCTAGCTTTTGCTCTGACAATTGTCTGTTTGAAGGCATATCACTCATCGGTGAAGAGAACATGATGCCAATCCTGAGAGGTACATTCAGCATGTTGTTGGGCCCATATATATATATTTTCATTCAGTATGAAAGTGGTTTTAGTTCATTATTTTGCTGACTGATTCTCAGAATTCATATCTTTTCTGTGAGATAGCAAATTTATCCCCACCACATTTATCAATTTGTGGTTGGAAGGTGTATGTGTTTTAGTTGTGACTTAGCTTCACGGCAGTCAAATTCAGCTTGTTACTGATTTTCATAACATCTTTTGTCAGCAAACATAATTGTAAATAACTAACAACTTATTGCATTTCTGTTTACACATATATACACACATCAAAAAAGTTTTGCAGCACCTCGGTTCTGAGAGTTCTGGATCCTGTACAGAAAATTGGAATAGAGATCAACATAAACACCATGTCTGCCCTTCTTATGTCTCGTGAAAACCACACATTGCGTGATGTATCACCATAGAGTGAGACCTTCGGAGGTGGTGGTCCAGCTTGATGTATAAACCGGTACCTCTAATACCCAGTAGCACATCCTCTTGCATTGATATAGGCCTGTATTCATCATGGCATACTATCCACTAGTTCATCAAGGCACTGTTGGTCCAGATTGTTCCACTCCTCAATGGCAATTTGGCGCAGATCTCTCAGTGGTTAGTAGATAAAGTCATCAATAAACAAACCTTTTCAATCTATGTTTGAAAGGGTTCATGTCAGGAGAACATGCTGGCCACTCTGGTTGAGTAGTGTCATTAACCTGAAGGTAGTCTTTCACAAGATGTGCATGTTGTGGCTGTGAACTGTCATCCACGAAGACAAATGCCTCACCAATATGCTGCCAATATGTTTACACTGTCAGTCAGAAGATGGCATTCACGTATTTTACAGCCATTTCTGTGCCTTCCATGACCACCAGCAGTATACATTGGCCCCACATAATGCCGCCACAAGACAACAGGGGACCTCCACCTTGCTGCACTCGCTGGAAATTGTGTATAAGGCATTCAGCCTGACTGGGTTGCCTCCAAACATGTCTCCGACAATTGTCTGTTTGAAGGCGTATCACTCATCGGTGGAGAGAACATGATGCCAATCCTGAGGAGTACATTCAGCATGTTGTTGGGCCCATCTGTAAAGCGCTGCATGGTGTCATGGTTGCAAAGAATGATGTCGGGGGTGAAGTTGCGCATCATGCAGCCTATTGTGCACAGTCTGAGTCATGACACGACGTCCTGTGGCTGCACAAAAAGCATTTTTCAACATGGTGGCATTGCTGACAGGGTTCCTCTGAGCCATAATCCATAAGTAGTGGTCATCCACTGCAGAAGTAGCCCTTGGGCAGCCTGAGCGAGGCATGTCGTCGACAGTCCTTGTCTCTTTGTATCTCCACCATGTCCGAACAACATCACTTGGTTCACTCTGAGATGCCTGGACACTTACCTTGTTGAGAGCCCTAACTGGCACAAAGTGACAATGCAGAAACAATCAAACCGCTGTATTGACTGTCTAGGCATGGATGATCTACAGGCGATATGAGCCATGTACCTCCTTCCTGGTGGAATGACTGAAACTGATCAGCTGTCGGTCTCCCTCCTTCTATTAGACATTGCTCATGCATGGTTGTTTACATCTTTGGCTGGTTTAATGACATCTGTGAACAGTCAAACGACTGTGTCTGTGGTACAATACCCACAGTCAATGTCTATCTTCAGGAGTTCTGGGAACGGATCTGATGCAAAACTTTTTTTTGATGTGTTTAAATAACAAGAGAGAAACTTATTCTAAAACTAAGTGAACTTCTTTCATAATTATGGTGAAATATGTTTACTACAACTAAGCATAACCACTTCATGAGTTGCCAAATGTATTCAGCGTACAAATTCCTGCAGATCTTTGTTTGGGTAAACTAGTCTGTATGAGGACTGGATGAGGGACTTATGTAATTACAAGTGGGCCAGTGTATAATAGTTGCTGTTTGTGATTAAGTTTTCCATGTTGGGTAGACTTGGGTGCATTTGCAGCAATGCTTCTTGTCCTCTATGGAATTATACACTGCACCCTAATCTTTTTTTGTAAGACTTTCTTCTCTGCCTGGTCTTATCTCCTAGATTAATGAAACACAGCGGTTTTTTTCCCCCCAAATGACATATCTCCCTTAGGTACTTAGGGCAGTGGTTTTTTGCACTCATCGAGTTTTCACTTCTCAATCATTAATTCAGTTGTGACTCTTCAAGATTTCCTGGGGATATGTTATAAATAGACTTAACAGGTTTGCTGCCAGATGACATGCAAATTCCACAACATTTCAACCACCTGAAGATGTCAGACAGTTGCAAATCCATGAATACTATTTACATTAAAGCCTGTTGAAGTATGTGGCAAGTTATTAATGATTTGCTGAAATAGCAAAATGAACTTGACCCATTTTGTATGTTTCTGTTGTGTGTAGCAATGTATAAATCTATGAAATTCATAAACACCCTTCCTGTGGATCTTGCTTCAGGATGGAATTGTGATACCAGTATGTGTTTTATTTTGTTTGTGGTCATGAATTCCTTCCATCTGTTATCTCTGAAGTATGATGGATATCAGTTAAGTGTCTGTGGCCTCTCTACTCTTGATAGATAGTCATCTGCAATTCTTCTAATAATAGAACTGGTGATCACTGAATGCACTGGATACAACTTAACATTCTTGGGGAAAACCTCATAAGGGAAATACATACTTAAAACTCCTTTTTGAATTTTGATGAAGAGCAGCAGCATCCAATGATACTCTTTCTAAAAGTTTTATGGAACTACTAGATGTAGTTCAATTAAGTTTGATTCGTTGGAGTGTTTGGTCTTCTGACAAGTAATATATTTTGAAATTACTTGGAGAATTTGGTGCTACATGTTGGGGAAGTAGCAGCATTTCTTTATCTTATTAGTGTGTTTAGAAACAATGTAACAACCCCACTTATCATCAATGTAATGAATGAACTAATCTACAGCCTTTTCAGGTAAACATACACACCACCATTCATGCTCTGGAGTATGTCGGTGAAACAGTACTTGTTTATAAATAGCATACAAATTTTTTATGTTATTATCATCATCTCCTTCACATAGTTTTCAGAATTCTGTTCAGTGAGTCCTAAAAATTAATTTACCCCTTGGGTAGCCTTGACAAAGTGTCAGCAGATGTGTTTTGTTTACCTTTGACATTCACTATCTCTAAACTGAATTCCTGCAGATAAAGACACCATCTGACCATTTTTCTGTCCAGCAATTTGCATGTCAAGAGAAAAGAAAGTACTTGGTGGTTGCAGTAGACTTTGGTGTGTTTTTCCCACAAATAAAATTCGAATTTCTTAAAAACCCACACTGGAGAGAGATCTTCGAGCAACATAACTGAATATTATAGCTCATATTCAATAACAGTTCTGATTGAAAAACTAATTATCTTGGGTTTTTGGTTACATCTATCTCAGTGATTTGCAACAGGCATGCCCCAAGACTGTGTGAAGACACATTAGTAGTTAAACAAAACTCTTGTGACACACCTAGGTGATGCAAAATACAGGGTGTACATGAAGTCCAGGAACACTTTTAATTATTTATTGCACAAGAACTAAACATTGTACAGATGGCATACATATTGCATTTTAAAAGGAAACTCTGAAATTTTCTTTTACAAACATTCAGTATGTAAACCATGAGTGACTCAACAGGCATCAATACGGTAACTGAATTCTTGTCATACCCATCCCAGCATGGCATCATTGACTGTTGTGACTTGACGGGACAGCCAAGTCACTAGGAGGAAGCTGAAAGGCACACTTTTAAGCTCACGCAGGCTGGCGTGAGGTCTGGAACAGGTAAAGTAATTATACTAGCAAAAAAAGGTACGTAGCTTCTGGAATACTTAACTTTAATCCATAATTGGTGAACATCGGTCTGACAGTACATGCATCACAAGATAAATAGCAAATGATAATGGCGCCTTGCTAGGTCGTAGCAAATGACATAGCTGAAGGCTATGCTAACTATCGTCTCGGCAAATGAGAGCGTAATTTGTCAGTGAACCATCGCTAGCAAAGTCGGCTGTACAACTGGGGCGAGTGCTAGGAAGACTCTCTAGACCTGCCGTGTGGCGGCGCTCGGTCTGCAATCACTTATAGTGGTGACACGCGGGCCCGACATATACTAACAGACCGCGGCCGATTTAAAGGCTACCACCTAGCAAGTGTGGTGTCTGGCGGTGACACCACATTGCCTGTGGCAGTCGCTTCCCGTATTCTCTCCTGGAGCTGTGCTACATCATGTGGTAGAGGCGGTACATACTCTAGATCTTTAATGTGTCCCATAGAAAAAAGTCACACAGAGTGACTGGCGATCAGGGAGGCCATTTCCCCCTTCTATAGCATGGCCGATCCATCGATGCAGCAGCTTCATGTTCAGGTAACCAAGAACTTCATGATGAAAATGGAGTGGAGCACCATCCTGCTGAAAGATGAACAGAGAGCCCGATTGAATTTGAGGCATCAGCCATTGTGGCAACATGTTTTTGCTGAACTCCAGCACACAGAAAGCTCACTCCGCACCTGAACTAAAAAAAAAAAAAAAAAAAAAAAAAATAAAAAAAAATAAAAAAAATAAAAAAATAAAAAAACTTTCAGGGTTTCTCTTCAAAATGAAATATGAATGATATCTGTACAATGTTCCATACTACAATATATCCATACTAATAAGACAATTAACTACAAGCTTTTACAACCATAAAAATGCATTTTAAAGAAAATTTTTTGCTAATAATGGGCATTAATGCTTGAACCTTCACCCCTTTGGATTTGTTCTCTACTGCAGTCAAGATCTGACAGTTCTGCACTGGGAAGGCTTGTATGTGTGTTCACTTTTGTAACTTGTTAAATAAACCTTTTGAGATTGCATTTGTCAATGTACCTGTATCCAGTGCAATGCAGATATCTAAATCAGCTATCCTGGCATTTATTAGTGCCTGTAGAGACTCCCTTCTGCTCTCTTCCAAATTGTCCAGATTTTCCTGACACAAGCCCTACTTGATATCCACTTCTTTATCATACGTCAGAAAATAATTAGGAATTAATTGTACGCTGCCCCCCTCGATGTGCGAATGGATGCCCATCGTGAACTGTTTTTGTTTTCCAGATTATCCAGATTAGTCAGGAGAGGGGGGGGGGGGGGAGTCTGTAACCTCTTCATCTTTGGTAACCTCCACTATATGCACGGTGTTGTCTTAACTCTTAACTTTGCCAATTTGTGTCTTGCTATGCCTGTGAATTAAATTCTCATTGACCATGATCTCCACCTGATACATAACTGCTGTTCCACTCGCTGTAGGTACCAGAAGGAGGACTGCCTGGCAGTCAAACACTGATCAGCCCTTGTCAATTATTGTATTGGTCATTACTGTGCACTGGAGTTACATTTTGAATCTCTTGCCAGAAACCTCTCTGCTTGGTATATCCTGATCTGTTGCAATTATGATTGTGGTTCCCTTTAAAACCTCATTTGTGTCCTTGGTTTTCCCAGTTACCATAGTTACCTGCTATGTGATTATCATTATGCAGGTGGTATGGGTGCCAACATGTTGGTTGCTTCCACTGGTACTTCATGGATGTTCACTTTGCATATGTTATTGAATGGGATTGCAACTGCCCTTCTTCATAAATCAGATTAATCAAATCCAGCATAAATAAAAAGTATTCTACATCATTCTCAGGTATTATGGCTAATTTTTCCTTGAGATGTGCTCATAAATGGCTGAGTAGTTTTAATTTGTCCACATGAGACTGGATTTGTCCATATCTGTTTTTGTTTCAATATTTTCCAAAATACTTCCATAGTTGTCCCCCATGTTTACCATTGAAAGGTGCTGTGTTAACCCTCTATTGCATCACATTTTTTAGGAAACCAGTTTGAGATACAAAAATTAGCTGCAACAACATGGAAGTACAGACAACCACTGGGGTCTCACCACAATATGAGTTGACTGTATATCATGCCTTTTCAGTAGCATAATAAACCATCTGTTCCTTACTGTGGGTAAGAATCAACATCTTTACACAAATTAGTTAGCAGGTGACAATGTTAAAAAAGGCCAATGCAATTTCCATCAGTGCTTTAGTACAATGAAGTACCTTTCGTATCTCTGACTACAGCTCCAGGGTTGTGATAGGATTATTCCACTTGAATATTAATCATTCATCATTCATTCACATGATCAGGCCCAGTGGACTACGTGCTACTACAGTTAGAGCTCTCCATCCATCTCTGTCTTTTGCTAGCTGTCTCCAGTTTTCCATGACTCCCAGCTGCAACAAGTCTTCTCATTCCATTGATCCACATCTTTCTGGGTCTTCCCACTGGTCTGCTGCCTGATGTGATCCAGTCTATCGTGACTTTGGGCCACCATGTAGCCTCTGTTCTAACTACGTGTCAAGCGCATTGCAGTCTTTTGCTTCTCATTACTCTCAAGATGTTAGGCTCCTTGTAGAGCACTTCTAACTCAGTGTTGTGGCATCTTCTCCATTCTCCAGTAGTCTGATCTCAGACTGGTCCAAATATTTTCCTGAGGACGTTCCTTTCAAATGTAAGCTGTTGGTTAAAGTCTTGTTTTCAAGTGCTCCAGGTTTGAGAACCATAAAGTACTACTGGCATTATTAATGTCTTATACAACCATAGCATTAGTTGTTGAGAGACACTTCTACATTTCAATATAGGGTCTAGAGAGTGATAGCATATGTTTCCCGCCTGCAGTCATGCTTTTATCTCTGCTTCAATTGATGTTACTTCTGTAAAAATTGATCCAACATATTTGAACTCTTTCACATGCTTCTACCTGGTGTTGTTCACAATTAAATCTTGAGAGTTTTGGATCTTTGTTCCTATGGTCATATACTCAGTCTTTTCAGAGCTAATTTGTAGACCGATCCTAACTGCCAATAACTCCAAGGTCTGGTTACTTCTCTTCAGAACTTCTTGTGTGCATGCTAATAGTGCAGTGTTGTCTGCATTGTCCAGATATGTAATGTGTTCATTGCCAATCTGAATGCCCTGGAAGTTTTCCTTGTTGAAATCCCACATTACCTTCTCAAGTGCCAGGTTGAAGAGGACAGGTGATAGCTCATCTCCTTGACATAATCCTGTTACTACTTAGAAGCGTTCTGTCATTTTATTGCCTGCCTTAACCTTAAGTTTAGTGTCATTTAGGCATACCTCTACCAGTTTGATCAATTTATTTTGTATACCAAACTCTGTCATAGTTCTAATCAGGTTATGACTGTGTATACTGTCATAAGCCTTCTTGAAGTCTACAAGGAGGAGGTGTATCTCTTATTCATATACATACATTTTTTCAGAGACCTGTTTTAGGACAAAAATCTGGTCCGTTGTTGATCATCCTGCTTGAGAATCTCCTTGGTATTCTCCAGTTATGTCTGTTGCTATTCTAATAGGCAGTTGGAGAAGATCTTATAACAGGTGTTGAGTAGCACTATCCCCCTATAGTTGTCACATACTGATTTGTCTTTCTTTTTATGTATGGGGCATATCACAGATACCTTCCATTCCTCTGGTATTTCATGTTTTGCCCAAATTTGCTCGATTAGCTTGTAGATTTTGAAACAGAGGATTTTGTCTCCAACCTTGAGAAGTTCCGTCCTCTCTGAACTTTAACCATTCTTAAGGTTTTTTATCTGGTTCCTTATCTCTTCAATGGTGGGGGGAGCATATTCTGGGTCTACTGTTACTCGGTCATCAAACTCAAGTTGTTCAGTTGGTTCATCAGAGTTTAGTAATGCTCTGAAGTATTCCACCCATCTTCTCCCAATTTTTTGATCTTCCGTTAACATTCTTCCATTGGCATCTTTTATGAATTTGTGTTGATGATACGTCCCACCTTTAAAACATCTCACTTTTCTATAAAGTTCTTTATACCTATTTCCATGAAAGTGTTGTTGAGTTTCCTCCATACTGCTTTTTACATGTTTTCTCTTTGCTTTCCTCAATGTGGCTTGTGTCTTCCATCATATTTCTTCGCATTTTGATTTTTCTACTTTGTGCATATTATTTTGTATTCACAGTAGTTAGGCCCATTCTCTCTCCCTGAAAGATTCCTTACACTCCTCATCAAACCACACTCTTTTTCCATTAGTTCGCTTTGGGATTACTTCTTCGGCTGTTTCTTTAATGGTGTCTGCAATTGCCTTCCAGTTATGATCTACCACAGTATCTCCTTCCACTTCATTCAAAGCCTCATAATGGTTTGTCAGTGCTATCTTGAAAGTTCTTCTTATATTATCTTCAATCAGACTCTCCTGGTCATATCAAGTGACTCTTTGCATTCTTTTGTACTCCCTGGCTTTTCATATTGTTTTCATCCATCCCCTGACAAGGAGGTAGTCTAATCCACATTCTGCACCTCTTGCCGTTTTGACATTCTGTATCCACTTCTTTATTCTCGTCTCTACAATTAGGTGATAAATGTTGCAAAGGTAACCAGCTTAGTGCCGTTATCACTACTCACATAATGTAAACTATGCTTTCCAATGTTTCCCATGAAGTCTGCTTCTTTCCCTATTTTTGTATTAAAATCTCCAAGAATAATTTTGTAATGTTCACTTGATACAGTGTCTAAAACCGTTTCTAATTCCTCATAGAAAATATCTTTCTTGATGTCATCACTTTCTTTGATTGGAGTATGACAATTCATATATGTGAGTTGTTTTTTTGTGTGTCTACGATTGGAGTGAGATTCTGGGTTTTATTGATTTAAAATCAATGAGAGTGGTACAGAGTGATTTCTTCATTACAAAACCAGATCCTAGTGAGTGGTTTGCTTCTGAGGCTCCATGGAATATGACATGGTTTTCCATTTCTGTAGCTCCAGTTTCTGTCCATCTTCTCTTGCAGAGCCAGTAGATCAATTTGATACTTATCTGCTTCCCTTACTACGCATTTTGCTGCCCCAGGTTGGTATAGGCTTCTGATATTCCAGGTCCCTAGTTGTATTGCCTTCTATAGTCCTTGTTCTTGCTTAGGTCATTTTACAGAGATCAGTCCTATCTGAGGCTCTTCTGTGATGCTCATACCGGTGATTATTTTTTCCAGGATGCATTGGTAGCTCATCGCTAACCCACAACCTGGAGGACCAAGATTTTTTATTTGGGGTTTTCTCCCGTAGAAAGATTGGCTTCTCCATGCCTATAGCAGTCTTTCTGCCCATTTGTACATATACCAGGGAATGATGGGAAAAGGATATGGAGAGGACAGGTTTGGTATAGGAAAGGCGAGTGATAGGTTGTTGTGGGACACATTTTGTCTGGCTCCTCCCCTTTGGCCTGTCCCTCCAGATACGGAGCACACAAACCTCCTTCCCTGCATGGACAGTGCTATGTTAAGGCAGTGACCCCTGAGGAGGCCTTGAACATTGACCTATCCTAATACAGGTAACTACTGCCAGATCTCATGGAACAACCTGTCTAGATCACCGTTACATATATGAATGGTTGCAATAAGATTGCAATGACTGTTAAGGGGATAGTGTGACATGACACATGTGAATGTATTTCCCAGTACTAGAATAGAAACATAGCGTATGCCACTGTAGTGTGCACAACAAGTACTTTTCCCAAATGACTGTGAAATAGCAGTCACTTAACTATTCACAGAGGAAAAGACAAACAACAATCAGGAGGAAAAAGATCTTGAAATATTTTAAATATAAGTTCCCCACTATTTTAATTAAAGAAATAGGAAATGATTCACTGTGACTACCATTATCAAGCTTTCTGTTATATTTGCTAACTTAAGAGGCATGTCCAGAAAGTAACTACCATTTTGGAAAAAAAACTCATAAAAAATTTTTTTAAACCAAAATTTATTTTTGCAGAAAAGAGCAGTCCTTGAACTATTTTTCTATGCAGTTGCAACCATTATCTAGACATTTGTCATAGTAGGAAAACAACTTTTCTCCACTTCTTCCCAGAAAAATGCTGCCAGTGAAGATAGTCACTGCTGAACACCATTTTTTGTGTCGTTGTCACTGTCAAAGTACCTTCTTCCAAAATCATGCTTCAAGTTCAGGAAGAAGTGGTGGTCAGAAGGTGCAGGATTGGGGCTGTGACAGAACTGCTCCCAATCACATCACCAGCAGAATGAGGACATGCATTATCAGGAAGCAACACACTGCACTGACTGTGCATTCAGTGCTTTTTGTTTTGAATTCCATGCTGAAGTTTTCTCAGTGGTTCAAAGTATTGTACCACATTGATGGTTTCATCTCTGAAAACGAACTCAACAGGCAGAATGCCCTGTCTGTCCCAGAAAACAGTGCACATGACTTTTTGTGCTGACAGCATTTATCGGAACTCTTATTTTGGGGGGGTCGTGAGTGCCTCTATTCCCTCAACTGTTGTTTTGGGGCTGAGGTAGCATGACAAACCCAAATTCCATCACCGATTGCAATTCTGTTTAAGAATTCATTTTCCTCATTACTTCATCAGGTAAGAGATGTCAAAGAACTGCCAAGTTGTTTCGTGTTGTGGATATCCGTAAGCATTTTCAGAAGCTGGCAGGAACACAATCTGTGAAAGTTTATGTGATTTGTGACAATCTCATGCTAAACAGTTCTTGAAACTTGTAAAAGCTCATCAAAAAGCCTTCTTATTGTGAACTGCCTGTTTTCACTAATTTTCTCATTCACTTTCTCAACCAAACCATCAGCAACAACAGAAGACCAACTTCTTCATGATTTGTGATTAATGTTGGTTTCCATTATTGAATTGTCTCACCCACTTTCTCACCATTCCATCAGTTCTTAGATTCTCATCATAAATCTCTACATGTTGACACTGAATTTCAGCTTAATATTCTGTGCATTAAAAATCCGTATTACAAAATGTATTTCAGTCACTGGGTTCAGAGATAAACTTTTGAACGGTCATAAATAAATACAGAACTGCAACACTAGTGGTGCAGTGGCAGTAGAACGAAATAGTACTTACTTTCCAGACATGGCTCATACATGAAACCTAATTTTTCATTCTTAGTGATATACTTAGCATAAAATGAAATGATCAATGGCATTGTCGGCCGGGAGGCCCATTCAGCAGAGTTCGGCTGCCATATTGCATGTCCTTTTTAGGTGATGCCACATCAGCAACTTGAGAGTCAATGATGATGAAAATGATGATGAAAGACACACAACACCCAGTCCCCTGTCAGGAATCAAACCTGGGCCCCCTGTGTGGTAGGCAGTACCGTTACTGCTACTCTAAGGAGGCAGACATACATAGCATGATGAAAAAGTATACTACAACTTGTAACCTACTAGTTGGGACTAAGCCCAGGGGAGAGGGCTGTCATCATTTTATCCTTAATGCTCAAGAAGTACATTTTGAAAAATGCATCAAAATGATCCACAAAATAACAGTTAAGGGCTCAGCAATCTTACATTAGTACAAGTAAAATATATAAAAATAACATGCATTTTCAGTAATTTGAGCAGAGCAGTTAGTGCCCCATCATTAGTTTCAGATGAGCCATTATTACTAGCTCTTATTCATCGTACAATACTGAAGGTACCCACTATATTGTGGAGGTGATGAGTCGCAGATAGGCACACCAAAAAGAATGTCACAAATAAATAGAGCTTTTAGCCATTAAGGCCTTCATCAACAATAGATGTGACAGTCTTTTTGTTGTGCCTATCTGTGACTCAGCATCTCTGCTATATGGTGGGTAGCAACTTTCCTTCTCATAATATTGTTACATTCCATCATGGATTTTCCATTGTTTGATAGTGAAGGTACCATAAATGTGTAGCTCACATGTAGGGAATGGTTTGTGCCCTACCATCACATAAGTTAGTGTAAGATTTAGTGTTACCTTTTGTACACTGCTTCTAAGTCATTAAAACAAAGATGGTTTTCTTGTCGCGGCGAGATCTATTTACGAAATTTCAGTCACCAACTTTCTCTTCCGAATGCAAAAATTTTTTTCGTTGAGCCCAACCTACATAGGTAAGAATGATCATCAAAATAAAATAAGAGAAATCAGAGCTCGAACAGAAAGGTTTAGGTGTTCATTTTTTCCGCACACTGTTCGGGAGTGGAATGGAAGAGAGATAGTATGATTGTGGTTCGACAAACCCTCTGCCAAGCACTTAAATGTGAATTGCAGAGTAATCATGTAGATGTAGATGTAGATGTAAGAAACTGTTGCTTTAACTTCTATGCATTTACTGCTTTTCAAGTGCCTTCTCTTATTAAACTGATTAAGTCACTGGTACTACCAATTTAATGTATAGCTTAACTCCTTAGTCAGTGATTTTTGTGTCATATTCCAGTCCTCATTGAATATTTTCGTGGTTTCTCTGTTTATACCAATCAGACCTAGCTGCAATGCCCTACATTTCCATGCTGTAATGAACTTACACCTGAGGCCAGTAGCTTCATGCTTAATAAATTAGGTGATCATTGATGGATCAGAGATATCTTTTGAAAAGTGTAGTGCACTCCTCAAACAAATATACAGCAAGAAATTTTGTCATAATTTGTGGTGGTTTCTTACTTTGTTTCATTTATTTAATAACTAGATCATAGTTGTATCTGTTATAAATGTTTGCATTCTAGTTTGACTAAGCATTTTGGGGAAGCATTTGCAACTGAAAATCAGCCAATTGCATGCTGAGGTAGCCTGAGAAAAGTACACTTCCCAGTGCAGTCTCGCCCTCACTATAGAGGCAGTAGTGCATATACTCACACTTGGTCTAATTCATGCAAATTCTCGGGCATTGTCCTGCATCAGGTAGCAAAATATGGATATATGAACATGAATAGTGTTAGTCCATGTGATGGTGGAATGTGTCTGCACCCTATGTCTTGTTATGAGCATTTCATTAAGAGGCAATGGAATGTTTTTACAAAACCATGTGATTTGGTTGATAATAAGTTACAGTAAGTAGTACCTCCATCATTGCAAGTAACTGGAACTTTTCTAGTACATGCTTTAATACTGTGTGGGTTTGGAGGATCAGTACTGTAGTGTTAATGTGGGAGTCACACAGTGCCAGTCACCAGGCCTTAGGGTTTGGCACCAGGGGACTGGATATGAGTGTTCAGCACAGAAAAACACAGTTGGGTCTCTTCCCGAAAGAGGTGGCGTCTGACCCTCATCAGTGCAGCTGCACGGCGTGGCGTCTATCTAAACGTGCAGCAGGTGGCCCTCCTGCAAGGGGGGTCGAACGAGGGTACTGCAAGCCTGTGGCATGGACTAGGCTACAGGATAGCTGGTGTTCTGGCTACGTAGGGTCACTTCAGAGTTTCAAAATTCTTCCAATGAAGTAAGACAGGAATGGTGACTGGCACTTGAGACTAACTGCATCAATAAGGGGTAGAGCAGTGATCTTCTAGTATATGTACGCAGAAATATTTCAATAGTTGTAGGTTATTAAGTAAAGCAGACAGAAAGTTATTAGCAGCATATAGTGTGATGCTATGCCGCATTGTGCCTCTTATCATGACACGAGAATGCGTGGCTCAGCTCCAGTCAGCGACACACACCCATCCCAAGTTGTCCACAGCTGCAGTCTATCTTTCAATGAGGAAGAAAACGTTTGTAATAGCATGGTTAACTGAGGATATTACCCTCAGATAAGAATACCAGAAACCACACTTGTTCATGGTAAGATGGAAAAATTGTTTACCAAATCCTCCAGCACAGTTGCGCATAAAAGTATAAAATCAATGTGCAATAGTCTTAAAGGAGTAATAGTTGTTGCTATATGCGATCTCATGGTGAAACATATGAATGTCTCCTTTCTGGATATTCAGTGTTCATCCATCTGGTATCTGTAATAGATTGTTTGAATTTATGTTGAATGCCTGTTGAAAATGTTCTGATAGATGTCAGGAATTTTAAACCTGAGAAGGATAAATACGTGACTCATCTTACTCTAGCACTGCAGATTTCCCTTCAAAATCCATAAGTCAGATGAGGATTACGAAATGATACTTGAGTATTATTGGACAGTGCTACAGGTTTTGCAGGCAGTGACAAAATCAAAACATGAACTAAGCAAAATATTACTTCTCCATGAAACCAATAGATTAGTTATGATCAATTGCAGGTATTGTATCAGGTATGAAACAGAACCTAAACATAAACATACTTCAAATATAACTTCAAATTTCTATCCAAGGAATTTCATGTGGCATGAGCACTTCCAGGCAAGGTCCAAGGATTAGCCTTTCCTTCATGTATGACAGAAAGACACGCAAAACTATATATTGTAGTGGCAAGCTTTGTTAACATATGGACATCTGGTAACTCATCCTGTGATTGATGGATAAATCATTCCCAACGTGCGGGATCATTGACAGTTTAGGGATTAACACAGTTGTCACCTTTGCTATGAGAGTGAAGGAAATCCTAATCTGTGTAGACATATATTGAACCAAAATAAAATTAACTTCAGGCCACACCTCTTACACAGGATTAAGGAAAAGAGTGAGCAATACAGAATGCAGTATGATCATCTATCATTGGAATATAATCAGTTTTTGTAAAATACCTGTTATTTAAGTTAAATAAGCTCTTGCAATGATTTGTAGTGAGGCTGAAAAGGTCAGGGACAAAGAGACAAATAAAATACAATATAACTCTAAGATTCCCATTAACAAGTTAACAAGCTCATCCCATAGCAAATTAAATAGGAGTAACAGTCGCTTAAGTAGACCATTGGGGAAAGATATAGAAGGCCCTGTCACTGTCAGCACTAAATAAATTAAAATGGCAGGTTGGTATTAGCAACAACTATCATTCAGACAGTGGCAGAGCCCAGTATTTACTTTGTAAAAATTTTTCCTTACAATATGATCTTTACTTTAGTAGACTTCAACAACAAACATAAAGTAATAACCAAAAAGATAGGTTGCCTCACCAATGGGTTGGTATTCAAAGAAGTCAGTGCATATTAAGCCAATTACATGAAAATTCCATTTCAGCCAGGCAAGCACTTTCCTTGATGTTGTCCTTGTTATCACCAAAGGCCAGGTACACACTTCTCTTCACATTAAACCTACCAAGAAACAACAGTACTTTCATTTTGACAGTTGCCATACTTTCCATGTCAAACATTCCTCCCCATACAGCCTCGGCATCAGAGGCAAACATATTTGTTCGGATGCAGACTCTTTACAGCAATACACCACCATTCTCACTTCAGCCTTCACTGCACATAATGACCCCACCAGTCTAGTTAAAATTCAGAGCTTCTGGGCCATCACATCCAGTCATGGTACTGCTGATCCCTCCACAAAACAGCTCAGTATTATACTGGTCTGGATTGTGTTAATCAGCTGCTCCCACAGGGCCATGACTTCCTAAAATCAGTCCTGAAATGAGATCCATTCTGCCTGAAAGTTAGAGTAGCTTTCTGTCACCTTCCCAGTCTCCATAGTATTCTTGTCAGACCCTAAGCTCCTTTTGCATTCATCTCTCCACTCTATGGATCCAACCCCTGTGACCATCCCTGCTGAAAGACTTATCCCATGCACCCTCCTACAACATCTATAATAGCCCTGTAACTGGCAAAACATATACAATCAAAAGAAGAGTCGTCTGGGAAACGACACGTCATATACCAGCTATATGTGAACACTGTTCAGCCTTCTACATCGGCATGACTACCACCAAATTATCAACTAGGATG
Organism: Schistocerca cancellata; assembly: GCF_023864275.1. NCBI lineage: Eukaryota > Metazoa > Arthropoda > Insecta > Orthoptera > Acrididae > Schistocerca > Schistocerca cancellata. The sequence goes on along the minus strand of NC_064632.1, from coordinate 589,050,762 downwards.
AATGGGCATAGGTAGAAGGTGTATACTGGCAACATGAAGTATCCTGTTGCAGAACATGCTCTACAAGACATTTGTGACCACGGCGCTTGTTTCACCACACACACTATCTGGGTTCTTCCCCCAGTTTCTTAGTACTCCACAGGTGGGAACTACCACTACAAAATGTTCTTGGTTCTCGCCACATGCCTGGACTTAATTTACATAAATTTCTTCCATCTCAGCATTCCTTCACTGTAACCACTCTTTGCTTCACTCTGTTTTAGTTTTCTACATCTTTCATTGTCTTTCCGTTAACTTTTCACCAGCCCCCTCCCTCCTCTGTCACTTACAATGCACTTAGCTTTTCACTCATATTAACTCATGCATATTACCCTGTCTTCCACATTTAAGCTTTCAGGTTTTCAAATCCCATCTGACGCAGTCCCCAACAATCAGTCTTTCCTTCTCATCCCATACGGTAAGTCTCCCCTGACCCACGCCTCTGGGTAACTTTCCCAAAATCTACCCCTTTTCCTAGACCTCTCCAGTCCCTTCCCATCACCCTTCTTCATTCCCCTTCAACTCTTCTGCCTGAAGAAAAAGCCACTGGCTCTGAAAGCTTACAACAATCTTTTATGTGTGTGTGTTCTGCCACCATTTGGTGAGGTTATTTTTTATCTATCCAATTAAATAATTTTACTTTCTCACCGTCCTCCTTTCCTGATGTTTCTGTTCTTCTTGCTTCCTCTTTAAATGAAGGGGTTGATTTCATTAATCCCTTCTTTATTGCTCATGTGTTCTGAAACAGGACATACCCATCTAATGACAAACACTGTTCTTCACTTGATAATACATATCTGTAGTTTCTCCTGATGCAGGCATGAGGATACCAATTTGTAGCTAACATCGTCGAACCTAAGATGATTGTTTTCAGAACTCATCATTTCAGTTTTTGGCCAATTGTGCAAATTTCTTTGCTTATTAGACTTTTTAATTGATGTACTTCTCAGAGTTTATAGAAATCAGGAAACACGCATGACATGTTATAGATTGTAGTATTTCCTCTTTCCTGTGAATTTTGTGGAATATATACTCATATTGGTCAGTTTTGTGTGCTGTTTGGATTTATGTACTAAGTTTGGTGGTTTTTCTGTCACAGCAGAAAGCCTGGATAACAGTTACTGTAAAAAGTAACTAATAATTAATCCAGTATAATGTTTCCACTGAACATTTAACATAGGGTGTCCATTCATCCCATTTTTCCTGAGACAGTCCCTTTTTTTAACAAAATGTCCCGCTATCCCAAAAGTTTCTTTTGGGGACGCTCTAATGTCCCGTTTTTTTATGGTTCCGCTTGGCTAGAGTATTTTACGCTACTGCTTGTTTGACTTGATATTACCTGCACAATTATTTACACTAGGAAGCATGTGATGACTTTTGGCATAGCCCAAACATGTACCGAACTGTCAAAATTTGTACGTAATTTTAAACGCACTATAGGTTACGAATAACAACAAAGATTCTTCTCTTCTAAATTGATCCACTGAATCCGTCCTTTCAGTTCAGAGGTACTCTACACCACTAATACTTGCTCTCTGGCTTTTGTGGCCACACTGTTAATGTTTTGCACTGTGCAATAACTGTTTCATTATGCCAAAATGAAAGTGTAATTTTAACAGCAATATAAAAAGCGAGTTTCCTTTTATCACTGGTAGTACAGAAACTGTAAAATGTACATTGTGCAGATCAAATTTTGCTATTGGTCTTGGTGGAAGGTCTGACATTGTGAATCACATTAAGACAAACAAACATCGCATGAGTGATCAAACAAAAAGAGCAAATAAATGCATGAGTGACTACTATGTAAACTTAAAATCAGTAACAGAAATGGATAGGCAGTTGGCAGCACAAGAAGCTACATTTGCATAGCACAGTGCAATGCATAACCATAGCTTTAAGTCAATGGACTGTACTACAGCAGTTGTTAAAAAAATTTTCAATCCTAAATTCACATGTGGACACACAAAATGTAATGCAATCATTTCAAATATTATTGCACCGTATGCAGCTCAGCAGGTTTTAAATGAACTGAAAAGTGCTCTATTCATTTCTGTAATGATTAATACATCAAATCATCTGCATTTGAAGTTGGTTCCTCTCCTTATCAGGTATTTTCACCCTGAAAATGGCATCATAGTGAAAGTGCTCGAATTGGTTAATTTAGCTGGAGAAATTTCAGATTTACTTAAGAATTATGTGCTGGAGGTTTTAAAGAAATATGATCTTGAGGGAAAGGTGATTTCAGTTTCTGCAGACAACACTAATACCAATTTTGGTGGTAAGCAGAGGAAAGGAAAAAACAATTTGTTCTATAAACTGCAACAGAACACAGTGAATAATATAGTAGCTGTTGGCTGTCCAGCACATGTGGTGCACAATTCCTTACAAACTGGCTCAGATTGCTTACCCATCGACTGCCAATTAATCATAAACAAAATCTATCAGCATTTCCACATATATACAGTAAGGGTTGACTCTCTGAAGTCATTCTGTAAGATTACTGAAACTGAATACAAAACTGTACTTGGGTGCAGCAAGACAAGGTGGCTATCTCTGTTACCAGCATTGGAAAGAATTGTAGAGATATTTCCTGCTTTGAAATCATATTTCATTTCCCTTGATAAGTGTCTTGTTATCCTTAAACAACTCTTTGATAAGCCTTTGCCTATTGTTCTTCTACATTTTCTTGTTAACCAGCTAAAACCTTTCTCCACAACAATTAAATGTATTGAGAAACAAGAAATCACAAAGTGGAAGTTTATCAAGAAATAACAAATTATTGGGCAAATTACAATGTAGAAAATCTGAAAGATTTCTCACATCCTTTGTACATGAGACTCTAAGAAAGCTGGAAGAAAAGGGTGAAATTACTGTAGAACAATTTCATATTTATGATGACATCTTCTATGACTCTTGAATTGAATACATTTAAGAATGGTGTTTATCATTTCTCACACCTTTTAAAGCATTGGACTGGGTTAAGGATATTCAGGACTGTCGTGTTTTTGTTAAAAGTATTGTACCAAATTTTCCTGTTGATGAAGACGAACTGTTTGATGAATTTTCATGTGCACAGAACTTCATAAAGGAGACAAAGAAAGTGTTAGTGCAACATGGTGTAAAATATTTGCTTATTTCAAAAGTAAAAACATTAACATGAAAAACATGATTCATTTGGTGGAGTTTTGTCTGGCAATTCCTCGGTCAAATGCTGCTGTGGAACGTGTGTTTTCGTTAGTGAACTCTTTGGGGTCAGATGAAAAAAACAAAATGAAATTTTCAAACGAAAATGTACTTCTTGATAAAGTACATAAAAGTGAAAAGTACGGTGATAATGTGGCAGAATAATTGTAAAATGTGATTTGGGATCATCTGAGTGCACCTTATAAAGGTAAACTTGTATGTGTATTAAATTTAGTCAATACAATATTTATCTTCCTTTTTTTTTCCCAGGTTTTTCTCTAATTTATTTGAAATTTCCCCTTTTTCAATTAAAAAAAAATGGACACCCTAATTTAATACAGTCTCAAAGCATCTTGACAAACCTGAAATAGTAACATACAATAATGAAATAAATCATGGTCAACAAACTACATGTTTTCTGTCCAAATACACTCAAAGTTTTGCCATCATGGCTGTAAATATTTATACTTTCTTAACAATGCCAAACAATCCTTGGCATTGTTTAGAATCATTTTTTGATTAATTAACAATTAAAATTGACATAGAAAAACTGAAAATACATATATAAATGTATGTTCTCTCCAGAACAGCTAGTGCACTACGATATTAGTACATGTCTGTTATTTTATTTGAGAATAATTTATCGAATATATATTTACAATAATACATTCCCTTTTTTATTAAATACTAGAGACTCCCTTCATGGGAATTGTTCCTTTCATTTACAGAGCTTCTCCACATTAGTATAATTAAGATTACATAATTACTTTCTTCGTAACTTTTCCACAAGTACATATTTCTATACATGTTTCTGTCAGAAATTACCGTTTATTGTTAAAATTTACGTGTTTAAATGGGTTTCAATTAGACTGTTACATTTCAAATGGCAACATGATAGTAAATGTGCAAACTGGTAAGGAAGAATTTTTGGCCATGACACAAGAGAATCTTGCAAATTTTGTCATAGCACTTAGTTAGCCATAGTGACACATAAGAACACAAGACAGTTGCAGCACCCTAAACAGAAATACTTTTCAAAAGTATAAAAGAATCTTTAGAAGTGAATCAAGCTGAGGTTCTCCTTGCAATTTTTGCCATTGTGTGATCATATCATGTGGTCACTTAAGTGAGTTGCACATAATTAAATTCAGGCAATGATGTTGCCAGAGAACTTCAAATACGTAGAACAAAGCATAGTGCAGTCATAAAACATGTACTAAGCCCCTATTTCATGAAAAGATATCGTGGCAAGATATCAATGAAAGTATGTATTACATTGTAATTGATGAAACAACAGACATTAGCATGACCAAATTGTTGGGAATAATAACAATATATGGCAGTGCAGCAAGTAATGCAGTCATTCCAATATTTTTGAGATCGGCCGACCTCAAATATTTTCCTTCTGTTTTCTTGGAGCAATATTGCAACAATTCTGTGCATTATTATGTCAAGGAAAGATCTGTTGTTTACATCCTATAATCTTCATCTACATGAATAGCCTGCAATTGAGGCATAAGTGCCTGGCAGAGGGTTCATCGTACCAGTTTTAAATTATTTCTTTTCCATTCCACGTCGAATAGTGCACAGGAAAAACAAACACATAAAACTTGCCGTTCACACACTGATTTATTTTATTATGGTGATACTTCTTCTTATGTAGGTGGGGTCAACAAAATACTTCTACATTTGGAGGAGAAAGCTGGTGATTGAAATTTTTGCAAATGGCTCTCGCTGCAACAGGAAACACCTTTCTTTTAATGCTTGCCATCCCAATTCATGTATGATTTCTGTGACACTCTCACCCCACTGTATCACAATAATACAAAATGAGCTGCCCTTCTTTAGACTTTTTCAGTGCTCTCCATCAATTCTATCTGGGTAGAATCCTATTGTGCAACTGTATTCTGACAGGAGGTGGACAAGTGTAGTATTGACAGTACTGTTAATGGATTTACTGCATCTTCTAAGTGTTCTGCACCAAAGTGCAGTCTTTGGTTCACCTTCCTCACACATTATCTAAATGGTCTTTGCAATTAAATTTATTCATTACGTATTTAGTTCAACTGACAGACTCGAGATTCATGCAATTTATCTTCTAACTGAAATTTGACGGATTTCTTTCAGTACTCATGTGGATGACCTCACACTTTTCTTTATTTAGGGTCAATTGCCACTTTTCACACCATCCGGATATCCCATCTTTGGCAACATGAGATTTGTACATTACACTGTGGAAAAAGCAACGTTTCAAACCACTGAGAATATGTTAAGTTTGAGCCCAATAAAAAAAATTAGAATTCAGTATTAGTATTATTTACATCATTTACAACTTGCCAATTAATTGCACTGACCATATGAGTGACCTGTTCATGAAAATGTTACCAGATAACAACACAGTGAAAAAATACAGCCCTGCAAGAACAAAAACTGTCACAATCATAGGAGGAATGGTCAAGAAACATCCAGCCTCTAGTGTTTTTAAAATTAGTTGTGACTTTGAGAATTCAGTATTGAGTGAGTGGAGGGAAACACAGTTGCCAGCGTGTGCTGAATGAGTCTGCAGCTGGTGATAATGGCAGGCCCACCCAGCTCGGAACCTGTCAGTTTCACTTGCCTACAAGCTGGCCAATCTTTCTCAAATGATTTTAAAGAAACGATTATGTCATTAACTCTGATTCTTGCACATCTTATAGTTTACTTCATCAGCTTCATGATGAACTGTCTACCATATCACTAATGGTTGTAGTTATTGACACATTTTGGTATTAGGTAAACCATTGCATGATATTCTTGAAATTTGCAGTAAGAAATAAAGGTTGCTATGCATTTTCATTTCGTGCTTGTTACGTCATGTGTTGCTGTGTATGAAATGTAAGTAACATGTTGAATTGTTCTTTAAATGTTGAAGGATATTGCTATCTGTCTACAGTTTCAAGAACAGGAATGTATGTAAAGAGCACTCTGTTACAAACACATGCACCACTGAAAAAGTCAGATTGAAAAAATCTCATATCTCATAAAAGGTCTGAGGTATGGAAAAAAGACTTTCGCTAATGATAGCACATGAAGAGGAGAGTTTTTTGCTGTAAGATTAATATGTGAGACTTCCATATCTACCATGATATTCGAGCAACTACAGACTTTTTGTAATGAAATAATGTAATTTTCAAGGACCATTGATAGCTGGTGAAATGAGAATTGCTGTGGGTGGTACAATAATATAAGTGAAGAAGTTACACATTGATTTTTGTACTGAAAATGGGATTTTTCATGAACTATTGACTGGTATTGCCATCATTTGCTAGTTTATTATTGAATTGTTTGAGGATTCTGTCGCAATTTCTTTTTCAACTGCATCAGAATATTGTGACGCTGTGCTGTATTTCAGCAAAAAAAAAGCAGATTTTTACATGGCAACAAGAGAAGTTACGTATTACTCAAAACTCATCACAGTCCTTCATGAATGCCTCTCCACTAGTACCTTCTTAATGTGGCTGACAACTTGAGACCATTCCTACGGTGTAACATCTGCATTTCAATGGCTTCTTTTGTCAACATCTCAACCTCACTGAGCATACGTTTCTTGTTGTTTCTGGTACATTATTTATCACCTAGGCCCATATATTCTCTGTTGGATTTAAATGACCATGTTACAGAGGAAGCCTGATTAAACTGTGCCCTTTAGCCTTAGCTAGTTTGTCGATCTGGTAGTGTGGAATGTTTGGCTTTATCCAATGGAACATATCTTTCCATACAAAGTAAAATGTCTGCTTTCCTCCAGTGAATTGTTGGAGATTTACCCAACTGAACAGAGTGTTATCGGCATTGCCCAGTTCTATAGTCGAATTTGGAGGAATATATTGCAGCAGAACACTATGTTCACAGCCAGTGAACGTGTTCTTGGAGAGCAACTTTTAATGCGAATCTCGTGTTCAGACATGCTGCACTGTTGTTATTAGAGCAATGCTAATGCAAAACACGCATTCACAATACCTGATGGCTGTAGAGCACACAGGTGGCAGGAAATACCATTTTACAACAAGATCTGTCGAACGCATATATGCATCCAACGCAGGACACAACGTTGTACCGTCCATCCACAGCATGGCAACAGGAGTGCTTTCCCAAGCGATTACTGGCTGCATGGTAGGGAAAGCCAACTTGCCACCAGTGTACCTGAACAATGCTGTCATGTCTTCTCCGGTGACCCAAATGTCAAAAGATGCAACCAAATTTAAATGCACTATTGTACCACAGTTGAAATACGCTACATATAACGGATATGGAATTGATGCTTTGGTTAGTTACAGTGTTTTTATTTGTATTTTATAGCAATTATATAGCTTTTTGACATCACAGGAAAACACTCACGTCAGTTGTCTTGTGACTATACTGAAAATGGGCCATGATTTTCGATTATTCCTACCTCCTGATTTGTTTAAACCGTGTCTCTAGCTTTTTGGTTTTTAAAGCTTGGTAGATATGTAGTATCACAAGGATCATGTCATCATCTTATCTCGATATTTGATTGTTTTTAGGGCAGTGGTACTTCTGGATCACACACCCTGTTGTCTGGTGAGACAACTGGACATAGTGTAGATGTTACCTTGACGCTTGATAAGATCACAGTGACTGGTGAATAGGGAAGCTCGCAGTTGACTATCGGTTTGTCAGCTTCCCAGCTATTGCAGCCTGACATCACCTCAACCACAGCTGCTAATGCTGCACCAACTAACAGTCATATTTCACAGTACCTGATTCAGGACAGTGTTGCTAGGGCACAAATATAATGGACTTTGTTGGCTGTCAAAAATCATGTGTCCTGTTCTACTACAACGAAAGTAGACTGCTTTATTTTTGGTCATATTTCCTAATGATAATGTAGCTAGCTAGTAAGATGCAGCTTGGGCAGACCATGACATCATACAGTACTGTTTGTGTGTTAGCCCTACAATTTAAGAAAAATTTTCTCAAAAATCTTGAAGGGGACGTTTTTGAAGAATTTGTGTCTTGATCTGAAGAGTATTCATGAAGACAGTGCATCAACTGTTATTGATATGGGATCTTGTGAACTTCATACAATTCATCAGAGTTTCAAGAATGCAGCCTTAAAGACTAACTCAGACATTGCACCTTTTCTGAGATTGATTTATAATGTGTTGAAGAATGTATCTCCAAGAAGATAAGATTTAATAAACCTGAGAGTCCACCTTTCCCTAAAAAGTTTGCTCCATGCATTGCCTAGACAATGAGGATGTGGCTGACTGTGGCTTAAAAATCACCCCCTTTCTAAAAACTTATGCAGACAAAGTAAAGGAGCACAAGATTAAAATAGATACTTACAACTGGAAAACAATGATAAAGTACCCCGAAGATCCTCTGCTGCTAGCTAAAATATATTTTTTTAGCTTTGTGTCAGGGCAAGTCTCGCCCTTTTTAAGGTTATTTCAATGTGTAGCCTGCATGGCACCTTTCCTGTACAATCCTTTGACGTCTCTACTAACTGATGTGATGTCCTTAGTAATTAAGGTTGAAGTATTATCTGCCACAAAATTGTTGTGTGATATAGAACTTGATAAAAAAAGCTGGTCTTAATTGTGCAATAAACATGACTTAGGTCAAGCTGTACTGTCTGAGCTCAGAAAAGTAAAAGTGCCTCCAAAAATATTTTAAGTTTCAGAACTGAGTGCAGGGACTTTCTGATTGAAATGTGCTCAGACCTCTTTCTGAAGTCACCTTTGAAGTACGGCATTTGTAAACACATAAGTTATTATGATCCAGTTATAAAAATACCAGCCCAATTACTAGCAAGGTGAGAATCTTGAATGCCATGCAGAATTCTCTTCACAGAATTGGATAAGTCCTAAGGACTGTGATAAAGTTGAGAAAGAATTAATGCAACTTGGTAAGGAGATATTTATGGATCTCTGTGCAAACTACTGGAGGACTGAGATGAAAATTGATCCTTTTGGAGAGATTTATGGGATGGTGATACCACATGCCAGCATTTGTATAGCATTTTTCAAAAGGTTCTTGTTCTGAGTAATTGTCAAGCCTTTCTAGAGCAAGGTTTTTCCATTAATAAAGAGTGTATGATAGACAACCAATAAATCAAGTCACTGGTAGCCATACATCAAGTATCTGACAGCCCGAAATGAAGTGGTGTTGTCTTCAAGACTGACATTAACAAGAGAATGGTACTGGAGTATCACAATGTTCGAGATCAGTATGGTTAGCATGTAAAGCAGAAGCAATGTGAAGAAGATGGAGAAATCAGGAGAGGAAGATGGAAGGAGTCCATTACCCAGCATGTTCAAGAATTGGAGGCCAAAAAGTCATAGATCCTGGTCAAAAGGGCCACTGTACTGACTGGAATTGTTGAACGATAACTTCTCTCAAAAAGGAGTTTTGACTAATTTTCATTGATTGATTTGAATTATTTGTTTGACAAAATACAGAGGGTTATCATTTGGAAGAGAGAATTCCCTAAATATACCCCACAGCTGTTCTTATTTTTCAAACTTTAATGCTATATAATATACACATCTCTTTTATGTTGTCTGATCTTATGCATTATCTAGCCTGGTAAGTTCACAAATCCTATATGGTAGGATGAAGATTTTATCAAACTATGAAACCTAATGAAAAAAGTGACTGGCCTCTGTCTACATTTCGATATTCAGTTTACCAGTCTTGTCAGGATATGAGTGCATGTTTTATAGTGCCAGAATCTTGACTGCAGCTGGCAGCACATAACAAGCCATACCAATTCAGGGAAATAATGGCCAGGCAGCCTATATGCCAGATGAAGACTGTATATGAAGAAAATAAAATTTGTAAAGAAATTAGTTACAAAATGTGTGATGCAAACTGATGTCAGAAAGTATCTCTAGCCATTTATCTCTAAAGATTTGTTACTCCATTTCCATCTGTTATGAAGGAGCCTCACAACTATTTTGTTGATGAACCTCTTACTTGAGAGCCTTTTCAAGCACACATAATTATCCACATTGCTGCTTCAGTCTGTCAGTATCTATCTCAAACTTACAAAATCAGTTGGAGTTTCTATCCTAGCATGTAGGTTTGTGTCCAAACCCAACAGGCACTTCTGTCAGGAGGGTGCACGACAACTGATAATCCTCTGTGGAAAGAAAGATGTATTCTGAAGAAAAGTTTTTGGTGTCATCTCTGCTGCAATATTTGTCCCCGCCTATCATTTGAAAAATTACTTATATGGTTTGAACCAAAACTTAAAAATGATATAGTAGTAAATCAATATTGTTAATGCACAGGTGAACTGTCATTTCCAGCAATGTGTTACAAAGATATGTACTATAGTTATGATTTGAATTGTTATTAAAAATTCATATTTTATTCCTTAACAACTTTTCAGATACATTGTGTATGGCGTTGGGCAGGTAAACATTCAGTATTTGGTGACAGTTAATTTCAAGTACAAATTTTAAATTTCCTATGCCTGTACCTAATGAAATATGTATTAACCCCTGTATACAAAGGATGAAGAAATGTACTGTTATTATTTTTATATGTATGTCTTGTTATATTACTTTAGCACTTGTACATGGTTGTTGCAATTGCTTAGCCCTCCAGTCACAGATTGTAACTATTGGGACTGCAGCTCTGTATAAATAGGCACTTTATCATTTAAGACTGAATATAATGCCTGCATCCTTTGACTGCACATTTTATACATGCAATGTGTTTTCTCATAGCTTAAAATGTGCCTGAATTTTACATGAAAGGACTGAAAGTGTCACCTAATTTGCTGAAAATTACATAATTTTCACATTTTTTGTCACCTAGCGAAAAGGCAAAACTTCTGTTTGGTTTTCATTTAATCATAAGATTGTCAGTGCTTCAAATATAAACGCAATTTTGACCAATTTTAAATTTTTTATTGATTTTAATCTGATAAACAGTTCTCTGTTCATACTAATTTCTTGCACTGTGCTTGAAACAATTTGTATGATGATATGATGCCATCACATATGTGTAAAAGGTTTGATTCCATAGAAAATACCAGTGGCGTAGCATGAGGGGAGACTTTGAGACTTAGTCTCCCCTGTATTCATGCTTAAAAATGGTTCAATAGTAATTCATAACAAAAATATAAATAACTTTCTGCTAAGAGCTCTACATGTGCCAAGACATCAGTCTTGCAACCTGTGCCGCACCCCCAGTTATTGGTGTATTTGCCTGCTTGAGCCTGGACTGCTCTCAGTATCTGCCTCCCTTCCCTTACCTGGCCGAGTGCGCCTGCACCCCCTCCACTTCCCCTCTTCCATGAAGGACAGTGCGCTGCACTTGCTAGCAGGTATCGAGACTAGTCTCTGCCACTTCTATGCAGGATTTTAACATGGAAGTGAACAGTCGCACGGTTTGTGTTCATAGTCATTCTTGTGAGATTTTAGTGCATATTTTCATTGTGTCACCAACATGAGAGAGCGAGCAACTGAACACATTATAGAATTTTTATTAAAAACGCCTTTCTCTACATTAACATACCGTACGAAAAGAGTCGAACTGAGGGCAAATGACCTACTCGTATACTCACTGTAGTTTTAAGTGAAGCCAAACAAAAACTCACTTTTCAGACAGCCTGGTACGAAAAGTATACTTGGCTGACTGCGAATGCAGTTAATAACAGATTATATTGTAATATATGTCTTCTGTTTGGTGGTGAAAAGGAATGGTGCAATGACGGCATTTGTATAATAAAGAACTTTCACCAGAAAGCACCAAAGCATCAGATATCAAAACGACACCTGCAGAACAACGAATCATTTCAGTTATTGGGGAAAGTAGAATTGAGCACGCCCTTTCTGAAGCCACTCGTCTGACAGCAATAAAATACAACAAACAAGCTTCATCCAACAGGAGAGTATTGGCTTGTATTATTCAGGCAATTGTAATTTAATTCTTTGTAAACAAGAACTAGCCTTTTGCAGCCATTGAGAGGATGAATCCTCCAGCTACAAAGATAACTATCTGGAATTGTTGGATTTACTAGCTCAATGAGAGCAGTTAATCCAAGACCATCTGTCATCATCTTCAACCTTTAAAGGAACTTCTCCAGATATACATAATGATGTAATAGAAATGATAACTCTGGCAGTTAATGAGAAAATAAGATCTGAAATTCAGAACTGCAATTTCATTTCATTTCAAGCTGATGAAGTATTAGGCGTGTCATGCAAGAGTCAAATGAGTATAATATTTAGGTACTGTATTGCAGACAAAATTGAGGAAAGATTTGTTGGATTTTCCGATGTTTCTGGAGATAAAACTGCTGAAGGTTTGTCAAACATTATTCATGCAGTATTGAAAGAATGGAATGTGGAAAGAAAAGTGGTTAGTTAAACATATGATGGCGCTTCAGTAATGGCGAGCAGAGAAAAAGAGGATTATAACAATTGGTGAAGCAGTTCTGTCCCTATGCACTGTTTATTCATTGTTATGCACACCAACTGAATTTGGTACTGTTACATGCCTCCAAAATCATACGACAAGTACACATGTTTGTAAGTGATTTTACTGCATTCCGCTTGTTTTTCAGCAAATCATCAAAACAAACTGTATTCCTAAGAGAAAGGATTTAAACTGCCACATGCAAGAAACACTCACTATAACTTTCATTCCAGGGCAGTTTGAACAATATCTAGTCATTTCTCAAAGCTATATAGTGTTTTTAATTATACAATTGATGATACAGACTCTCAGTGGGACCCAGAATGTTTGAGCTATGCTGTGAGAATTAAATGAAGGATGGATGATCCTACGTTTGTCTACTTGCTTTGTTTCTACCAAGTCTGCTTTGTTTATGTTGTTCAATTCCTTAATGTTCTTCAGTCAAAATCTGTCAGTATAACTGCTTGTCATGACGAAATAAGAACTGTTTTCAGAAACTTATGGCAATTAAGAATGGAAACATTTATTGATGAATGCATTACATGTAGTTTGTGTTTGAATGGCAACATATCATTCCATGACAGTCAAAAGACATCTCTCATGGCACTAACTTATGAGATTCTGGATTTGCAAATTGTTCAGATGGAAAGAAGATTTCAAGAGTTTCCCCAAATTCAGTTTGTGAACTTTTGAATGAAAGGTGTTTCCCAAACTATCAAAAAGAATTTCCAAAGTTGAAACTGCTTCAGTTATTAGAACAGTACCCTTTTTTCAAACAAGAACAACTTGAAAGTGCACTGTGTAACATATACGCTGATGTTAAAAAACACTTATCTACAAGAATCGTCTTAAAGTGCATTGTCAACAATGATTTAGACTCTGTTTATGAAGGAACAACGAAGTTCTTGCATTTGGTTTTGACCCTACCTGCAACTACAGCAGGCAGTGAATGAAGCATGAGTACTCTTAAATGAGTGAAGAATTATTTAAAGAATTCAATGTCCAACACCCGGCTGTCATGTTTGAGCACATTAGCAGTAGAAGAGACACTACTTGGAGAGCTATCCAGTGATCAGATCTTTGTTGACAGAGTTATAGACTCGTTCATGGAAAGAAAAGACAGGCGCATTGCACATGTATACATGAAAATATAAGTGCTTCTTCTTTTCCTGCTGGAGTTCTACAAATTTGTCATCGTTTCTTGAACAAGTTAGTTATTATTATTATTATTAGTGGTGGTGGTAGTGGTGGTAGTAGTAGTAGTTGTTGTTGTTATATTTTTATTTGATGCATTTTGTTTCATTTGTTTAAATTATTGTTTATTGTACTATTTTGTCTGCCTATAATAATTGTAGAGTCTCCCCAACCTTTACAACCATGCTGCGCCACTGGAAAATATGTTTTATCTTTAAAAGCATTGACACAAACTATCACATGGTCTTAATATAAACACCTTAAAATCAAAGTATTCAACATGATCTTTGAGATTTTGGATTGATATAGGTCTTTAAATATGTCTGCTTGTGTCTGTATATGTGTGGATGGATATGTGTGTGTGTGCGAGTGTATACCCGTCCTTTTTTCCCCATAAGGTAAGTCTTTCCGCTCCCAGGACTGGAATGACCCCTTACCCTCTCCCTTAAAACCCACATCCTTTCGTCTTTCCCTCTGCTTCCCACTTTCCTGATGAGGCAACAGTTTGTTGCGAAAGCTTGAATTTTGTGTGTATGTTTGTGTTCGTTTGTGTGTCTGTCGACCTGCCAGCACTTTCATTTGGTAAGTCACATCATCTTTGTTTTTAGGTATATATATATATATATATATATATATATCCAAATTGAACCCTGCCTGGAAGAATTCCGTCCTCCATCACAGTGGGACCCACCTCCTCCTCTTCAAAATAACCCTCTCCAAACCTTCCAGGAATTTCTCACCTCCAGCCTTGCCTCTCAATCCTTCTTAAAAAACCTTAATCCTACTCCCAACATCACCACTGCTGAAGCCCAGGCTATCAGTGATCTGAAGGCTGACTGATCCATCATCATTCTTCCGGCGGACAAGGGTTCCACGACCGTGGTACTTGGTCGTAGGGAGTATGTGGCTGAGGGACTGCATCAGCTTTCAGACAACACTACATACAAAGTTTGCCAAGGTAATCCCATTCCTGATGTCCAGGCGGAGCTTCAAGGAATCCTCACAACATTTGGCCCCCTACAAAACCTTTCATCTGACTCCATCAACCTCCTGACCCCACCGACACCCCGCACCCCTACCTTCTACCTACTTCCTAAAATTCTCAAACCCAATCATCCCAGCCACCCCATTGTAGCTGGTTACCAAGCCCCCACAGAACGTATCTCTGCCTACATAGATCAACACCTTCAACCCATTACATGCAGTCTCCCATCCTTCATCAAAGACACCAACCAATTTCTCGAACGCCTGGAATCCCTACTCAATCTGTTACCCCCGAAAACCATCCTTGGTACCATTGATGCCACTTCCTTACACACAAATATTCTGCATGTCCAGGGCCTCGCTGCGATGGAGCACTTCCTTTCACGCCGATCACCTGCCTCCCTACCTAAAACCTCTTTCCTCATTACCTTCATCCTGACTCACAACTTCTTCACTTTCGAAAGCCAGACATACCAACAATTAAAGGGAACAGCCATGAGTATCAGGATGGCCCCCTCATACGCCAACCTATTCATGGGTCACTTAGAGGAAACCTTCTTGGTTACCCAGGCCTGCCAACCCACATTTTGGTACAGATTTATTGATGACATCTTCATGATCTGGACTCACAGTGAAGAAGAACTCCAGAATTTCTTCTCCAACCTCAACTCCTTTGGTTCCATCAGATTCACCTGGTCCTACTCCAAATCCCATGCCACTTTCCTTGATGTTGAGCTCCATCTGTCCAATGGCCAGCTTCACACATCCGTCCACATCAAACCCACCAACAAGCAACAGTACCTCCATTATGACAGCTGCCAGCCATTCCACATCAAACAGTCCCTTCCCTACAGCCTAGGTCTTCGTGAGAAATGAATCTGCTCCAGTCCGGAATCCCTGAACCATTACACCAACAACCTGAGAACAGCTTTTGCATCCCGCAACTACCCTCCAGACCTGGTACAGAAGCAAATTACCAGAGCCACTTCCTCATCCCCTCAAACCCAGAACCTCCCACAGAAGAACCCCAAAAGTGCCCCACTTGTGACAGGATACTTTCCAGGACTGGATCAGACTCTGAATGTGGCTCTCCAGCAGGGATACGACTTCCTCAAATCCTGCCCCGAAATGAGATCCATCCTTCATGAAATCCTCCCCACTCCACCAAGAGTGTCTTTCCACCATCCACCTAACCTTCGTAACTTCTTGGTTCGTCCCTATGAAATCCCCAAACCACCTTCCCTACCCTCTGGCTCCTACCCTTGTAACCACCCCCGGTGTAAAACCTGTCCCATGCACCATCCCACCACCACCTACTCCAGTCCTGTAACCCGGAAGGTGTACATGATCAAAGGCAGAGCGACGTGTGAAAGCACCCACGTGATTTACCAACTGACCTGCCTACACTGTGAAGCTTTCTATGTGGGAATGACCAGCAACAAACTGTCCATTCACATGAATGGACACAGGCAGACAGTGTTTGTTGGTAATGAGGATCACCCTGTGGCTAAACATGCTTTGGTGCACGGCCAGCACATCTTGGCACAGTGTTACACCGTCTGGGTTTTCTGGATACTTCCCACTAACACCAGCCTGTCAGAACTCTGGAGATGGGAACTTGCCCTTCAGTATATCCTCTCTTCTTGTTACCCACCAGGCCTCAACCTCCGATAATTTCAAGTTGCCGCCACTCATACCTCACCTGTCATTCAACAACATCTTTGCCTCTGTACTTCCACCTCGACTGACATCTCTGCCCAAACTCTTTGCCTTTACAAATGTCTGCTTGTGTCTGTGTATGTGCGGATGGGTATAAGTGTGTGTGCGAGTGTATACCTGTCCTTTTTTCCCCCTAAGGTAAGTCTTTCCACTCCCGGAATTGGAATGACTCCTTACCCTTTCCCTTAAAACCCACATCCTTTCGTCTTTCCCTCTCCTTGCCTCTTTCCTGATGAAGCAACCGTTGGTTGCAAAAGCTTGAATTTTGTCATAGCTATTAAATGAAAAACAATTTTAGCCAAGTAACATTTTCTTTGATTTGATAAATTTGTGTTTTTAAGGATACATCATAGACATACAGACATGTGTCAATATTTCTTCTGCATTTGAAGAAGGCTGATATTGTGTAGAACTTTTACCTGGGTGTTTTACAATGTAATGCTCACCATCTCTGTATTTAAAATTGAATGAAGCAACTAAAAAGGTAAGCTAACAGTAGCATAAGAAAAGTTCTTGAATAAAATGTTTGTGTCTCAGTTTATTCTGATTTAGTATCAGCAATGACAGGATTGCTGTCTTAATTCAAAGTCAGAGTTAACTTGTTAATAAAAACAGAAATTCTTCATCTAAAAATGGCTTTCATTTGCACAATTTACTTGTTTTTTAACTTCCAGATCATAAACCCTGTGAAGGAGGCAACTTATTGTTCATTCAAAACTAGTGGGTTAGTAACTCATCTATAAATATGGAAGTCTTTACATTTTTTTGTCAACTTACATCTTTACTTACCTTTGAGATCTCAAAATTTGTAGGGAAAATGCTAAAACCTGACTGGTAATCAGGGAAATACCAGAAAATTTCACTTGGGGAAACTTGTGGCAAGCCTGTTAAACATCCAGTGTTACTTCCTGTGTGATTATCTTTTAGAAGTCGCCTTCAAATGCCTGCATGCATTTATCTGTTCTGTAGCAGAATGGCATAGCTAGCTCTAATAGTAAAACTTTTCTAGCAGCACAACATTGTTGAAAAGTAAGACCAACTCTTGGTTGTGCAATTAGCTTACTGGTAGCATACAATAAAACTGTGTTGTTCACTAGCTTCAGAAACACTGAATGGATGAGTAAGAGATGGTACAGTTTAATCTTTTGTCATTCAAAGCAGCTTCAAGCTTAAAAAGTACCTAACTAGAGTCTCGCACATAAGAATCTTTTAAATCTTTTACTGTTGTCTCTGGTTTCAAGAATACCATTTGTTGGGAAACTTCAGTAAAAGTTATCTATTAATGAGCTAACATGCAATTTTCATGTGTATTTAAAAATTTATTGTAAAAAAAGAAAGTGTATTTGTATACATAACTGACCTTCGACAGGTACAGGAGAGGCACTTGATTACATTTCGTGATGACTGGCTCAGAAAAGTAGTCTTCTACCTCAAAGCTGTAATCTTTCTCTCACAACAGTTAAAACATAGGTTATACCTCGTCTATAGTAGTGTAATTGAGTTATTGAGGAACCTGTCACAATGTGCAATTCTTCAATGACAATAAAGAAAACTATTCATAATCTAAAATATGACCTGAGTGCACTCTTTGCTTTAAAGCATTAATGGTTTTAGCAGTTCCTATCAACCTCATGTTAATGTATTCTAGTAGTACCTTCACATTTTTCCTTGAATGGAAATGGTGTCAGTTCACTGCAATGGGAATAACTGTAGTCACTCTGTTGTCCTCTGCTTAAGCAATTACTTCTAGTTAACACTTGGAACATTTACGGTATTATTTGTTACTGCACTCGTTACTGACTTGTAACACTATTATTTATGGTAGAGCATTGTATCTTACTAGTTAGGAGCAATTCATGCAGCTTTCTGTACAACCAGAATTCACAGAAAAGAAACAGCAAATCAACCTCACAGAATATGGTTCTAACCAACTAATACAGTATCATGAAAGAGAAATGCAAAATACCATAACACTATTAAAACCTGTGAGTTAACAACCTTAAAGAACATGATAAATAAATGACATCTCAAAATAAACTCATTCACTGAACAGAGGGTCAGTCTCTTGACTTCAGGGCATAGGGATTCTACTTTTTACCAAGGGTGTACTGGCAATAACTTGTCTGTTTTCTTCCTTGCCTTCTTTATGACATTACATTTGCTTTTTAGGGAAAAATTTTGGAGTGGGCTTGATGGTACCGCATGGGGCAGCACAGACAGACAATGATTCAGCTTTAACTCATCAGAATGTACTACCACAGTACAATCAGCTAGCTGGATTTCTGCATTAACAGGAGATGTCACTCTTATATAGAATAGGGACCCTCATATTGTAGTGTAAATTTCTTAGTTTTTTCTTTCTTCACCCCTAGATTATCAAGCAAAACACAATCTCCAGGTTTGTGCTGTGGAAGCACAGCTCTTGTGTGTTGCTGCATTGCAATTATTTTCAGTAGCTTTGGAATTATTTCATTTAGCCTGTTTCCAGATAGTCTTAAGGTGGTGTGACAGTCCTTTAACTTTGGCCATATCAACACCAAGTGGCGATATATTAAGTTCGAATTGGGAGCTCATAGGTCTTACATCTACTTCCTTATAGGGCATATAACCCATTGATTCACGGACATGACTATTATACACAGAACCTACATTATCAAGATACCTATCCCAATTACCATGTGATTCATTACTGCAGTAAGACAACATTTGAGCTATAGTAGACATGTTAAAGATAACCATTATTTCTGGATGAAAGAGCTTCATTCACCATGTTTTGATTTGCAGTAATTTGCACACTTTTGCAAACAAAGCCACCATAAAGTTAGTGCCTTGATCTGTCAAAATATCATCAGGAATTTGATATGGAAGGATTAAATGGTTGAAAGGCACATGAAACTGTTTCTGAGTCATATCTGCAAGTCGTGCTAGAGCTAGGTAGTGAGAAGTGATCAATAATAGACAGGGTGTATTTGTTATTGTGTGTGCTCTGGGGAAAGGGCCCATTTATATCCAGAGTAATATTTTGAAATGGTCTGGTAGCTTCAGTAAGAGTTTGTAAGGGAATTTTTGTCCTGGGCAGAGGTGCCCTTGGAGCACATGGTATGCAGTTTTGTATATACATTTACAGCAAAAGAATGCAACACTAAGAAGGAATTGTGCAACAATTCCAAGCCAGATGGCCTGTAGCATGCATTCCACTGACCGCAGCCCACCACCATTTGTGATATCAGTGGTCTCAAGGGAGAGTCACTGGAGGATAGGGCAGGAGTCATTTGTGATTTCTGAAGACAGCTGGTCCTGCCTTGGAACCATTTATGGTCGTGTATTGGTTAGGAGGAGGCCATTTGAGGGCCTGCAAACAACCTTTCTGAGTGCTAGATACAGCGAACATACATCTGGAGTTATTGTCTGGCATGTGATTTCATATGACAGCAGGAGCTCTCTCATAGTTATCCAACACAACCTAACTGAAAATTTGTGTGATAGTCTGGTGATTTGACATTTGTGCTGTCATCCAGGAACAGCATTCCAAGGGCTACACTTGGCCACATACAGCTGTTGTAACTCAATACACTCTACAGAATGTTGACATGTTGCCTCATCATGTCCGATCACCAGATCTGTCTCCAATTGAGCACACATGGGATATCATCGGACAGCAACTCTAGGGCCATCCACAAACAGCATTAATCGTCCTTGTATTGACTGACCAAGCGCAACAGGCATGGAACTGAACGAACTGACATCTGGCACCTATGCAATGAAATATGTGCTTGTTTGCATCTTTGTATTCAATATTCTGGCGATTACACAGGTGATTTATGTACCTGCATTTCACATTGGCATTAACTTATCTTGCACTTACATCAATCTGCGATCTTGTAAAGTTAAATCTTGCACTTACATCAATCTGCGATCTTGTAAAGTTAATCACCTAAATATGTTACATACACAAATGTATTCCCAAATTTCATTAATCTACAGCAATTATTTTTTGGAGTTGCAATTTTTCTCTGTCAGTGTACTTCCCAACATCCATTTATCTGCCTCTTCACCAGTAATTTGGCGGTGGCGTATATACAAACTGTGGTAAATTGCTCCGTACATTTTGAGTTATTATCATCAGTAAAGTGTTTTTCATGTGATATTATGGTGGAAAAAGGTATAATAGCAAGCTCACTAACGCATAAATGGTACCACTCAAGTTATTTTGTGAAATTAAACTCTGATAAAATCTCGTGCGATTGTGGTCAACTGTGTAACGGTCCCCAAGTAGCAACGGAAATGTGCAGTGCCGGAATTGAACTAAATGTGTTAGTCGAGTTTTATTGTGATATAAATACAGCTATAAAATACGTAGAATTTCTGGAAAATCTAAAGCAAGTATTGAGGAATCCTCTTGAAAACAAAAACTGTGAATCAGAAAGTGCTTACAGCAGGCCTAGGTCTAAAAAACTACAGAACAATTTCGCCATTCTAGATGTGTAAAAACAAACAAGGAAGACTTTAATCATACTGATTGCCATCTAACAGATGCTGCTGATAAATTAAAATATAGAAATAGCATTGCCCCAAAAGGTAGTAATGGCAGAAACACATATCTTAGGAAATCCAAGTTAGTTGTTTACTCAGACAGTCATGGTCGCGATCTCGCAAAAATCTTGCAAAACGAACACAATCTTAGAGTTACCAGCTATGTAAAACCTGGGGCCCCTATGAACGAAGTTATAAGGAACACACAGCGTGATAACACTACACAAAAAAATTGGGTTTTAGTTATAATTGGTGGTGCAAACAATGTTTATTGCAATGAACTAAAAAGTGCCATCTGTGACCTCCGGAACACTCTACATACAGTGAAAAATAAAAGTGTAATAGTGACTGGAATACCACACGGATATGACCTAATAGAAACATCATGTGTCAGCCAGAAAATTATTAAGGCCAACAGGCAATTTCGCAAAATATGCAAAGCATACAGAAACACAAACTTCCTAGATGTGAAATTCTTGGAAAGGAAACACTTCACCAGGCATGGTATAAATTTAAATATTCATGGGAAAAAGTTCATAGGTTCTAGAATAAATGAGATGGCTGAGATAGTGTACTCAAAAAGCAACATCATGCCTTTTATTGTACCAACTCAAAATGGAGAAGCCATCTCATCACAGATGATACCAGCAACAGAAAAAGTAGCAGAAGAAACACAACCAATAGCAGTTACACAAAATGCAGCAGTACAAACAACAATCAGAACAGAAATGCCAACAACAGCATCACCATCAACAGCAGCATCACAGACAGCAGTATCAACAGAAATCCCAGCAACAGCAGGAGCAGCAGCACAAACAATAATCGGAACAGACGTGCCAACAACAGCATCACCACCAACAGCAGCATCACAGACAGCAGAAAAAGCAGAAATCCCAGCAATAGCAGGAGCAGCAGCTGACATGGAAACAACCATCCATGGGGCAGCAAGTAGATAGAAAAGGACACCTCCTTCCCATCTGAAGGATTTTTTAATTGCAGATATGACGAAAAAGAAGCCACCAAGATAAGTAACATTTAATTTCTAACAGTACTCCACCAAAATATTCAGTGTGTAAAAAACAAAGTGCAGCAGCTGGAAGTCTAGTTACAAATCTTAGACAGCACTGTTATCTGTATTATAGAGCACTGGTGTAAAGAAAGTGAAATCTTATATATCAATTTACCCTCATATGTCCAAGTGTGCTCTTATTGCAGAAACACAATAAAAGGTGGAGGATTATGTATTTATGTTAAGAACAGAATTGAATTTAAAGTCAGAAATGATATTATCATGCTAAGTGTAGACAAAGACTTTGAAATGTCAGCAATAGAGATAGTTGCTATAAGTATGCCCAAGAAACTAACTATATTATGTGTATATCTTCTCCCAATGGTAATTTAGAGATATTCTTTGCAAAACTTATACAAAGCCTAGAACTAGCATTGACTCTGAAACATAATATCCTTTTGTGTGAACAGATGACACCAGTAACACATTTATGAATATCCTACATAGTTTTGGTCTATCATCACTAGTCAACTGTGCAACAAGAATAACCACACATTCATCATCTACCATTGACCTTGTAGCTACAGATGTAGCTAGAGAAAACTGTGATGTACTTGTCAAAAATTTGGGACTGTTTGACCATCTATGTCAGATTATAAAAGTAAAAGCTTGTGCAAAAACTTCAGCCAATGATAGGTTCATAAACTTAGCCAATAACAAAAGTAAAGCTACATGGGCTGTAGTGAAACAAGAAACAGGAACTGTGAAGCAGAGAGATACAAACACACAAATCAGGAACAAGGAAAACTTAGAAAGTAACCCAAAAGAATTAGCAAATTATGTGAATACCTACTTTAGCAGCATTGCAATGAACTTACAGAAAAATTTTCCAAAAGGTGTTAATCAACCAATACAGAAGCATACAGCAAATGTAATAGTATTGCTTCCAACTACCGAGGAGGAAGTATTCAATGTTGTAAGGCAATTAAAGAACAAAAACTCTGCAGGTTTAGATGAAATCCCAATGTGTGTGCTGAAAAAATGCATAAAAGGTATCAAAGCTTCACAAACAGAAATCATAAATGAATCCTTCAAAACTGGTTGCTTCCCTGACTATCTGAAGCATGCCAAAATTTTACCAGTTCACAAGAAAGGTGATGTAGAAAACGTTGAGAACTACATACTAATAGTGCTATTGTCATTCTTTTCCAAAGTGATAGAAACAATAACAAAAAACAGGCTTTTAAGCTATCTAAGGAAATTCAACCTCCTCTGCAATGACCAGCATGGTTTCAGGCCTGGTAGAGGTACAGAATCTGCAATAGCACAATTTACGAAAACAGTTTTAGAAGCTCTAAATGAGAACAGCTATGTAACTGGCCTTTTTCTAGACCTGTCTAAGGCATTTGATACAGTTGAGCACCAGAAGCTGTCACATAAGTTAGAGGCACTAGGAGTAAGGGGAGTGGGTTCTCAAATGGTTTCGTTCATATCTAGAAAACCGAGTAGAGTCAGTAGAGATCACACATGTGTCCAGTGGATCAAAGTACATTGAGAAACATATCTGATCCACACTATATCAATATTGGAGTCCCTCAAGGAAGTGTACTAGGCCCTGTATTATTTCTTGTGTATATAAATGATTTCCCACAGCATATTAGCCATGGAGAGAAGATATTGTTTGCAGATGACAGAAACATAGTAATCACCAGTAAGACACCAGCACAAATGTTGGAAAATTCTACTGAAGTGCTGAGGGATGTTCACAAATGGTCTCAGGAAAACAAAGTAACTCTCAACGTAAAGAAAACAAATACAATATGCTTTAGAATGAACAGAAAACAGAGTCCCTTAAATTTAAATCTAGATAACATCTCCATAGGTGATGTACATACAACAAAATTCTTAGGGCTGCACATTGACAGCCAAATGAAGTGGATTGAACATGCTATGAAACTCTCAAAAAAGATATCCACAACATGTTATGCACTTAGTGTCCTTGTATCCGCATGCAGTAGTGAATGGTTGAGAAGTGTATACTTTCGTTATATTCATTCAGTAATCAGTTATGGTATTATTTTCTGGGGAAACAGTGCTCAGAATTTACAAACAGTATTTAAAATGCAAAAAAGAGCAGTAAGAATTATAACAAAAAGCAGTAAGCAGGCCCACTGCAGAGAACATTTCAAAATGTTAGAAATTCTAACTTTTCCTTGTGAATTTATATTCCAAATCATAGTGCACATCAAGAAAAATATAGAAAATTATAGCACAAATAGCAGTTTTCATAACTATAGTACAAGAACAAGTCAATGTCTTCAACTAGACTGGAAGAATAAACATAAGACTCAAAATAGCTTCTTCTATGAAGGTGTAAAACCGTATAATAAACTGCCACAGAAAATAAAAGAAGCAGATAACATGCACTGCTTTAGGAAAAATATTAAATTGTTTCTGCAGGAACACTGCTTTTACATTATAAGTGAATTCCTTAGTACAAAATGATTGTAAATAGCTTTTGTTTCACAATATTTTGATAAGCACATAAAATGGTTGAAGATAACTTATATGTCACAAAGTTTAACTACATGTAACAACATATTATATAAATATATTAATGTACGCAAGTAACAACACCCATACATTTTAAAATGTCCACAGATGGCTAAATAAATAAATAAATCCTAGCAATAGTTACTCTCTGTCTGTTGTGATATGACTTGCATACTGTCATAGCACTGGTTTATTGCTCCCTGTTGCAATTCTTTAGAGATTACTATTGTGTTGCCCAGGGGGCAGTGTTAACTGTATGAAATAAAATCCTCTGTAATAAAACCTGGGTAGGAAGCATACGAGAGACATTCTGAATATCTCTCCAGTGCCTCTTTCAGTTCTTCTATTATATCATCTATCTAATCTACCCTAACTTTATGGCTTAATGCATCGGCATTTTGGTGTAAACAGCCTGATTTGTGGCATACTTCAAATTATGATAGTTTTAATATCCAATGAGTTAAATGCCTATTGGGGTCCTTTAGACTCAGTATCGACAAGAGGTTGGCATGGTTAGTGGCAACAGTGAATTTTTGCCCATACAAATAGCATTTAAAATAGCTCACTCTAAAAATAATTGCTAACAGTTCCTTCTCACTGATAGTGTAATTATTTTCTGTTGGGTTCATCTGCATAACCCACAGGTCTTCCCTCATTCTTGACTAAGAACAGTCTCGACAGCATAATTTGAGGTGCCAATAGAAAGGATTAAAGGTTTCTCAGAATCCAGATAGATCAGCAGGGATGAAACTGTCAAAAAATCCATAATTTTCCTCATAACTGCCTCCCATTCCACTGTCCATTCAAACACAGTGGCTTTCTTCAACAACTTTATTAATGACTTAGCAACCATAGCACAGTCCTTCATAAAATAACAGTAACAATATTATGAAAGGAAATAGTTGCTACTCATCATATAGAGGAGATGCTGAGTTGCAGATAGGCACAACAAAAAGATTATCACAAAATGAGCTTTTGGCCAACAAGGCCTTTGTTGAAAGAAGACCACACCACACACACACACACACACACACACACACACACACACACACACACACAAACGCAACTCACATACACGTGACTGCGGTTGTGTGTGTGAGTAGTGTTTACAAGTATGTGTGTGTGGGTGGGGAGGGGGCATTTTGTGACAGCCTTTTTGCTTTGCCTGTCTGTGACTTCACATCTCTGCTATATTCGCTAGGCATAGAAAAGATTGCAACTCTTTAACACATGTGTGAGCTGGGGAATTCTCAGTTGCTTCTGTCAACCTTTAGTGTGGCTTAACCCAATATATGCCCTAGGTGCTGAACTGAGACTGTGCAAAAGAACATTTCTCTATCTTCAAACTTAAATGTGCAATCTGTAGCCTTGAAAATACATTTTTTAGTCTTCCCACATGTTCTTCAATAGTTTTGGAAAAATTATATCATCTGAGTACACAAGATATATTAGAGGTTTCAAATCTCTCAGCAGCATGTCAGTGAATCTTTGAAAAGTGGGAGGCTTGTTCCTTAGACCAAATGGTATGTGTAAAAACCTGTACAAACTGGAAGGAACCACAAAAGCTGTCTTTGGTTGATCTTGTGGTGAAATCAGAATTTGGGGGTTGCCAGAATACATGTCAAGGTTTGTAAAATACCTACTTTCTCTAGTTCAATCAATGATTCTTCAACACAAGAAAGACGATGAGTATCAGGTGTCATCACCTTATTTACCATATGATATGTTTTTTTATCCCAGTGATTGACTTTCTGGGTACGATGACAATTGGTGAAGACCAGTGTCTTGCAGGATGTGAGCTATCCCTGCAGCCAATTGTTGTTGAAAAGTATCTTGAGCAACAAATTGTAGATGAACAGTTAGTCTGTACAGTTTCTGAACAATAGGCGTAGCATCTCCCATGTGGTTTTGTGCTGTATAGTGCCAGTGACTGCAAGTACTTAGTTGTTTAAAGAACCATATGCATTTCTTTAAAACTTAGTACAAACGATTTCACTCTGACTTCTCACATAATTGCCATTTCAGTAGATCAAAATTGTACAAGTTGTGCTAAGTGGCAACTGCTTGCTTCTCTTACCCTGCTGGTGATTAGGCATCCCATGATGTTGACACTACATGGTGAGATTTACTGTTTTACAATGGAGTAGAAACAAACTCTTCTCCTCCTGATGATACAAGGCTAATCTTACAGCTTCATGCAAGGAAGCAGGAGAGGCCACTTTCACTTCACTACCAATCTGTGACTTTATTTCACAAATGAATCCATCACTAGCTCTGGTTTCAGCCTCTTCAAGTTATACCTCATTAACACAGCATTTGTTCACAACACATACATGTGGCAGTATACAGCCAGTATCTAATCGGCAAAAGTCTAAAAGTCTCCACTGGTTTTTTTCATAACTTAAAAGAAATAGTCTCTGTAATAACTAGCTCTTGTTTGTCAGAGTAGCGCTCTGCTAACCCCCTTGCCAGAATATCTAATGTTACCGCTTCGCATAAGATATCAGCTGATTTCAAATAGTTGTATGTAATACCCGGTGTCCCTCCAACAATGATGCCTTGGAAGTGTGTCCCCTGTCAGTAGTACCCTGTGTGGGATTGCTGTCCACAAGGACAGTGAGAAATAAAAAGAGAAATTAAAAATTTTAAATTTCAGTAAACCTTCCAAAAAACACTAGCACTTAGTCTGACTGCCCACCATGTGCAGGACTAAAAGAACATATAGGTTTCTGTGACAGATTTTGAAGCATCTACAAATAGACAATTTGGTAATGGAGGAAATGTGGTTGTACAGGGAAACCAAGACATCAAAACAATGAGCAGGTTCAAGTGGATGCAGAGAGGTGGAAAGATTTGCACAGGAGAGACTACTGCAGAGAGCTGCCTGAAACTAATCTTTGAACCACAATGAGGTCTCTCAAGCAAGTGTATTTTTAAAACTTGGAAAAAAATGAGAAATAATAAGCAAATTAGGAAGTTCTAAGTAAATTGATAATTTAAACTAAAAAACAATATAACTGAGCCCTTAAAAGATTTAGATTCAGCTACAAGTACCCAACGTGCTTTGAGTCAACATAGCTATAACACAACAAAAAATCTGTTTTGTGTTCTCCATTCCACCTGTTGTGATATGCAGTGTGATTTTCATTGAGAATATAGCATTTCAAGACCTCATTCATGGATTAACCCTGAGGTATGTCCTGATCCCACATTGCACCTTCGGCCTCAAAGGTCACCCAATCTCGTAGCTTTTTTTGCGACGGTGGGATTGTTAAGCACTCTTGTCTGTGTGTTTCCCCTTACTTCAGCTTCTAACAGCAATGTACTGCAAGTCTTTAAAGGAATGGAAGGTTCCAAATGACTGGAAAAGAGCACAAGTAGTTCCACTTTTCAAGAAGGTTTGTCGAGCAGATGCACAAAACTATAGGCCTATATCTCTGACACCGATCTGTTGTAGAATTTTAGAACATGTTTTTTTCTAGCATATCATGTCATTTCTGGAAACCCAAAATCTACTCTGTAGGAATCAACATGGATTCCAGAAACAGCAATCATGTGAGACCCAACTCGCTTTATTTGTTCATGAGACCCAGAAAATATTAGATACTGTTTCCAAGGTAAATGCCATTTTCCTTGACTTCCAGAAGGCATTCGATACAGTTCCACACTGTTGCCTGATAAACAAAGTAAGAGCCTACAGAATATCAGACCAGCTGTGTGGCTGGATTGAAGAGCTTTTAGCAAACAGAACACAGCATGTTGTTTTCAATGGAGAGACGTATACAGATGTTAAAGTAACCTCTGGCATGCCACAGGAGGGTGTTATGGACCATTGCTTTACACAATATATATAAATGACCTAGTAGATAGTGTCAGAAGTTCCATGCAGCTTTTCGCAGATGATGCTGTAGTATACAGAGAAGTTGCAGCATTAGAAAATTGCAGTGAAGTGCAGGAACATCTGCAGCGGACAGGCACTTGGTGCAGGGAGAGCCAAATGACCCTTAACATAGACAAATGTAATGTATTGCGAATACATAGAAAGAAGGATCCTTTATTGTATGATTATATAATAGCAGAACAAACAATGGTAGCAGTTACTTCTGGGAGTATGCATACGGAACAATTTGAAGTGGAATGATCATATAAAATTAATTGTTGGTAAGGCAGGTGCCAGGTTCAGATTCACTGAGAGAGTCCTTAGAAAATGTAGTCCATCAACAAAGGAGGTGGCTTACAAAACAGTTGTTTGACCTATACTTGAGTATTGCTCATCAGCGTGGGATCCGTACCAGGTTGGATTGACAGAGGAGATAGAGAAGATCCAAAGAAGAGCGGCGCATTTCATCACAGGGTTATATGGTAAACATTACGGAGATGTTTAGCAAACTCAAGTGGCAGACTCTGCAAGAGAGGCACTCTACATCACAGTGTAGCTTGCTGTCCAGGTTTTGAGAGCATGCATTTCTGGATGAGGAATCGAATATATTGCTTCCCCCTACTTTTCAAGGAGACCACAAATGTAAAATTAGAGAGATTTGAGCACTGTTCCCTCTGAGCAGCCATAGCGTACGGATCTCCGTGCCGGCACGTTCACAGGAGCTCAGTCTGTCAGTTCACCTGATGATGGTGACATGTATGATCGCCGAAATATTGTGCCCGCTGGACACTACAGACCGGCAGCACACCCGTGGATATTTTGATTATCAAATACGCTGGGAGAAACTCAAGAATTCTTTAATGCTGTTTGTTGTTAACAATATCAGCTTATTCCCAAGCAGTTTTCACTCAGTTAATACAAGGCAGAAATCCAAACTGATTTTTGAATGCACCCCTTTGACCCTAGTGCAGAAAGGTGTGCACCATTTTGGTGCATCCATTTTCAGTAAGTTACCACAAGAATCCAAGAATCTTAACAGTAATCAATGTACTTTCAAGTCAAAACTACTGAGTTTCCCCCTGGATCACTCTATTCTGTCAAGGAACTTCTGGGAGAATTAAAGACATTAAGCTAATTCCTGTGTTACATTATTGATTACGTTTATTTATTAAACTTACAGCTTGTTGTCTGTGTAGAGTTCATTTTATTTGATCTGTTTTTACTCTTCTGTTATAATTTCATGTACTGACTCATTCCATGACCATGGAGACATGCTCCTCAATTTGATCCTACAGTACATGACAAAAATTTAGTTGTAAAAAGTACCCCTAGGTTTTATGTTAATTCATGTAAAAGATATACCCTCATAAATCAGATGGGTGTTTTGAAAATAAACACTTTTTAGTCCTTTGCGTAACTTAAAATACGCCCAATGTCTCTATTTTCATCCATGTCGCAGGTTGTCTTATAAAACTGTATTAAACACTATTTTTTCCACATATGGAGGGGCCTTGTGCATTTGATGTCAATTTTTTGTAGCTCAGATGTATTAATTCTGTGCATTCACATTGTTAATGCGTCAGGAATGGCCAGGAGGGAAAAACGGTAGGTACCCATTGAGGTGAAGAATAAAACATTGTTTAACCTGGGTGAAGTTTTAATGCCATAAAGAAAGGCAGGCCTGGAGAAGCCGCCAAGACTGAATGGGCAGCTGCCCAAGAGAGCAGGTGAAGAGGGCGTCTGATTGGTTTAGAAGCTGCCAGCAGGAGAGAGGGAACAGTGTAAAATATGGAGTTTCAGTATTCGATCGCTATTCTTTATTTTCAATTACCGGTTTCGGGCTAGCTGCCCATCTTCAGATCTTATGTTGTAGTTACAGAGTAACTTGTCTGTACAGAACACACTGTTCACTGTCATAAGTCAGTGAAGTTATGACAGTGAACAGTGTGTTCTGTACAGACAAGTTACTCTGTAACTACAACATAAGATCTGAAGATGGGCAGCTAGCCCGAAACCGGTAATTGAAAATAAAGAATAGCAATCGAAGACTGAAACTCCATATTTTACTTATTGAATGATCGCGGAATTCCCAGTGAGACAACTATGTCTAGTTTTGATAAAAAAGGGAACAGTGTGTCCGCTCCGGGCAGCTGGCTGCAGTTCCGCCACCACTTGACCACCTACAAGCCTCCCTATTGGTCAATCAGGTCGTAAGATGCTCAGTTCAGTAGCGTTACCTTGTCAGCAACACGTGAGTTTAGCTGCTGATGGTTCAACACGTGAGTTTCAGGGTGGTTCTATCCGGTTCTGGGCAACGGGACAGATGCTGCAGCTTACCACCGGGCAGAAGGCACTGATGAACATAAAGTGAAAAAATAAAAATCAAATTTTTACATTAATAAACCCATTCAGTAAAGGCCCCCTACTGTACAACATATTCAGAAAGGTAGAACCATGACTTGTTAGATTAATACCAGTCACTGATGTCTTTCTTGTGTGACATTAAATATGACAGAAAGTTACATGTTTTCTTTAGTCTTCAGGTAGTAGCTCTTGTTAGTTGATGTCGTTCAGGCTTTTGACTGTTCCAGAGAATATATTTGCAACAACCTACTATGATGTGGAACATTTCAGATGGTTCACAAATAAGATATGTTTTCTCTGTCAACACTCAGCTTCAGTTTTGCCATTTGCATAAGAAGATTTTTGCTTTAATCACACTTTACAACAACATTTGGTAAATGTGGCCAAGCCACATATACAAGCATACCCACCAATGGTGCACAATATGATAAAACCTTAAGTGCAGATCACCCACCACTGTTACTCTCAGAAAACTGGTGCATAACTGCAGCAAGGTTTTTGTTTTATTCAGTGACATTATCTCCCAAACACATGATCAGAAATTGTATGCCATTAACTTTTCTCTCTTTCTCCATTGAATTTAGGTTATGAAAACTAATTTACCACAGCATGCATGATGACTCCTGCTGGACACAATGATGCTGTGATTTAGCAACAACTGCAAATGATCTGTGTATGCAGGTATGCAAAGCCACTTTTTTCAAGGTACTTCAGTCTTACCTTGGCTGTTAAAGCCACAATAAACTCAAAGATGAGTGTAGGATTAGGGATGGAGTGGATGACAAGCGTGTGATTATTGTATGGCAGTGGATCCCGCCCCAGGTAATTATCCCCTAGGAGATAAAATGAAATTTTCTGACAAGGCAAAAACAAAAAAGGTTTGATTATGATTAAGTCACAACTCTAAATTATTCTCCAACAATAATGTCTAATATCACTGTTTTGGTAGACTCTTAATATTTAATGGATCATCATCAGTGTCACTGCTGCATGTTTTTTAATGTTATATACCCACCTTCTGCCTTGTCCTGGTCTCAGTCTTTTTGTATTTCTTGGAATCCATGAAAGAATTTCCCTTGACCATCTACAAAAAAGCAACCTGGCTACATGTACCACCTACCTCCTTTACTGCAATCAGAGTTTAACTTTTACACTGCAGAATGTTCCCTTTGGATCTCTCCACCAATTACCAAGTGACCTCTTCCCCCCCTCAGCTCCCACCCACACACATTTAAAGCCCACATCTCACTGTCACACATCAAAACTGGTAACATGCTCAGTCTGTGCTGTTTGGGTTTCAAGCACTCCTGTGGATATTCAAACTTGTTGTCATTGGCCAATAATGCTATATGCCCATTTTACTTGATTGGTTATCATGGGTTGCATGTCTGTGGTTCCCCTGTACATCTGATGTAATCTTAACTTTATAAATAACAGTCAAGAATGTTGAATAATCTTTGTTTATTATTGTTCAGTACAAAAATAAATAAATAGTATGGTGCTCAGAAATACCCTACTGCCTCAGTGATGCCACTTTCACCCTAGGCAAAAACAATACAACACCATTTTGAAAACCTGTATACCAGTAGCTATTAAACCATCTGTTAGCTACACTCAGCAATATCATTTTTAAGACTGTCACCACAACAGACCAAGTGCCCCCCCCCCCCCCTTCATCTGAGCCTGATTAAGTAAATACAAGGAAAGAGATCGATAAAGGCTGGATAATTTCAAACTTAACGTAGTGGCGAAGGTGTCTGTTATGTTGCATCAGAACTAACTGTTATTACATAGAATTTCCATTATGATGAACCATGCAGTTTTCATGTAAAGCCACTGATTGGAAATAGACGATCGATCTCAAATTTTTGGAAAGTGCTGCAACTTCAGTAGAATTGTATCACACCAGCATGCGGTGATTAAAAGGGATCGGTGGCATGATTGGCTTTGGAGATCATTTGATAAAGTAAAGCCCATATCACTCAGGGAAAGATTTGCTATAAACTTACTTGCTGGTTTGCACAAGTCCCAAGCAGACATCATTATCTGCAAGCCGGATACATACTGGCAGGACTTGTTTGACAAGAATGGGTCACATAGACAGTTATAGCCTTATAGTAAGAACAATACCAGCATTATCCTGAAGTAATTTAGGGAAACCATGGAAAACCTAAATCAGTATGGCCAGGTGGAAATTGGACACTTTACCCTCTCAAATCCAAGCCCAGTGTGTTTTAAGACAGTGCTTCCCATGCAATTTGTCCCTAGTGTACAATACTGTTTTAGATAGAAATTATTTAATAACATAAAAGGCTAGTGCTACACTGTTCATTCATTCCTCGCTGCACACACAGTGCACAGTGTTTCAACACTAAGCCAATTATCAGCTGATATCAGGAGCTTAGTGGCAATGCTGGGTTTCCATTTGGTGTACCACTACTTCCCATTGCTAACCTAAGAAACTGAATCTGCATCCCTCTATAATGAGTGAGATGTCAGGCTCACAAACGTGTTAATGTGTTGGTGTTATACACTGGATAGCTTTGGGACTCAATTTTTCCAGGAAAAGAAACATGAAGTAAAACACAGTGTGAAAGTGTTACATGAAACAATATGTTTTATTATTACTATTGTTATTATGTATTACAATTTTTCAAAACACCTACTCTGTGTTATCTAAGTGATCATTCATCATGTAGAAAGTATTGCTTAAATGGTATTTTTAACTGCCATTTTGTTTGTATTAGTAATGTCTTCAAACTCCCTGGAAATTTACTGTACAGTTTTATTCCTTGGTAGAAACTGCTGTTTTGTGGTTTATGTTTATTCTTTCCTGGTAAATGTAAGCTCAGTCTATCTCTTGTTTTGTGCCCATGGCCACAGCTGTTTGGGCAATAATTATCAACCATCAATGGCTTTTTTCCAATTGATTGGTAAATGTACTTGCATGGTGTAATTAAAATCCCCCATTTTTGTCATTATTCTTATGGCTCTTTTCAGCAGTTTAAATCTGTGTTCACACTACATGCATTTGTGCCCCAGAAAAGAATTCCATAGCTAACAACTGAGTGTACGTATGAATAGTATGTAACTAAAAGAAAATGGCTGTTACACATTGGTAACTGGACTATAAGGGCATAAAATGCAAATGATATTCTGTTTGCAAATATCCTTGCGTGTTCTCACCATTCGATCTGAGAATCAGTATTCATTCATCGAAATTTTGTGTTTGTCACACAATTTATTGGTGTGCTATCTACATTTAATTTAACAGTGTCATTTTCCCTCTTCAAGCTGAAATCCATAGCATTTGTTTTCTTCATTTTGAATGTCACATAATTGCATAGTGACAAATTGTAAACTTCCTTGAGGGTTTCATTTGCTTTTACTGCAAGAAATTACCTTGTTTTTTTCAGTGGCTACAATACTGCTGTCATCAGCAAAAAGATTTTTTTCTCCATGACTAACACTACTGAGAAAGTCATTACTGTATATCAGGAACAGTAATGGCCCTAATGTGCTACCCTGAGAAACTCCTATGTTAATGTATCTTGGTCCCGATGACTATTTTACTAAAACTTCGGAGTAACTTGATGTATGTGTTTTCTATGCATTTTGTACCCTATCTGTCAGGTACGATCAGAACTAGTCATTAGCTACACATCTTATTCCTAACACTTCTAGTGTATTTAGTAGAATCTTATGTTCAGCAATATCAGAAGCCTGGAAAGATTTAAAAACATGCATCTGACACAGTCATCTTTTCCAAGAGCATCAGGTACCACTTTTGTGAATTCTATTTATGCTGACTCTCTACTTGTGCCACTTCGAAAACTGAACCGTGATTCAAGTCAAAGGTAATATTTATTCGAGTAATTCATTAATTTGGCTTTCATAATGGAGTCTATTATTTTTGAGAATATTACTGTAGGGAGTTCTGCATGTCTGCTGTGATAGCCACAGTATTGTTAGCCTTGTAGGCTTCACTGACTAATACAAGTCCTATCTGCATCTGACATCATTGTCTGGAAGCTGGGTCTCAGGGTGAATGCTTGTTAACCTGTGAAACAAAACATAATGTGCTTGCCTGCCAGGTGCTATGCAATCATTTGCAAACAGTCTCAAATTCACTTTTTGGTTAAAAAAAATGAGTCTTTTTCATCTTGTAGCCTCATTCATCTGCTTCATGATGAACTACCTTTTGTTTTGTTAATGTCTGATAAGTCAACATTAAGTAACATACTGCAAGAAGTTTGACTACTTTGCACTTAAAAACAGGTGTAACTATGAGTTTATGTTATGTCTTATAGTGTTGCATACAAAATGTGGAAGATCTGCATGTGTCTGCATCTTGAGAAAATGTGTCATCTGTAACTAACTTGCATCCTATTGCTTGTGCAAACATTACCATGAGAATGAAATATTCATAACATTCCAATTGGCATGCAAACAATTTGAGATATTGAAAGAGATTTTGGGAGATGACGGCATCCAAAGAGGTGAGTGTTTTGTCATATTGCTAATATGCGAAATGTTGTGATCTGCCATCATGTATGCATAACAGAGATTTTCTGTGATGGAATAATGTAATTGGTGAAGCATGAATTGATGTATTTTGCAGCAATATATTTATATGAATAATGCATTATTTTCATAAAGTATTGAGCTGTCTTGCTCTCAGTTACTAGTTTAAAAAGTCACTGTTTCAAGGATCTGTTGTAATTGTAATTTTTATTATTGAGCTGAATCTTTGTAAACCCAGCTGTGTTTTGGCAAAATAAGCAGATTTTAACATGGTAACAAGAGAAGTGTAGCTGTTCCTGAAAACTTGCCACTGATGATACTTCTCGGAAGACAAAAGAGGAATAAAAAATTTGGGGAGAAAATCATCATTTCTGTAGCAGTTTCAGCAGAATTGTGTAACCAACATTGTCTTTAATAACACTGTGCAACAATGAAAATGTAAATTGAATGACAATAACCAATTCCTATCAATTCTAATGTGCTGATCATGAATATCACAAAGATAATTCCAAATTAGCTCCAGTATTCATTTTAAACTGTTTTATTATGCTGAGATAATTGGTTGTTGTTGTGGTCTTCAGCCCTGAGACTGGTTTGATGCAGCTCTCCATGCTACTCTATCCTGTGCAAGCTTCTTCATCTCCCAGTACTTACTGCAACCTACATCCTTCTGAATCTGCTTAGTGTATTCATCTCTTGGTCTCCCTCTACGATTTTTACCCTCCATGCTGCCCTCCAATGCTAAATTTGTGATCGCTTGATGCCTCAGAACATGTCCTACCAACCGGTCCCTTCTTCTTGTCAAGTTGTGCCACAAAGTCCTCTTCTCCCCAATTTTACTCAATAGCTCCTTATCTACCCACCTAATCTTCAACATTCTTCTGCAGCACAACATTTCGAAAGCTTCTATTCTCTTCTTGTCCAAACTATTTATTGTCCATGTTTCACTTCCATACATGGCTACACTCCATACAAATACTTTCAGAAACGACTTCCTGACACTTAAATCTATACTCGATGTTAACAAATTTCTCTTCTTCAGAAATGCTTTCCTTGCCTTTGCCAGTCTACATTTTATATCCTCTCTACTTCGACCATCATCAGTTATTTTGCTCCCCAAATAGCAAAACTCCTTTACTACTTTAAATGTCTCATTTCCTAATCTAATTCCCTCAGCATCACCCGACTTAATTCGATTACATTCCATTATCCTCGTTTTGCTTTTGTTGATGTTCATCCTGTATCCTCCTTTAAAGACACTGTCCATTCTGTTCAACTGCTCTTGCAAATCCTTTGCTGTCTCTGACAGAATTACAATGTCATCAGCAAACCTCAAAGTTTTTATTCTTCTCCATGGATTTTAATACCTACTCCAAATTTTTCTTTTGTTTCCTTTACTGCTTGCTCAATATACAGATTGAATAACATCGGGTATAGGCTACAACCCTGTCTCACTCCCTTCCCAACCACTGCTTCCCTTTCATACCCCTTGACTCTTATAACTGCCATCTGGTTTCTGTACAAATTGTAAATAGCCTTTTGCTCCCTGTATTTTACCCCTGCCACCTTTAGAATTTGAAAGAGAGTATTCCAGTCAACATTGTCAAAAGCTTTCTCTAAGTCTACAAGTGCTGGTAATGTAGGTTTGCCTTTCCTTAATCTTTCTTCTAAGATAAGTCGTGAGGTCAGTATTGCCTCACGTGTTCCAACATTTCTACAGAATCCAAACTGATCTTCCCTGAGGTCAGCTTCTACCAGTTTTTCCATTCGTCTGTAAATAATTTGCGTTAGTATTTTCCAGCTGTGACTTATTAAACTAGTAGTTTGGTAATTTTCACATCTGTCAACACCTGCTTTCTTTGAGATTGGAATTATTATATTCTTCTTGAAGTCGGAGGGTATTTCGCCTGTCTCGTACAACTTGCTCACCACATGGTAGGGTTTTGTCAGGACTGGCTCTCTCAAGGCCGTCAGTAGTTCTAATGGAATGTTGTCTACTCCCGGGGCCTTGTTTCGACTCAGGTCTTTCAGTGCTCTGTCAAACTCTTCACGCAGTATCGTATCTCCAATTTCATCTTCATCTACATCCTCTTCCATTCCCATAATATTATCCTCAAGTACACTGCCCTTGTATAGACCCTCCACATACTCCTTCCACCTTCCTGCTTTCCCCTCTTTGCTTAGAACTGGGTTTCTATCTGAGCTCTTGATGTTCATACAAGTGGCTCTCTTTTCTCCAAAGGTCTCTTTAATTTTCCTGTAGGCTGTATCTATCATATCCCTAGTGAGATAAGCCTCTACATCCTTACATTTGTTCCCTAGCCATCCCTGCTTAGCCATTTTGCACTTCCTGTTGATCTCATTTTTGAGACGTTTGTATTCCATTTTGGTTGCTTCATTTATTGCATTTTTATATTTTCTCCTTTCATCAATTAAATTCAATATTTCTTCTGTTACCCAAGGATTTCTACTATCCCTCGTCTTTTTACCTACTTGATCCTCTGAGGCCTTCACCACTTCATCCCTCAGAGCTACCCATTCGTCTTCCACTGTATTTCTTTCCCCCATTCCTGTCAATTGTTCCCTTATGCTGTCCCTGAAACTCTGTGCAACTTCTGGCTTAGTCAGTTTATCCAGGTCCCATCTCCTTAAATTCCCACCTTTTTGCAGTTTCTTCAGTTTTAATCTACGGTTCATAACCAATAGATTGTGGTCAGAGTCCACATATGCCCCTGGAAATGTCCTACAATTTAAAACCTGGTTCCTAAGTCTCTGTCTTACCATTATATAATATATCTGATACCTTTTAGTATCTCCAGTATTCTTCCATGTATACAACCTTCTTTTATGATTCTTGAACCAAGTGTTAGCTATGATTAAGTTATGCTCTGTGCAAAATTCTAACAGACGGCTTCCTCTATCATTTCTTAGCCCCAATCCATATTCACCTACTATGTTTCCTTCTCTCCCTTTTCCTACTGTCGAATTCCAGTCACCCACGACTATTAAATTTTCATCTCCCTTCACTACCTGAATAATTTCTTTTAACTCCTCATACATTTCTTCAATTTCTTCGTCATCTGCAGAGCTAGTTGGCATATAAACTTGTACTACTGTAGTAGGCATGGGCTTCGTGTCTATCTTGGCCACTATAATACGTTCACTATGCTGTT
Organism: Schistocerca cancellata; assembly: GCF_023864275.1. Taxonomy (NCBI): domain Eukaryota; kingdom Metazoa; phylum Arthropoda; class Insecta; order Orthoptera; family Acrididae; genus Schistocerca; species Schistocerca cancellata. The sequence goes on along the minus strand of NC_064632.1, from coordinate 589,012,175 downwards.
TGTAGTAGCTTACCTGCACTCCTATTTTTTTTTATTCATTATTAAACCTACTCCTGCATTAGAAATAGATGTTAAGAAAAAAAATTCGATATGTTCGTCGTTTGCCAGTTATACGGCATTGAAGTTCACCAATCAGGTGTTGGCTCACGCAAATTTCAAGCATCCTACTGGTGACTGTGTCGCTGAACATATCCTTTGTTTCGTTTGAGCAAACCAAAAAAACGTAACTTTTGCTCATCTACCTTAGAATTAATCATTTCCGAAATGCCTTGTTTTAACTCATAAGTAGCATTTCAATAAGTTGTTACTCATGACCGGACCCCTGTCTCTCCATTACCACATTTTAGCGTTTGCAGTTGCTTGAGTTTGCATTCCCAATAATATGAGCTATTTAAGCTGTTCGTAATTTTAATTCCTAGGAATTTAACTGAATTGACAGCCATACCTGATTGGGTAACTTGAATGCTAAATAACTCAATAACGGTGTAACGTACAGAATTTTTTTAGCAGTTATTTTCAGTACAATGTCTCCTGCAACACCCTCACAAGCTTTTCAACTGTCTCTGACCATGTACGTACACTATAATTAGCCATATATTCTCTCTGCTAAAGCTGATACTTAACTAAACTGGACGTTATGACGTATATCAGTATAGATAGATTGTCATCTGTTTCCATACAGAGAAATCGGCGAATGCACTGTTGTTTGTCTTTCTCTCTACGTTTACAAAATGGTACTGATTTTCTCACTCGTGATTAAGCAATTACAAGCTGCATATGGAAACTTCTACACCTGTGCATCCATTTTGAGAGATCCTCCAGTCACGGTTACTGTAATATCATTACCCCCTCATAGAGATACTATGTACTGAAGAGTCATGGCGAGGCACTATGACACGAGTCAGTCATTGCCTGCTGAAGCTTAGACATTTCGTTTGCTTCCGTACAGTCCTGGTGGAAATGGGTTCATCCCACCCCTCATTCAAATGGCATGCAATCTGGCTATGAGCGGACCGTCAATCTCCCTGTACGGTTCTGTGAAGGCGACGCGACTTTCATACATAAAGTTCTTCTAGTTGTCATGTGGGTGGTTTTATGCATCTGTCTTCCCGAGTTCTTGTGTAATCTGTGATATGCTAGGAGCAGTGCATCTGGTACCGATTATCATCCCACGTTCCAAGTTTGTCATCTCGCGACATGCAGCCAGGTCCACTACGTGACAGCCTCTAACAGACAGTTCAGATGCAGTGCCTACACCCGTACCATACGTAACATCTAGCCAAAAACTTTGGGAGTTATACACAGCACATCATTAAATAGGATAACCGATCGCATAACTTTTGGCCACACAGTTTAGTTCACGTACTGTCCAAATAATGTGTGTGTGTGTGTGTGAGCGAGAGAGGGAAGAGCCGCAGACCAGTGACGAGTCCCCCCTGTCTGGACCCCAGGTGCAGCTGGAGAGCAGCCCCAGCAGTGCGTCCAGCTGGCAGCCGCCCCCCCGCTCCCCCCGCCGCTACGCGCATGGAGCACACATCGCCGGCTGCCGCTGCGGGAGGCGGAGCGCCGCCAGCGCTGCCACTGCCGTGACGTCACACTGCGGCTCTGAGCTGCCAAGCTGTCCGTGGAGTGGTGGCTGGCACCAGTGCGCGGCCCACCACAGTCTCGTCGTTTTACGACCTATACAATTTATAAACTTTTTCAATTTTTCGTTTTCTCCTGTTCGGCGCCGGACCTCGTGTGTCTCTGACGGCTGATAGCGTCGCCCCGCCAAATCTCCAGTGCAGCCATTCTTATATTCCTCGGTTTATTGTGTTTCTGTGGGCTGGATGCCTCGCCGTCGGATTGACCAATGAGGTCCTCAAAATTCACCGTTATTCGACTGAAGACCTCAGTGTAAAAGACGCTGGGAGACTATGAACCCGGTGGAAGTCACTGCAACGAGCTTCTCTGGTGGGGACCCACATTCCACTCCTTCAGCGATGCAGAGTCCGTTGCTTTCTGCACTCGTGGGGTCTTCAGGAGGCAGTGTAGTGGTATGCAATGAACAAAGACTTCGTTATGGTGACGCAGCCTGTCATGCAACAGGGAAGAAATATATTGAAAAAAAATATTTTGAAGAAAAAAAAGGATTTTATATTTTGAGGCAGAGTCTGCCTTCGTGTATAAACGGGGACTTAACTTGATAATACTTCAAGTGTGAACAATGTTACAAAAAACTTTAAAAACCAATCGTTATGTATCCCAAAAACTATAAAACATATAAACAATAAGACAGCATTGTATGTAATGTCCCATATATTTAACAGTTTGTTAAAAGGTTTGTCTTGTTAAATAAATCACAATATGAAAAGCTTTAAAGTTATGTATTTGTAAACAAAATACTACCTAAAATAGTTTTCTAATCACGCAGCATGACATTTTTTAAGAGCTCTGTGTGCGACATAACTCAGTTAGCTGCTGCACATTTCTATCCCCACGTTGAAAAATTGCGAAACCTGTGCACAGTGAAATCTGTTTTGGAGATGATATGAGAGATGATTTGTTAATAACAGGTGACAATCTGAGCTTTGGCGTCATCTGTGCACCACACTGTAAGCGTGAAAACCGTAAATTATGAAAAAAAAATTTCAGCAGAACGTTGCAAAGTTTACTTTACGGATGGGATGGATGTAATTAAGATGAAAAACAATCTTTCATTGAAAACTTACTGCAAATTCAGCCACGATGTAGGTGAGCTAATTACAAATCAAATCACAGGTTAGAGGTGACAGGTTCTGTAGCTGACATACCTCGTAATGGCCGCCCAACATTAATAACTACTGATGAAAATCTGCAGCTCATTGCAAAAACTTTCATACAACCACTCAAGAAGTCTGCAAGAAGAGATTCTAAGCAACTACAGAAGCTCAACGAGAATGTTAAAAATGTTACATCTGCAGCCCATGCCGTAAACGACATGATCGTCATCGAAGACGTGGATTCTCTGAGTCGCAGCAGGGAAAGTGACTCTAAACTTTTGCAAAACAATCATGTGGTCTGATGCAGCATGTTTTAAGTCAAGTGGAAGATTTAACAACTAAAACTGAGTGTACTTGTCTTCTGCAAGTGTTGTTGAGGAAGTAATTGTTTCTACAGGTTCGGTTTGGTCTTGTATATGCAGCAAAGCAGTGAACGGCCGTTACTTTATCGATGCAATCGTCACTGCGGCAGCACATCATGAAATGTTCAGAGAAGTTATTAACGTGTTCAGTTAGACAATACGTCTGTGCTTGGAGCTGTAAGAAACAACCTCATCTGGCAGCAAGGTGGAGCTCCACCACGCTATGAATGACACGTCTGTGCATGTTTAAATGACAGTTTTCAGGTGCAATAAAGTTGATTGAGCTCCAAGATCAATGGACCTCACACGGTCTCATTTTTTAATGTGGGAGACACTGAAAGACAACGTTTTCGCTACAAAACCATTAAAGCTATAGCATTTATGGGATTTCACTTAACAAGAATTTGAAAACATTTTTGGTAATAATGGGAAGTCATATGATAAGATACGTAAATCAGTGTTTAAACGATATGCCTAAATAACAATGGAGGGCACTGGGAACATTCTGGGTAGGACAAATTACTTTGCATAAACTTTTAAAGATACAAAACACTGTATTGCATTTTCGGATAACGGACTTGTGTCGCACTCTGTATATAATTACGACATCAAGAAAGAGACATACTCCTGAAATGGATGGGTTCCCCATTTAATCAATCAGTTTTGGTCATGTGAGCCGGACGCGGTGGTCTAGCGGTTCTAGGCGTGCAGTCCGGAACCGCGTGACTGCTACGGTCGCAGATTCGAATCCTGCCTCGGGCGTGGATGTGTGTGATGTCCTTAGGTTAGTTAGGTTTAAGTAGTTCTAAGTTCTAGGGGACTGATGACCATGGCTGTTAAGTCCCATAGTGCTGAGAGCCATTTGAACCATTTGAACAAATATTTTGCTATGAAATATTCGCTTTAAAAGGATAATAATATTAATTTACTGAGCGGACAAGTGTAGCTCGTGATCTCGCGGTAGCGTTTACGCTCCTCGAGATGACTGGGTGTTGTGTCGTCATCATCATTCCTCCTTATTGCGGTCGGAGGAAGCAGCGGCAAACCAACCTGCATTAGGGCCTTGCCTTGTACGGCAGGGCGGGTATCCCGCATCGTTCCCCTACGCTCTGTCAAGAAGCACGGGACTTCATTTCCATTTAGAGTGCACAGGAATCTGTCAATCACAGAGTAGGAAAAGCATTAATTATTTACTTCACAGCTGGTCGTTGTGAACACTGACATACTACGCTGTCATTGCCGTAAGTAAATTTTTACCGTGAAACAGATTAACTTTATGCAAGCTCGAATGTGTAGAGAAAACTTCAATCATTTTGCGTGTCACCCGTTCCACAAAAGTTCCGTGCCTTCACAAAGATTTGTAGTTGGGGTGTCATTGCTACTCTGGCTTTTAACTATCGACAGTCGATCCACTTCAGACGTCAAGAATTTCAAAATTTCCAGTAATACTTGATCATTAAAAAATCAACATTGTCGTCATGCAGTCAGATTCATATTCAAATTATTATTTCAGATTTGTATTCACTTTATAAAACTCATGATGGTTAAATAAATAAATTCTCACGTCCTCCGACGCATTTTATTACAGCATAAATATTAAGTTAACATCGATGTTAGCCGTATGACGTCAAGACAAGAACTAACCAATCATCATTACAATTTCCATTTGCATCATTGATCGACCATTATTATGTTTGTTGTGGACAGTTAAATTCGTTTCATCTTACGTGAATCAGATCGCCGTGACACACGCCGACAGAATCTTGTCGCAGCGTGATGGCCTTCGCTTGGTGTGCAACAGCGGCCAGCCTTCAGCCTCGTGGCAGCCCCGAAGATGGGGCCGACGTCTGTTACGGCGTACTCCTTCGACATGAAACAGATACAAAAGAATCTTAAAAAAACACAACTGAAACTTTACAATCACACAAATAACACTGACAGTAAACATACTAATATTTGATGTCATATACGTATAACACATGTAATATGTTTTACCTGCAAATTGAGCGGTAGGTGACATGTTGTAACTGTCTTGATATTTGGTTATACAACAAAACATACGCCTCGAACCATCTTTACACCACCGATTGAGGGCCAGAGTACCATTTCGTCCACCAACATCTTGAATCCACTGTCAAACTGAAGCCACGTTAATCATTGTACCTGATTTTATTTTTCCGTCTACACAGTGGATGCCCCAACAGCTGGAGGATATTTGACAGGTTTATGGGCTCTCCCAGACGGGTTTCAGTGTGCAGAGGGGTGAACTCACTCAGTTCTTCCCGTTCTCCACTAACAAGGGGAAAGCCTTAAACACGGCCAACCGACTGGGATCATGCTTGGCAGATCACGTGCGTAAACCTGAAATGAAAGACTATAACAAAATTTGGTTCATAACCTCACTGCTTTAGAGAAAACCACCTCTAACATTCTAAAGAGCAATCGACTCAAAACTGACAGGCTCAAAAGACAGTCTGAAATTATGCATTCTTCCGCGTCATACTGGGGTCAAAAAAAAGAATGCTTTTATAGAAACATGCCTGTTACGTTACCAAAACGTGAAGGCTCTTCTGCGAAAGCGCCGCCGGCATAGCGGCCAAAGAAACTGGCTGGTGAGTGGAAGACCTGTGTTTGATGCATTTAGCAGTTTATCTTTCTATGTATTTTTTTCGTATGCACTTTGATAGAAACAGTATGGTTAATAAGGTAATGAATATGGAAGAATAACAAGACAGGCAAATAAATTTCTCAAACGGTATGGATATGTGTGGAATCAAATCTTTAAGTCTCGTATGAAAACAGTTCTGTGTAACACTGCTGCGAATTCGTCACGACGGACCGGAGACAGCCGCCAGTGCATTGCTGGTTTGCAACGAGGAGCAGTGCAGAACTTCATTTCAAAGTTTCAGAACTGCGATTAGTTTCTTGAACCCAACGCAAATTGCGCAACTGTTCGGATGAGACAACGATACTTAGCATGATTCATTATCAGCTTTCAGCACCCATTATTCAGGCGATGTCATTTTATGTGTGGTATATATTAAAATCCATTTCTGAAAAGGAAAGATTTTTAAATGTAAACTAAACTTGTTTTCCGTCAAATCGTCGGAATGAACGATATAGTTGGGGGAAAATTGCATTCAATATCAGATCTTTGTGTTGCAGATATATTTGCTTCGAATGTTTACATAACATGTATCATAGATGTAGTTGTTTGAAGGGAACTGAGGGCTTATAACGAGTGTGTGAAAGAGCTGTGCTTAGGCAACCATGATTAAAATTTTAATTCTTTATTAACCCAAGTCGTTTGGTAAATTTACCTGCCTACCTTGCTGTTGTTCCTTATTTATTATGTTACTGAACTCCTAATCCTGACAGTTTTGGTGGAGCAAAAAAACACAAATGAAAAATGCGTTTGAAAATCAAACACAGGTCCTGTCCTGTCCAGCCAGATGCCCTGGTCGCTACACCAGCGCTGCTTTCGTCGAACAGATTTCACCCTATGGGCACTGTGGCACTGTCCAAAGATCGCGTTGCCACACAACAGTAGCAATGCTCATCAATACTTCACGCACGACACGCGGGATAACCGTTCGGTCTCAGGCCTCTTGCCTTAAATTTACTTTGGAAAACTTAGTTGTGCGATCTCATGTTGATTCTAAGGTCACGTGAAGCATTGTTGTGACTTCTGCGGTGCTCTGTAAATAATGATTAATGACGGGGAATTGATTTGACAATAAAACGGTAGAAGGCATGAAAAGCTCCTTTGGACAGGCTATGCTGATACCTAAAAGGGGCTTAATCTAATGGAGGGCAATTTTCGGTAGAAGAAATCTTTGAAATTACTAAAAGGTGTAAGATTACAATGTTTTGTAACAATTTGCTTTATAAAATTTTGTCACAATGAGTTGGTATCGCAACAAAAGTGCAACGGCAGGGAGATATTTCAGTTTCCTCTAAAAACTGTACAGTTTCATAGTTCAGTACCCCAGGTCTAAGTGACAGGGTCGGACACATGTAATGACTTGTATCAACACAACGCTGAAACTCAAGATATACTGGTCATTTAAACATTAGCGACGTAAGGGAGGTGCGTGTCTCAGGGAACGGGGATCTCGGCCTGACTGCCCGGATTGCGAGGATGGAATAAACCTCTATAAGAATAAACCAATCCCGAGGTGTGCTGCACACTGATGAGATGCGTGGCTGTTGAGGTGGAACACTCCTGAGCAGGCAACCTGTGGGGAACCTGCCACACCTCAGTTGTATAAGGCTCACTCAGGCACGTGGGGCTCTGTCTGTGTGGACCCTTATTTCCCCAGCTGCTCGTGGAACCAGCACGGATCCTTCAAAATATTTTCTTCCTCCTTGCAGTGGAAAGAGTGGGTCACTGGTAGGTACCAACACCCAATCAAACAAGAGGGCTCGTGTAGCCAGTCCTTCAGACTTCAGCATCACACAGACATTCTCAGTATTGAGTAACATAATGCATGCCGGTTGTTGGAATGTGTCTATTGTAATTAAATGAAAGGGGCAGAGCTTTGAGAAAGAGTCACATTTCTACACACAAGAAGGGTTAGAGGGAATTGCTGGAAGTTGAAAATCTGTCAATTGCTTGTGAAACGGAACCCTGTTGGTAGAAACATCCAATTCCAAATAAGTGAAGAGCATCCAAAAAACTCAGTGCCTCGCGGAGTATGCAATAGAAAATGAACTGAACAACACCTTGAAATATAGCAAAGGTGTTGTGACTTGGAGGGATATGGTTGACATTTCCCGAGAAGAAGTGAAAGCTGAGTGGTCCCAGGAAGGCATCGCTGATGTACAGAATGTAATCAAGTGGGTGGATAGCGATTTCACAAAACTGGACTCATTTAAACTGACTGTCAGCAGCACAAAGCTTCCAGAGCATGTTAAGGCTGGTTTCCTCCGCCTCAACATGCGGCCCTAATTTTCCTAACCCAGTGCACTGTTTTACGTGCCAGCACTTTGGACACACTAACTCAGGTTGTAAGGGAGCAGCCACTTGTAGTAAATGTGGTAAGGCCTCCCATGAAAGTGTCGGTTGTCCATCTTCATCAAAGTACGTAAACTGCTCTGGTGGTACCCTGCCTTGAGTGGGGAATGCAGTATCTTTCTTGTAGAAAGTCAGATACAGGAAATAAAAACAACTAAATGTGTCTCGTATAGAGAGACGAAAAACATCTATAAGGCCGTGCAGCGCCGAAGTTTGTTATCTCCTCTGCATCTGCTCTTAAGCAACCAGTCCAGAAGACCGATGCTGTAACCCAAATCGAGGCTGCTAGTGTCATTACCAGCACCTATGCTTTCCGATGCCCTTGTGCCACTGTAGTTACTTGAAAGCTCACACTTCCTCCCAAAACATCAGACAAGTCTGTTGTCACTAACGTTGCGGAGCTCTCTGCTCCTCCAAAGGTTCAGTCTGGTCCACCGTGCAGTGGCACCACTGCCACTGCCATGGTTTTACCTCCAAAGCCTACCCAGGGCAAAAAATCAAAGGCCAAGTGTCCACCATGGACAGAATTGGGAAGTAAACAGTCAGAAGATGTCGATGTCATACTATTTGACATCTCTCTTGACTCTTTGGTAAAACTATTGAACCCTGGTGTTGGACTGGGGCAGTCATCTCGCCCCAAGACTGAGCCCGCAGCCATTACACCGGCAGAAAGACGAGGTGGAAGTGCAACCCCCTTGACAGATGGCTCCCGTATTACAGTGGAACATTAATGGGTTCAGGACCCGCCTAGAGGAACTGCTGGAAATGCCAGTTCAGCAATGCCCCCTGTGCCTGTGTTTTCAAGAAACACATTTTAAAGCCAGTGATGTCTATGTTCATTCCTCCTTTGCTCTCTCCCTGGCTACTGGCCTACAAGCACTTGCTAATGAAAATAATTTGTGTCAGAGGCTCACTGTTTGCTTGCTGTGTCTACCTCCTTAAGATGCAATGTACTCTGAGGCTCTCGTAGATCTTGTGGAACAACTCCCATGACCATTTCTCTTACTGGGAGACTTCAGGGCCCATCTTGCAGAGCTCAACCTCTACTTGACCTCAGCATTCGGTTTTGGAGAGCCTCTTGACATCTCACGAGCTGTGCATCCTTAACACAGGTACTCGCACTCTTTTCTGCACTGCTACTGGGTCATTCTCTGCCATCGATCTCATTTTCTGCTCTCCAGCCCTCAAAGACTCTGTTCAGTGGGAGGTCACTGACGACCACGCCCCATTCCATGTTCACGTACTGGATGGAGCACTACCTGAAGAGAAGCAACCAACACAGATGGTCAGCAGGGCAAACTGGACACTGTTCAGCCAGCTGGTTTTGTTTGAACATCACAGCGGCATCCAGGAATGGGTGTAGCACACTACGCAAGTGATGCATCATGCCACTGACTTATCCATCCCAAAGTCCTCAGGTCATCTCGGGAGGCAACCACAACCTCGGTGGGCAGACGAGTGCTGTTCAGTCATCCGGGACATAGGTGTGGCTCTTCGACAATTTAAATGCCGCCCTACAGCAGACAACCTCATAGCCTTTCAAGTTGCAAGAGCAAAGGCTCAACAATTAAGGAGAGCAAGAAACGATTGTGGTGATTTTTCCTAGACTGTATCAACCTTTCCACTTGTTCTGTGAATGTATGGGAAGCTGTCAGGAGGATTTCTAGCAAACACAGTTCTTTACCAATAGCAGCAGTGCTGAAACAGGGATGTCTCCAAACAGCATTCAGAGTCATCGCTCAGATGCTGGCACAGAATTTTGCACAAACTACTACCAATGCCAGCAAGGATCTGACATTTAGTCGCTACCATGCAACTGTACAGGCGGGAAAATTGGGGCTTCAGATCAAACAATTCCAAGTCTTTTAACTACCCATTCTCCAAGTGAGAGCTGGAATCAGCCCTGTCTGAGACTCATGATACTGCACCCAGTCATGACCAAATCAGGCACTGCATGCTTGGACATTTGCCACCAGTGTCAAAGTAAACCCTCCTTGAATGTTTTAATCTTATACAGCAGATAGGGGACTTCCCTAATCAGGCACCTTTGACACCTTTCCTCAAACCAGAAATGGACCACACATTTCCCAGTAGTTAACAGGGTATCGACTTAACGAGCTTTCTAGGAAAGACCCTGGTGCGAATGGTTAACTGTCATCAGGTCTGGTTGTTAGAGACCAGACAAGTCCTTAGCCACCTGTAGTGCCTCTTTCGCAATGCCGGCCGGAGTGTCCGTGCGGTTCTAGGCACTGCAGTCTGGAACGAGCGACCGCTACGGTCGCAGGTTCGAATCCTGCCTCAGGCATGGATGTGTGTGATGTCCTTAGGTTAGTTAGGTTTAATTAGTTCTAAGTTCTAGGTGACTGATGAGCTCAGAAGTTATGTCGCATAGTGCCCAGAGCCATTTGAACCATTTGAACCTTTTGCAATATTCACCATTATCGAGGTGAAACATAAATAAAAATGACTGTATGTGACTCAAAACGAACTGCAAACATCGATTTATCTGCGAAAGGTAATAACACTAACTGTAAAAATATACAATATAGATCGATAGATGCAGAAAAGACATTATTTTTATTGTATGAGATTATAATGTGTAAATAATTAAAATAATTATTTTTATTATCTTTGTAAGAGTATAAAACACAATGCAATGCTCATTCTTCTGTCTAGTCTGTTTTGTTCTGTTCGTTCTGGTGTTAGCTTGAATAAGGTACGCAAGCTATTGTGCTGCGCTAGCATTTGTTTCTGTCGTAACGTAATTGCAAATATTTAATGGTGTAAACTGTGTCCTAGTAAGAATATATTGGTATAAAGTGATCTCCGTGTGTTATTTCAAGAACCTACGCCACATTTATCTTATGAAAAGAATATTTAATGAAAATTATTTAGCATGTTTCCAGCTGCTGCGGAGCGCGTAACAGGCATCTCTGACCGTTAACAGTTAGCCGCCATTACACGGTACATTTAAAAATATTTTTTCGCAGCACAATGTTTGATAGCCGGAGCGGAAGAAATTATGTAAAAATATTCAGTGAGATTAATTGAAGGAATCCAGTGAAATAATTTTATTAAAACTTGTCTATTTTCTGTGATAGTAATAATTTCAGATCAGTGAACTGGAGCTGAGTAATACTACGCTATTGCATTTACAGTAATTTGTAGGGAGCCTGGCGCTCGATAAAACCAGATATAATACGTAATTGGCAACCTACAAAATACGTTATTTTGCTTATTATATCTCTTTTTTGTATTTTTTTGAAAGCTAAACGTAAAAACTAACTTCACTAAAAATCAGGAACAGATTACGATAAATCAAAGGACAAACAAATTTACTAGGAGAGTGTTTCCTCTAAAAATATATTAGTTACACTTTTTTTAAGAGATATAATACACCCTCAGTATGGATTCTATATGACACTGCTTGGAGAGACAGTATTCTGATGCAACTACATCGATGGGGCTTTCATGGCCACTTCCCCATCTTCATATGGTCTTTCCTGTCTCAGCGATTTTTTTAGGACACGATTTGGTGATCGTTTTGAGCAGGAGAATGGTGCCCCCTCAGGGCATTGTTTTAAGTGTTACCCTCTTTATTATAGCCACGAACAGTATCACATTTGTGGTAACGGGTACTGTATAGTGCTCCTTATTTGTTGACAATTTTGCAGTTTTCTGTTGCTCCTCCAGTGTTGCTACAACGAACCATTAGTTGCAACTCACACTGCAGAGGTTAGAGGAGTGGGCTGCAAAGAGGGGTTTTCAATTTTCTGAAAATAATGTGTGTGTTTATCTTAATCGTTTTCTTCATATTTTTACTGTCTTGCATATGAGAGAAACTGAGCCATGGTCAAATTTTCTGTTTTGAAGAGCTCGCCGCAGCGCGTAGTGTGAAGCAGTAGCCCTCTGTTTCTGGCGGTGGCGCCGCTGTGGCAATCGCAGCTTTGGTGTCTCCCTCTGGTGGGAAAGGGGAAAGGTTGCCTGTTCACGTGCATTTAAGGGGCGTTATGAGCTCTGGAGTTGTCCCCGGACTCGTACACGGTTAGTGAACATTCGCGCGCCGTAGATCAGCGCCTCGTGTTCTGTGTGACAATTTTCGTCTATGTATGTGTCGAAGTGTCTGACCAAATTTTATCTTGGACTCTACGCCCGTGAACTGCTCCATGTATTTTAAGAAGTGTTTGTCTCCGTTTATATGTCCACCGAATTTTTTTCTCTAAATATCTTCATTTGTATCTTTTGTGTTTCTCTGAGGCCCAAGAGCGGCGTAGTATGATGCTGCTGGCCTGCCTGTACACAGGTTTCAAAATAACAACAAAGAGAGAAAAAAAAGAAACTCTGGAGTTGGTCAGTCTGAGTCGGTTAGTCGTCAGGTAGGGGCGAGTCTGGTCAGTTGGTCAACCGGATCAGTGTGGGTTGTCGGATTCGGTGTTAACGAAATTATTGCTTAAAGACCGAATTCTTCAAATATGTTTTTATCTTGCCTATCATCTTGCGAGGTGGTATATGTGTAATGTAGAGCATGTTGTACATTTTATGTAAGTCTGCATTTTATGAACTTTATTTAAATAGTCATTTTAGGTTATGAGGTTGTCACCCTTTCACGGTAACAGTCCTAAAAAAATTTTAAAAATTGCACTTTGGGTGGCAAAAAATTTGAGTGTTGTACCATTTCCATCCCTCTTACAGGATGCATAGCTTACGTGTATGTGTGAGTTGTTAAAAAATTTTTTTTTAGTTTAAAGTAATCTGGTGTGTTGCAGATTTGCACCAGTGTACTCTTTCAGAGGTTGTTGTGAGCGGTCATGACTACGGCCACTTGCGTCTACGGGACGCCAAAGAATTGGCTTCGCTGATTGGCCACGTCATGCTATGACGTCGTCTCCCACACCAGCCAATCCAGATTGTTGCTACTTTCTGAAACGCGCTGTTCTTTAAACGAGGCCATTCCTCTGTCGATACATTGTGTGGCTAACTCGTTATAGTACTTCACTGTTGTGTGTTCTAGACCTATGTTTATAATCGCAGATTCCAACACGTGTTTTGTGTGCGGTAAAGCATTTCAGCTTCGAATAACTTTATACCCGCACATCAGGAAAATGTATGATGTAGAGCCAAATACAGAAGGTAAGAATAAGTGCCCACAAGACGACTGCAGCTATTCCTTCAATACATTGGCTAGTTTAAGAGCACATGTGGAGGAAAAAGCACATGGTTTGAACTGCGGATGAAAAGATTGTATTGCAGTCAATGGACCGTAAGAAACACTGCATAATAAGTTTTTACTATTCAATAGTAGGATCGTTTCTGGTAAAACTATAAAGTTTTGTTCTTTGTGCATTCAGTAATCTGGTGCAATGTTGTACTGCAAAGTTTCTTTCAGCTCACATGAAAGGTTTATTTGTATTAACGGACTATTCTTAGAAGACATTTAAGTCACACTCATTGTAATCCACAATGGGTAATTAACAAACCTTATTTTTACTGTCCATAAATTTTGAAGAAACTGTTTTTTTTTTTTTCGTATCGCTCAACGCATGGAACCCTGATTGGAATGCAGTTTCATGTGTAACAGATTTCTCTTAGCAAAAGGAACAATTTAGACATACTGGGAGATAGTGAGCAAATTCTGAAGCTGTGGGAAGCAATTGCTGTCACTTGTTAACTCTCGCTCCAAGAAAGGAGGCCAACACTGTGCCAGCAATCAGTTCAACGAACATCTAACAAACAGAACTTCAGTCCAAAAAGTGTCTTTGGTAAACCAATCCTGGCTGAAACGCCAAATGTTGCTAGTGCTTTGGTGCAACCTGACAGTGAAGTGTTGAGTGTACATGTCGGCATTGATCACACATACTCTAAGAATTAAATTTATCTGTTCTACAGTTGTGTGGGTATCATGGTTTATAGGCCTACTGGGGAAACTCGCCATGTAAAAAAGAGTAACGCATCATACTCGGTACCTCAGGGTGATGTGGAAATCCGAGTGTACTTAATAAAGAAAATGTCACTGTTTGTGTGTTTCTTTTGACTCATTTATCCTATTGCATATAGTTAACAAAATGTAACTGAAATATCTACTAAACTGTAACATTAATTGGACTATGTACATAGTCATTTCAAATGGTTTTGCTATTTTTCACAGGTAAAGTATGAGCATTCACCAGAATCCTACAGTATGAATGTTTTCCAGTTGACAACTGAATGAAGTCAAAAAGCAAAATTTGCTTGGACAAGTTGAAAATTGTTTATTCAGTTCCAGTTATTATTTTTTGTATTAAAACAGTTCCCGAGAATCTATTTTGCTGACTTTCTTGGTCTAATTTTCTATATTTAACATGTCGGTTATGACATGCTTGGTGATGGTTGTTTTGTCACCAGGCATATGGCATCAGGTGTGTGGCTTTTAGTGACAATACTGCAGTCGATGTGTTAACAGCTTTTTGGGACCTTGAGCATGAAGTATATGCATCTAGAAGTCTTGCTTGAAAAGTGCGGCCAAAATTCTAATGTCTGTCTGAGGAATTTTCCTTTAATGGAATGTTTTTGCCCAATAATTCAGTTAATGTCTAGTAATTACTTAATGTGGTAAGTGCTATGAGGCCAACACCAGCCACAGCAGAGCTGTCTGCCATGGCTGCTGGCAACTTTGTGACATTTAAGGGATAATATACAAAAGTGGGCTGTGCAAAAAGTTCAAACTAGTTTTCTTTGGTTAAAGCAATTAAAATCAAACTTGTGAAGCATGTTGAAAATCACGTACTCCTCACCATAATTTAAATGTTTACATTGAAATGGTTCTGACATGTGCATAACATATGGAAATGTTATATTTTCTTGAAACCTTAAGAATCAAACCCGTTGGTTGAATCAACATATGAGTAAACCCATCACAATAGCACTATGTTATGCATCAATTAGCTGTAGTTACAGGATAATTAAACATGTACAGTAAACTTTTCATACAAATTTTTTTGTAAAGCTTGCAAAGGTTATAGAAAAGATGAACAACAAGATAAACTTGTGTAGGCATCATTGTAAATACATTTTTACTTCAAGAAAGCTGAATCGGATAATAATAATCTCAAGATGCCTTAAATTGCGTGACACATATCACCAATCGGGTATTTTCTGTTGGAGAAATAGTCTGGTTTTTCAGAATTTTTTCATTTGTTCTTGTGAAAAACCTTGTATCAAACAGCTGTTTTTCTACAATCAATCCATTATTACATGCATGTAGTTTTGGTGACCCAATGGCAGCCACCTTAATGCTGTATGCAAACCACCAGATAAACATGTCTACATAGTTGGTCTGCATTGTGCAGGTCCCAGCAGTTTTTTATTAGATTCTGTGAATGTCTCCTTCAGTTCCATGTGGATGCCTCTGACATAAAAGTATTTTGATAATTTTATTAAATGCTTTCTTGCTGTGTTGACCTATATCAATGGTGACACAAGAATATTTTTACTGGATCGGGATTTGAACCCGTCACTCCTGCTGTCAAGGCAGTTGCACTGACTACTTCATTACCCAGACACAGTGCCCATCACGACTATGTGGATTACCTCTGCAAGTCTCCCATCTGACCCAAAATTCCGTATGTCACTACTACTGCAATAGTACCCTCACTACAGCAGTCCATCTCACTCGCTGTCTCCATGAGATATTCCTGCAAATGGCTCTGAGTGTATGAGTGCATCTGAACTGAAGAAAGTTACCCAATGCCAACTAGGCTATGTATAGATAAAATTGTATGCATGGTGACTGTTCTTTCGGCTGTCTGAAAGAATGGATACCATGCATATAATTGCAGAAATATAACTAGTTGTCTTATGACTGAGGTGTCCACGTCAGTCTGAAGAAGTCTGTGGAATCTAGTAAAAAACCTGGTGGCACCTGCGTAATGCAGACCAATTATGTGATATATTTATCTGGTGGTTTATGTATAGCCTTAAGATTAATGGAATGCCGAAACTAGTTGCATATAGTAAAGAATTTATAAAAAGTAAAACAGCTGTTTGGTACAAGGTTTTTCACAAGAATTTGAAGCCAGCTGCAGTCCTATATCCTACCTCTGATGGATTCACAAAGAGAAGAAAAAATCATTCATTGCCCTAAGAATTTCTCCAAAAATATTACCCATTACATGGAATGACCAGATGCTGCATTCGGAACAAGAATTTTGGAGACCTATGCAGGACCAATGCCTGGTAAGTGCTAGATCAAAATATGACCTCTCCCAACACCTCTTCATTTTCTACCTCATTTCCATTTTCTTCTTCTTCACCTAACTCTGAATTACTGTCATGGCTGCTATATAATCCAGATAAAGGCCCAACTCAGCGTTGTAGCTGGTTACTTTCTGTAGAAGAGTGCAAAAGGAAGACAGAAGTCCTAAATTTTGCATTTAAGAACTTGTTCACACAGGGTGTTCATACAGACACACTTGATTTTGCCCATCACACAGACTGGCATGTGATTGAACTTGAACGTGGCATCAGAGCTCACTCCCCAGAATTTACAAGAATTAGGGGACTTGTGTGCACAGATGTGGTGCCAACTCCCTCCAGCGACCTATCAAGGCTTCGCTGATTCCGTGCAAAAACACATCATCTCTGTTATCCGTGTCAAAGATAGACATACCGGCTATTAGGTAGATGGTGAAAAGGTTCTGGTTAAACAGTGTGTGTAGCTGTACTTAGTCAAGGATGGACTGTAGCCATTCATCAAGTTGATCACTTATTTTCATTTCTTTACGAGAATATAACATCGTTTGAATCTATAAGAACAGGAAACAGTTCGCTAGAGAAATCCCACAAGCAGTATGGTGGGGTCAGTCTGGTCTCAAACTTACCTGCTCTGAACACAACCCCTTGGTTTTACAGTTCAGAGTGCAAAGTATGCACACCTAAAGCACTACAATTTTACAAGCATTCAATCTAAACATAAACAAAATTCCCTGGCATCCGTATTAACCCACCACACTGGTTATCGGTTAGATAGGCTACGCCAGATGACTTGGCAGACGTTTGTAAAAGAAAGAAATGAAGGTAGTTAACTGAGGTGACGGAAAAAAAGAGGCAAGTGAAAGTAAAGAGTATCATTGAAGTAAAGATGCACTTGAAAATGTCATAAAGGAATTAAATTTTGTGAATTAATTGGAAAATTTTCAAAATCTTGCAGCATACAGAAACAACGAACTTTCAGTTTATTTAAATATTACTATTTGCCTGAATAAACACTTGCATAATATTGTACATACATTTTCAATAAAAAAGTTTTGGTTGCCAGCAGCTTTTTAAGAAGTATGTATCTTATACAAATTCATACCACCAAATACAGTAGGCCTAATAAATTGTGAAGTGAAAGAGTTAAAATGACTGTTTCGATATTCTGTAAAGTGATCAGAACAATGGTGTTAACACATTCTACACAAATTTTGGAAGTGCTTCTTAGTATTTCAGCAGGTTATATGGTTTAATGTTTTATGTACTTTTAAATTATTCATAATTTAAGTGAACACACTGAAAACTGAAAAAATTCTAATAATTCAATTAATATATATATATATATATATATATATATATATATATATATATATATATATATGGTTATAATAGAAGGAAACATTCCACGATGGAAAAATATACCTAAAAACAAAGATGAAGTGACTTACCAAATAAAAGTGCTGGCAGGTCGATAGACACACAAACGAACACAAACATACACACAAAATTCAAGCTTTCGCAACAAACTGTTGCCTCATCAGGAAAGAGGGAAGGAGAGGGAAAGACGAAAGGATGTGGGTTTTAAGGGAGAGGGTAAGGAGTCATTCCAGTCCCGGGAGCGGAAAGACTTACCTTAGGGGGAAAAAAGGACGGGTATACACTCGCACACACACACATATCCATCCATACATATCTGTAAAGGAAGTTACTTTTATTTTTAAAATAAATGCAAAAGGAAATAGTGTGCAAGGATTAAATAATTATGGGTAAATCACCAGAAAATGTTAAGCAAACAACAGTATATATTTTAGCCACTTTTGATGACTAATTAGTAATGCATTTCAGACAGTGCCCGTCATCAGAATATCTGTCCAGAAACATCACAAAATATGTATGACACATTAAGTGTGCTTAGATTCATAGGCAAATAAGTTAACATACCAAAGAAAAAAACTTTACTTCAGAGTATCGTGCCAAGTGTTATCTACCATAACTTTGAAGCTCTCAACTCACAGCATTCTGCCATCACATAATTAGCTGTTATAACATACCACTAATTGACTTGGTTGTAGAAGTGCTGAGTTCATTTGTCATATTTTGACAGATAATTAACAAAAATCAACTGAAAAACCATAAAAACAGTACATCATGCTAAATGATTTTTTATTCCTTTAGGAAAACTAATAATCACAATTGAGAGTGCAAAGATCACATTGGAACAAAAGTACAGTTTTAATGCAGGTGGTATGGGCAAGAGACGGAGGGAAGGGAGGCTTCCAAATTAATCTCAGCTTATGTAAATGTGAACCAGCAATCTCTGGTATTAATAAACTTAAAATAGGGAATAGAGGCTTACTGTAAGTCTATTAGGTATTGCGCATACACATAAGTTGAAGGTGAAATTTCTTTATAGTGCATAAACAGGTTATTAAATTATTCCAGCACTTAGATAAGAACACACAATATATTCAATATAATGTTATTCGAGTGGGGAGAAACCATCTGCCACTGTCAAACAGTAGTAAGTCACATATTTAGCTTTTTTTGTTTGTTTTCATAGTTTAAATCTTAAGTTAGAAATGGTAGGATGGATAGGGTGTGTGTTGGGGCACAATAGGAGCTGGCTGCAGTTCATGGTTGGCTGAAGGTGCTTTTAACTATGGTCAGATGTCTTCAGGCTGCTGCATTCAGGTGTAATGGTGGCGGAGAAACTGGTGCATTGCTTGGAACAGCTCAGGTATGCTCTGCTGTTGAGGCACCTTCTAGTGTATCTGATGTGGTGGGTCTGCCCTGACCATAGGGTGAGTGGCAGTCGGTAATACATTTGCATCACTTGAGGCAAAAGGTCAACATTGAGACAGGTCATTGGGATGGGGGGAGTGGACTGCACATGGTAAAGTGAGCATTCATTATCAAGGAAAGATGTAAGCAGAACACGGATTAAAGGGTTAGTGGAAGGAGGGTTTGGGCATGGAGGTGTACAAAATAAGAGTAGAAGAGAGGAATATTGTTTGATTGTGGAACTTCACTCCAGAAAATACCCTCTATGTTCTGATGGCTATCAATGTCAACACTAATAGGTAAATTTGGATATCATCTTATAATGATTGATATTGGCAGTTATTAGGTGTAGTATGACGGTCTTCGTGATACTGGTCTGTTCTGTGATTTTGGAATCAGCTGAAGACATTTTTCCTTCTACACTTGTTTATATATATATATATTTTTCCCTCGTGGAATGTTTCCTTCTATTATAACTATATATGTCTGCTTGTGTCTGTGTATATGCGGATGGATATGTGTGTGTGTGTGTGTGTGCGAGTGTATACCTGTCCTTTTTTCCCCCTAAGGTAAGTCTTTCCGCTCCCGGGATTGGAATGACTCCTTACCCTCTCCCTTAAAACCCATATCCTTTTGTCTTTCCTTCTCCTTCCCTCTTTCCTGACGAGGCAACCGTTGGTTGCGAAAGCTAGATTTTTGTGTGTATGTTTGTGTTTGTTTGTGTGTCTATCGACCTGCCAGCGCTTTTGTTTGGTAAGTCTCATCATCTTTCTTTTTAAATATATATATATATATATATAGTTATAATAGAAGGAAACATTCCACGAAGGAAAAATATATCTAAAAACAAAGATGATGTGACTTACCAAATGAAAGTGCTGGCAGGTCGACAGACACACAAACTAACACAAACATACACACAAAATTCAAGCTTTCGCAACAAACTGTTGCCTCATCAGGAAAGAGGGAAGGAGAGGGAAAGACGAAAGGATGTGGGTTTTAAGGGAGAGGGTAAGGAGTCATTCCAGTCCCGGGAGCGGAAAGACTTACCTTATGGGGAAAAAAGGACGGGTATACACTCGCACACACACACATATCCATCCACACATATACAGACACAAGCAGACATATTTAAATATGTCTGCTTGTGTCTGTATATGTGTGGATGGATATGTGTGTGTGTGCGAGTGTATACCCGTCCTTTTTTCCCCATAAGGTAAGTCTTTCCGCTCCCGGGACTGGAATGACTCCTTACCCTCTCCCTTAAAACCCACATCCTTTCGTCTTTCCCTCTCCTTCCCTCTTTCCTGATGAGGCAACAGTTTGTTGCGAAAGCTTGAATTTTGTGTGTATGTTTGTGTTAGTTTGTGTGTCTGTCGACCTGCCAGCACTTTCATTTGGTAAGTCACATCATCTTTGTTTTTAGATATATATATATATATATATATATATATATATATATATATATATATATATATATATATATATATTTAAAAAGAAAGATGATGAGACTTACCAAACAAAGGCGCTGGCAGGTCGATAGATACACAAACAAACACAAACATACACACAAAATTCATGCAAATGGACAGTTTGTTGCTTGGACACAGGCAGACAGTGTTTGTTGGTAATGAGGATCACCCTGTGGCTAAACATGCCTTGGTGCATGGCCAGCACATCTTGGCACAGTGTTACACCGTCCGGGTTATCTGGATACTTCCCACTAACACCAACCTGTCAGAATTCCGGAGATGGGAACTTGCCCTTCAGCATATCCTCTCTTCTCGCTATCCGCCAGGCCTCAATCTCCGCTAATTTCTAATTTCAATTTGCCGCCGCTCATACCTCACCTGTCTTTCAACATCATCTTTGCCTTTGTACTTCCGCCCCGACTGACATCTCTGCCCAAACTCTTTGTCTTTACAAATGTCTGCTTGTGTCTGTGTGTATGTGGATGGATATGTGTGTGTGTGCGAGTGTATACCTGTCCTTTTTTCCTCCTAAAATAAGTCTTTCCGTTCCCAGGATTGGAATGACTCCTTACCCTCTCCCTTAAAACCCATATCCTTTTGTCTTTCCCTCTCCTTTCCTCTTTCCTGACGAGGCAACCGTTGGTTGCGAAAAAAGAAAGATGATGAGACTTTATATATATATAAATTCCCAGTTGGAAGTAAGTTTGCTATTAATTCAGATAGAACACTACTGTATAAATTGGGATCGTGCCTATGACACATAGTCCGTAGTCTTGTCATAATCTCTTCTGGATTTGTATTTATTACGACTCAAAACCACCCCCCTGCCACCACCATTTAGTCACTATTTTACTTATACCCTTGACCATACCTCATCTTCCCACTGCACTTTCACAACCCCCTTCCCTCCAAACAAACATTCTGTATATGAAATTACATCAATTCTGTTGAAGAAATCATCAGCCAAGTCATGAGGACAAAGACACAGCATGGCTTCCAATCTGTGGTGCAATGGGTAAGTTAGAGTGTAAACAGGCAAGGAATCAGATGAGAGTTTCTGTCACCAAGGAAAATTAAGGAAAGGTTGTGACCTGACAAACATACTCTCAGGCTCAGTGTACCAGGGATTTATAATATTCCTTGTGAGTATGGTATCAGTTATGTGGGACAGCCTATACAAACTACTGCTAATTGCTGTGTTGATCATCACCTCAAGCATGAAAAAATGAAAATCAGCAGTTTCCGAGAACTGTTTAGTGAGTAAATGCAAGAAAGCCTTTAAGCAGATGAGGATCTGGCCCATATTTCTAGATGATGGGACTCTGTAATTACAGAAGCAGCTGAAATTAGACTATATGATCACAACAATATACACACTGGCTATGTAATTATCAGTTTATTTATTTGCTATTTTCTAATACAAGAACAGACCACATGTTGCAAATGAGGCAGCATATATGAATATAACACAATATTTTCACACAATTTCAAATTAATTAGTATAATTAAGCAATGCATGGAAGCATGCACGTCAGAAAGAAAATTATTCTAATTCCTCATTCAGCATTGTTAATCACAATGCCATATGAACATAACCCAGATTCTGAAAAACTAGACACGGTGTAGGAAGACGCAGTTCGAGCATAACAATGACATATAGTTCCTTGTTTACATAACAACGACCAAAATTGAAGCATAACACATACTTTGCCAGGAGCACAATATTGGGACACCCCCCTGGAAATCTATTCTATGGACTTCTCTCTAATGTTGTCCGAGGCCTAGGTTAGTTGAAGGGTGATAATTTCGTTAGTTGTGGAACTTGTAAAGATTGGGTGCGGGATAATTGTTATGGTGACAAACGGACATATGGCATTGCGTAATATTTACGTTTGCATTATATTTCAAGGTACCATATTTATAGCACTTCTCGCAATAAAACCTAAAAGAACAAGGTAAAATCAGAAAATATAGTAAATGAATAAGCATTCAAAGAATATTTTGACACATATCATGAACAATATCATACATAAACTGCAGAAAATGCAAGGGATATGTATGTAACTTTTACATATATTTGGTCCGCTTTTCCGCATTTGCCACAGCTGCAACCGGGTTAGTCTGTCACCGCATTATCAATTATTTGCATTCGAACCAGGTTTTCCCATAAGTTAAGCTCCATTGAATACTCTAGACTTCTTTGACGTTCCAAAATGACAGCTGTGGGCAATCTACATGTAATTTTTAAACAACAGGTGAGCGACGACACTAATGTCAATAGCGCTCATTATACTTCTTGTCACCAGGCGGCACTGCTACATACGTTCTGTCTCGCTGATGACGTCATGAGCCTCAACCAATCAGCAGACCCAATTCCCTGGCGTCCCCTAGACGCAAGTTACTATGGCCGTGTTGAAAGGGAACAGGCAAGCTTCTCAGCCTGAAGGCTTATACTGTTAATATTGTTCTTTCTGTCTCTAAATAAAATTGTAACTTGATATTTCGAGGGTGCTTTTCTGCCTATAATTTTAAATCTGTTTTTGTAAAAGCTTTTAGGAATAAAATTTACATTTGTTAAAGGGTCATTCCATGTCAAGTCACCCGGCCTTGACAGCAACCATGTCAGGTTTTGATGAAACTTGGTACAATTACTTCTTTTATCATTTGTAAAATTTTTTTGCTCTATCTCTTATAGTTTTTTTATAAATTTTTAAAGTTTTTAGATTTGGCGTTGTCTCATCAGTCGGAAATCATAACTTAAACGTGTCCTCACAACTTTTTTTTTTTTTTTTTTTTTTTTTTTTTTGCTAACCGGATGTTTAGTTTTACAAAAACTGCAGTATCTAGAGTCTCAGACCTGATAGAAAACTCAAATTTGTTTTAAAATACTCTTAATTGTATAGGCTATTAGATAAAAGAAAATTTATGTTGGCTTTTTAACCTGTTTAATAGTTATCTAATTTTTAAAATAATATTAATTATATTTTAAAAATAAAAAGTACCAAGTGACTTAGAATTAGTAAGTTTTAGTCTTCTTGGAATAACAATGTACGCTTGGATTTTGTTTTGTTACTCCTATGTTTTGAAGTAAAAAAGAATTATTGCAGTGTTAAATAGTGCTTGGATAGTATTTTATTAAGTTTATTCGAACTTTCAGTAAGTACTGTTACTTAGTTTACAGAGATTCTGTTACAATATCCTATAAAAGTAACCAGAACAGTAATCAGACCAAAAGAGAAATCAGTATGTCAGATATTCAAACCTGTAGCGTAGGGTTATTTAAAAAATCTGACTGTTTCCAAACAACCTACACACCTTCAAAAAAGTTACAACCAGTCTCTGAATTGAGTGAGGAAGAAAAAGATTTGATCCACTTATGATCTGGAATTAATCTGTGTGAATTTAAGAATATATGTTCACACCACAGCTACTACTTTTTAAATGTTTTTGAAAAGTATCAAACAACATGTGTAGACCCACTAAAAAAACACAAAAAGCCCATCAAAAAATCGTTGAGAAGTGTAGGCTTGGATCTTCCTAAACAATTACTGACAAAAAATATTAGCATAAAACCTGGACAAAAGCTTTGCTCAACATGCCGTAACTTTTGTGAGGAAAAATTAAGAGTTGAAGTCAATGAAAGTGAAACAGATGATGAAGCCATGATTGAATTAGAATCATTGGAATCCAGAAATGAATCCCTCGTACAAACAAACATTGCTCTTGATAATTTAGGTTTAACACTGATAAAGCTTCATGGCTTGTCAGAACAAAGTAAAGGGTCTTATTTTAAAAGGAAGGTTAGCAGTATTGAAAAGACTGCAAAAAAAGGCGGTTTCAAAAGCATTAAAATTGATGCACCAAGTTCTGATGATGCGAAGAAGATACAAGTGTGTTTGAGAAAGCAAAGGATTTTGATGTAATGATTTCTCTTATGAAAGAGAAGATTTCATCTGTTGGGAGGTCTAGAAAAATCCAGATTCTGACCTTGGCTCCAGATTCTTGGAGTCTAAATAAAGTGATGAAAGAATTTAATGTAAGTGAGTACATGGTGCGACAAGCTAGAAAGCTAAAATCTGAAAAGGGTATTTTGGAAATTCCTGGTCCAAAAAAAGGTAAAACTCTTTCTGAAAATACAGTAAGACTTGTAACAGATTTTTATGAAAAGGATGAACGTTCCAGAGTGCTACCTGGAACAAAAGACAAAGTACGTGCTCAAAAAAATGTGTACATGCAAAAAAGACTCATTTTGTGTAACTTGAGAGAACTCTATTATTCTTTCAAATGGGAGAATCCCAAGGTAGAAGTAGGATTTTCAAAATTTTGTTTCTTGAGACCTAAATGGTGTATCCTTGCTGGTGCTGCAGGCACACACAATGTATGTGTATGCAGTATCCACCAGAATGTTAAACTATTACTGGATGCTGTGAAAATTGAAGAATCTTATAAAGACCTAATTAAGATGCTTGTATGCAACACGGAAAACCAAAACTGCATGCTACATCATTGCGACAGCTGCCCTGCAAATACTGCACTAACTGAGTACTTAACTGAAAAACTAAGTGAAGATTATGATTTAGAAGAAGAAATTGTAATCAGTCAGTGGGTTAACACAGATAGAGCAGAAATGATCAAACAGACTATCAGTGTTGAAGACTACATTTCTTTATTGGTTAGGTCATTGGAAAAGCTCACCCCGCACTCGTTTATAGCAAAATCCCAATCAGCAGCCTTTAAAAGATTGAAAGAAGACCCACCACCCAAAACAGCAATTATTGTGATGGATTTCAGTGAAAATTATTCCTTTGTTATACAAAATGAGATCCAAAGTTACCACTGGAATAGAGGTGGTTGTACTCTACACCCAGTTGGAGTTTTTCTAAGAAATGAGGAAAACAATGTTTTTGTTTCCAACCACTGTTTTATTAGTGATGACCAAGAACATGACACTGGTTTTGTTAATTTTGTACAAAAAGAAATTACAAAGTGGTTGTCATTACATCATACTGACATTGACTCAGTTCACTACTTTACAGATGGTTGTGCTGGGCAGTACAAAAATATAAACAGTTTTAAAAATTTGACTGAACACTTGAGAGACTTTAATTTGAAGGCCCAACACTCTTTTTTTACAACAAGTCATGGGAAATCAATTTGTGATGGCCTAGGAGGAACCAGTCTACAGCTTTCAGACGAAGAACAAATAATGACAGCAATCGATGTGTACAAGTTTAGTGAAAAAAATATTGAAAACATTAATTTTCACTTTATTGACAAAAAAGAACCTGATTTGCTATGGTTAAAACTAGAAAAACGTTTTTCAGCAACCTGAACCATTCCTGGAAGTTTTCATAACTTCAAACCATTTCCAACAACACAACCTTGAAATTAGAAGGACTACAGATAGTGCAAAACCCTCCTTAGTCTTTTCTTCCCATTGTTCTTCTGATTGGGTTTGTGTGGAACCATCCATAAATAACTATGTGGCTGCAAATTATGATGGTAACTGGTACTTTGGACTGGTAAAAACAATATTCAATGATGAAGAAGATGCAGAAATTAAATTTTTACATCCTTCAGAACCAGCTGCATCATTTTATTCACCTGAAAGAGAAGATTATTGCTTAGTGCCTTTGGAGCACATAGTCTGTGTAGTAGATGCACCTCAATCAAGCGGCACTGGAAGAATGTATTACTTTAAAAAAGACTGTATCAAAAGAACTGAAAGCTCTTGGATGAAGTGGAAAAACAGTTTGAATCAGCATTAATGTTTATTAAAAAGACAAAATTACTCAAAAAATTCAATGTTCCAAGCAATCAGTTGGGTTATACATAAGTGTCGTAAGTACACTATCTTTGTACATAATTCTAATGTAATCTACTATAATTAATAAAAATGTCAAAAAGCCATCATTATTTTTGTTTTGTCAAGTAGCCTATATGTTTAAGAGTAAATTAAAACAAATTTGAGCATTCTATCAGGTCTGAGACTCTAGATATTGCAATTCTTATAAAACAAAACATCCGGAAAAAAAACTACATTTATATTTTTTTCATAGAAAATATTAATATATTTTAATAGTATCATTTTTATCTTCAAATATGTATAATAAATAAACTTGCTGCAAAAATTCATGATGTTATCTAAAAGAGTTTTTAAAATAAGCAATTATAAGTTTTGAATACAAATTAAATTTACCATTTCCGAAGGTTCGGAAAATGCAAAACATAAAAACTTTAAACATTTATAAAAAAAACTATAAGAGATACAGCAACAAAAATTTGCAGGTGTTGTCAGGATGGTATTAGAACCATTTGAGCCAAATTTCATGAAAATCTAAGGAGGTGGGTGTAAAATTTATTTTTTACTGGGTGATTTGATATGGAATGACCCTAAAAGTAATTTCATTTTTCATCAGTTACTTCCTGACAACTATTTCCATGCTCACCTAGTGTGATTAAATGTGTTAATGTTCTAGATGAATCACTAATAAATAAAGTAAATTCTTTAAGAAAAAATTTTGAAAGTAAATTCACGGTTCAGACACCATACTATATTTTGGAGACACAGTGAGGTTGTAGGGCCTCATTTTTTACTCAAAATTGTTGTGATTGCCACACCTTAGAAACCTGCAAGCTGGAACCCTAGAGATACTGAACATCATAAAGTACCATTGCCACAGGTCTTGGGGAGCAGACAGGGTGTGTCTGCTCCAGTTGTATAGGTTTTTTTTGCATCCCCAGCTGGACTATGGGTGCATGAAGTATGGATCAGTGACGACTTCTTATTTGAAGATCATTGATGCTGTCCACCATGAGGGGATTTGGCTGGCCCTGGGTGCATATAGGACAAGCCCCATACTGAGTCTCTGTGCTGAGGCTGGGGAACCACTGCTGGCCAGAGGTCCTCATGGTGCAGCAAGCATGTGAGTTCCTCACAGCTCCAACTTCATTGTATAACATTCTATTGCTTGTCCACCTCTGGAATGTCTTTTCTCTCACCATCCACGAGCCACAATGCCATTTGGGATCTGCGTGCAGCGTCTGCTGGAGTCACCCAGTGTGGAGCAGAATGCGCCCAGATCCAAGGTTTTAACCATCTGCTGCACTGGTAACTGCAGAGACCCTGTGTCATTTTAGATTTAATGCAGTACAGGAGAGAATGCACTCCTGCTTCAGTTTTCAGTGCAATATTTTCTGACATTTTATATGAGCACCACAACTATGTAGCTGTCTTTATGAATGGGTGTAGTGGGGAGAGGGGGGAAATCTGTGGATTGCTCTGACATTTTCCCAGATAATAACCTTAAGGTCCCACTGCCTCAATAATTTACTGTCTTTCAAGCAGAATTATATGCAGTCTTGCCGGCACTGGAACAGGCGAGACATTTATCCAGTGCTAAATTTCTTGCCTGTTCCAAGTTCCTGAGTGACCTTCACTCTTTCCAACATTTGTACCCTGCAGATAAAGTAATACAGGGTGCCCTCCTCCAACTGCAATGATTGGGGTAGCAGGCGTCATTCTGCTGGGCACCATGACACATGGGTTTTGCAGGGAATGAAAGGGTGGATCTAGCCGCCAAGGAGGCGAGTTGTAACCCTCAGTTATTTCAGTGCATCATTCCTCTCTGTGCTAGCACCTCACTGCTGAGGTACAAAGTCACGCAAATGTCATGCAGCGATGGGAAAATGAGTGGCTGGAAGTGACCAACAATAAGCTCTGCATAGTAAAGCCCACAAGTCAGCCGTGGCATACCTCCTTCCAGCCACATTGATGGTATGAGGTCCTTTCTTACTCGCCTTCACATAGGTCGCAGCCCGATGATGCATGGCTTCTTATTCTGCCGAGAGGAACCTCCAATGTGAGGTGCTTGTGGCGTGCAAATCACTGTATGCCACATTTTATTGGACTGTGTTTTATTTTCCGACCAGTGGACCACAGCAAATTTGCTGATGAATCTACCCTCTGTTTTAAGTAACTTCCAAACAAATGTGGTTCAAGTTTTAAAGTTTTGTGAATTGTCCAACATTTTTGCCAAGATTTTAGGGAGATGGTTTTAATGTGTCAACAGGGAAACTGTCTCACTCAAGTGTTTTGTAAGTGGTCAGCCACTCACATTTCCCTGTGTTTCTCTTTTAGTTCTTCCATGTTTTGTTTTCTCTGTATTTTAATTTAATGTATAGCTACAGTCCCTCTTCCTAAGTTGTTTTAGATCATGTGAGATAGAGTGACTGTATGGTCATTTAGAGTGCATAAGTATGCAACAGTTGTAAAGTTTACCTCCACCTTCATTATTTACTGAATGTAAGAGCGCTAATGACCTCACCATTGAGCACCCGTAATATCCAGACACACATACAACTCAATTGCCTAAGTTTGCACTTCCACAGTTTCTTGCTACGAGTACCACTGAGCAGTCTACTTGATTAATTTTCACCTCTCCTGTGTTGAAGAAAAGAAATGTGTCCATTGCTGTGATACAGAATACAGTATAGTACAGTCGTAATGATGTCACCACGAGAGGTCAGTGCTACCGCAACAAGTTTTTCACATGATATTCATTGGACTGTTGCCTGTAAACACATGCCATGTCAGTGCTCTTGGAAGAGAGCTGTAGCGGTGATCTGGCTCTGTTGTTCCCACATAGTGTTTAGTGAAGATGGAGGAAAAAATTGAGATTCAAGCAGCGATTAAGTACTTCATAAAGAAAGGTATGAAAGCAAAGGACCTTCATGCTGATTTCCAGAATACACTGAGGGACTCTGCTCATTCATAATCAACTGTTGCTAAGTGGACAAATGAATTTAAATTTGGTTGGGGAGCTTAGATGATCCACACAGTGGTCAGCCAAAATGTGTGTCTACTCCAGATTATCATTGCAAAAGTGCACAAAATGGTCATGGAGGATCGTTGATTGAAAGTACATGAAATTCCTCACACTTGCCAAGTGTCATCCGAAAGGATATATCACATTTTAACTGAAGAATTAGAAATGGAAAAAATTGTCTGCTAGATGGGTGCCATGGCTCTTGACGCTGGATCAAAAACGAATGATAATGGACGTATCAGTACAATGTTTGGCTCATTTTAGAAGAAACGATCAAGTTTTTTGTGCCAGTTTGTGATGACAGATGAAATTTGGGTGCACTACTGTACCGCAGAGACAAAACAACAGTCAAATCAGTGGAAGCATGCTGATTCTCCACCAAAGAAAGCAAAGACCTTTCCTTCGGCAGGAAAGGTCATGGCATCAGTGTTCTGGGATGCGAATGGGATTCTGTTTGTAAGTTATCTCCCCACTGGGCAAACAATTACTGGAGAATACTATGCTGATCTCCTGGACAAATTGCAACGAAAGGTACACAGAAAAAGGCCAGGTTTAGCAAGGAAGAAAGTCTTCTTCCACCAAGACAATGCACACCCACACGCATGTTTCATTGCCATTGCAATGTTACATGAACTAAGGTATGAATTGTAGCCACACCTGCCTTATTCACTTGATATGGCTCCATCAGACTTCCATCACCTCCCAAAACTGAAAATTTGTCTTGGTTGACGAAGATTCACTTCAAACGAAGAATTGATAGCTAGAATTTACAACCGTTTTACAGGCCTGGAGAAAACTCATTTTCAAGATGAAATCTAGGTACTGGAACATACTTGGACCAAGTGCATTAATCTACAAGGAGACTATGTTGAAAAATAAAAAAAGTTTTAGCAATGTAAGTACGTTTTTTCTATTATGTTCTTAGAACTTTTCAAACCATCCTCGTACTTTAACAATGCAGGCTGCTATGCATCCAGGTACCATTTTGAGGATGAATAATTTAGAAATGAAAGAAACTGCCTCTTTGCAGAAGATTTATAGTAAAATACTTTTACACAAATAAAAATAGCTGTCCGACACACGTAACACATGCACCCAGAATCACAGACAGGAAGTCAGATAGTTGAAGAGTGAAAAATTTGATATTGGCTTAAAGAAACATGAGAATATAGACATATGATAATTTTTCCTTCCATGCATCTCTCTGTTTGGTGTAGCCTTTTTATATTCCATCTTTGCCCTGAACAGTGTTCAGATACTTACTGAATGAGTATACTTTATGGGTAAGCCAAAGTAAGATCTGCTCCCTACTGTGTATTGGCATTGTCCATGATTACTGGATGACAGTATACACTAGTGGTGCGTTTTTATTTATTTATGTATTTATTTATTTATTTATTCTTTGCCCACGGACTCCAGCTGAAAATCCAGCAGAGAGTATTGGGTGTGTCATACAATAGGCTATTAACATCAAACTTGATTTCATTATATATAAATGAAACAAATGATTAAACAGAAATAGTCCATAACCATACAAAGGTATTACATGTTTCACATTATATGTACACACAAATCCAAACAACATACATGATAATTTTAAAAGATACATTTCAGTAATGATATAACATATTAAACACCATCTTAGTATTCACTCAAACTGTATATACATTTCTCTGTGAGATATAGTTTCAAATGATTTTTAAAACATTTTAGGTCTGTTTCTTTTTTAATGATTTTGGGGAGTTTATTAAAAAACCTTTTGCCTGCTTCTTCTGGGGCAGTCATAGACAGTTTTAGATTTCTGTTTATCATGTAGTAATTTTCATTTCCTCTTGTACCGTGTTTGTGTACATCTTTATTTAGGAGGTGTTTATCACTTGACGTTACCGCCATTATGCTTTGGTATATGTACAGTGAATATACTGTCATAATATTATAGTATACAAAAGCTTGCCTACAGGTCTGTCTTGGTGGTATTTTTGCAATGCATCTCACTGCCCTTTTCTGAATTGTGAATATTCTTTTTAGGTAGCCAGCTTGTGCACTTCTCCATATATGAACTGAATAAGACAAATGTGGGAAGACAAGTCCATAATACATTGATCTGAGGACTTTATCATCCACAGTCTTAGCTGTTTTATGCATGATGAAGATCTGTTTGTTTATCTTTTTACACAGTGCATCGAAGTGTTCCCCCGTGCCAAATGTTTGTCTATTATAGTTCCTAGAAAATTTGTGCTGGTTACTTCTTTAATAGTCTTTCCATTTATATTAACATTTATATTATAATTTTCACTATGCTTGGTCTGAAATACTACATTCATTGTTGTTTTGTGTTAAATATTTATTTTCATTTTCGATAGTCAGGAGTGCTTCCTTCTCAAGCTCCTCCTTTGTGTCAGCTGTGCAAATGATTGTTGTGTCATCAGCATACATTATAAGTTTCTGATTTATATAGCTAGGGAAGTCATTTACGTAGAGTATAAATAGTATTGGCCCAAGCACAGACCCTTGCGGTACACCGTGTTTAACTGTTTGTAATTCTGATCTGTAGTTTGTTATATTTCCCCCACTAGTATGTCTGATTTCTGTACATTGTTTCCTATTTGTAATGTATGATTTAAGTATGTCATAGCATTTTCCTCTAATTCCGTACTGATATAATTTCATCATTAATTTTGAGTGGTTCACACAATCAAATGCCTTAGATAGGTCCATAAAAATCCCACAAGTCTTTTGTTGCCTGTCAAGTAAATTAAGAATGTGCTCAATTATATCAGTTGATGCTGTTTTTGTTGACTTCCCTTCTGTGAAACCATGTTGTGATGAATGCAGTATACTGTACTTTGTTATAAAACTTACAATTCTATTCTTTATTATCATTTCATAGATTTTAGCAAATGTTGAGATCAATGATATTGGCCTGTAATTTCCTAATTCATCCCTGTTCTCTTTCTTAAATATTGGCTTCACTTTACTTACTTTCAGTGAATCTGGAAATATACCTTCTTCAATCGCAGCATTCAGCATGTGTGTCAATGGTTTTAATATACATTCTCTGCATTCCTTTATGAGATGTGATGTGACACCATCCAAGCCAGATGAATGTTTAATTTTAAGTTGTTTTATTAGGTTTTACACTTCTGCATCCGTTGTAGGTATGAAAACCATAGTATGATTTGTATGTGGGGGGTTTAACAATTTACTTCCTGCATTTGTTTTATTTTGACTTATTAATTCGTCTGCTACAGTAATATAATATCAGTTAAAAGTATTGGCTACTTCTAGAGGGTTTGTGTTGCTTTTCCCACTCATCAGTGGGCAGATGTCCTCCGCCCGATTTGTTACTTTTCCTCTCTCTTCATTAATGAACGACCATAAACCTATTGAGTGGTTCTTTTCCTTATCTATAGACATCCTGATGAATGATGCTTTAGTTTTTCTGATAAAACTACAGTACTCTTTCTTTTTTATTTTATACAGTGTGTTGTAGGCCTCAGTATTTTTTTGTTTGGTGAGGTCATAATACACTCTCAGATTATTTCTGGCATGGATTACTTCTCCAGTCACCCAGCTTTTCTTTTTTTGTTGCTGTCTGACAAGCCTTTTACTAACAGGACATGTAACATCATAATAATAATTGAATAAAAAAAAACTGGTTCCATTTGGTGTTTGCATCTTTAGCTGCATATATTGTTTCCCAGTTTTCTGCCTCTAACATCTTTTTTAGCAGATTTATGTTATGTGGGTAGTTCTGTCTTCTCATCTCCCATATCTTCTGCACTAAATCACTAGTCTTTATATTTATGTCTATCATGACTGCAAAATGGTCTGCTAATGTGGAGTTTATTACCTGTGTGTCACAATAGCATGTAGGAATATTTGTTATTACGTGATCAATTATAGTTTCACTATGCTTTGTTACTCTGGTTGGTTTATCTATTTTTATTTTTAGGTTGTATATGCACAATATGTCCAATAGGGTCTTGGTATTGTCTGTATTTTTACTTGTGTCTATGTTCAGATCTCCTATAATTATCAAATAAGCATATGTTTTTGAGAGGTGTTGTATTATATCTTCCAGCTGTTCAAAGAAGGTTTTGATTATACCATTTGGTGATCGATACAAACCTAATACACAACATAAATTCCCAGCAATTTTAGTTTCCAGTGCTGTAGCTTCAAAGCTCAATTCTATAGCATATTTTGTTATATTTATGGCTTTAGTTGATTTATAGTTAGAAAAAATGGCAACCCCACCACCTTTATAGGAAGTTCTGCAAAAACTGGCTACTTTCACATAATTCTTCAAGTTGTACATTCCTATGTGATTTTCTTTTAGCCGATGTTCTGTAACTACTAGAATGTTTGGCCTATACTCCTGTAATATTACCTCTAGTTCCTCTGTTTTATTGTTTATGTATTGAACATTTTGGTGAAGTATTCTAACAGTTGGCTTTAAATGTAATAGTTCCCCTTCCTGTAATATACTAAGCACTTCACTTGCTCCCTTTGCTTCTGGTACTATGCAATGTTTTTTTCCAGTTTGTGTCATTAAACCTGGATCGTATCTTTGTCCGGTGTTTATGTCCCTCTCACTATTGTCGCACTGGTATTTAAGATGGACAGTTTTACTTACATCTTTTTCCATGCTCTCTTTCTGCTTACTCGGTACCATAAAAAATCCTCACTTAGTGTAGCAGGTCTCCTAGTTCTCAGGCATCTGTCTTGATTGGAAGCTGCTTCTGCTGTTGATCTCCCAGGCCTCAGGTACCTCTTCTGTGTGTTTGCTGTTGCTGGTGGCTCCTGCACTCCCCGACTTGGTGACTGCCCTTCTTTGTTAGCTGCTGCGTCTAATGAACTTTGTATGTTTTCCTCACATGCATTTTCATTGCCTTGACGTAGTATTATGGGGTCTGCTGTTCTGGATGCTGTTGCTGATGACGACAGCTCTACTGATGATTGTGGTGATTCTGCTGCTATTGGTTTATCTGACATTGCTGCTGAGAATATCTGAGCCTTTGCTGCTGCTACTGGCGTTTGTTGTAGCTCTACTGCAGATAATGATGGTTCCACTGTTACAGACAACTCTTGTTTTGGCGGAATTGGGATTGGAGACACTTCCATTACAGATGACTCATTAACAAATTTAAGTATTTTGGCACTAATAATCTTTTTCCCTTTTACGTTCATGTGGAGACCATGTCTTGTGAAGTGCTCTCTGTGAACACTGTTTATCTCTACGAAAGTCGTATTCTGGAAACCTCTACATATTTTCTCAAATAGCCTGTTTGCTGTAACAATCTCGATGTTTACGCACAAGTTTTCCATCAGATCGTGTCTCCTGGGGATACTAACAATGTAGAAATGCACTCAAGGCATCCTTTTGACTGTTTGGTTTATGAAAGACCATGACTCAACAAGGCATGTTTGATTTAGTGTTTTGCACCATTGTTGAGGCATAACCACCCTCCATAGTTTGTGCTGCACTATCTTCACATGCTAAGCACTGTTCGTTGTGGGTGGGCCTTGTGGTACCATCAGTGCAACTACAGAGAACAGTTGAGCCTCAAGTCTAAAACTTTGCAGATATGATGAACTGCATGTCAATGTATATTGGGTCCAGAAGGTACCTCCGTAGGATAAGTGCATGTTGATGTGTGTTTAGTTGAAAAGTTTGATCCTGCGATGGAAAAGCCATAAAGTTCTGCCATTGTTATACAGACCACATCATCTATCACATATTTCCATGTCCAAAATGCCATCACCTGTCACACTGAGAGCTCACCATATTCCAGGTAAGTCCATAAATTACTTACTGTAATTCCTCCTCCATAGTAAACTTAGGTGTCCAGTGCCACTTACACAGGGCACTTACTTCCAGAACGTTTTTGCCTTTTTATGTAGATATGTGCAAATTTGATCGCTGCTCCACATGACTGTGTATTCTTCATTTAACACACGCAAAACCTATGATGTGCCAACAGTTTTTCCAAAAGTTCTTTTTCATTTCAAATATTTGAAACATCATTTTTGTATACAGTTTTCCTTACATGTCTTTGTACACAAGCATAAAATTTTATGTGACTTACATAAAAAGATTAAAACATGACATAAATTTTCTACATCTAACTACACACAAATGTCATTTTTATATTAGCTGACATGTGAGGTCTAACATATTTCTCTTATATACTAGTTTATACATAGTTATGTTGCATCATTTTCCATGTTTGCATAACAATATTTAAATAGAAATGAATAACATATAAGAAGTTGTTTTTGCCTTCAAAATTCGTAAGGCAACATTTCAGTGACAAGTTATTTCATATTAATCCTCATCATTAATGAATCATTTATATCTACAACTGTTATGATGAGCTAGTACTCCCTTTTACTTTTAAACTCATGACATATTCTTTGTATACATGGATAATTTGCAAACATGTTACATGTCAAGACTGAAAAACAATATACTTATATGCAAGCAGATGATATGCATGAACTACTGCCAATACCATCATCTCATTCAACTCAAGCGTTTGTAATTCAAGATTGCTAAAAAAGAAATAGAGAACTTCATTCTTGTGTTTCCAACACAAGCAAACCAGGAGATGGTCTACGATTTTACAGCGAGTTATGGTAAGGAATGGAAAGAAGCATCTCCTGCTGAAATCCATTATTTACACATCACACAATATTTGAGCAAATTCTCTGTGAATGCTTCTTTGTGTTTTACAAAAACTATTTATTCACTGCTTGGAGTACTATAGATAAAATTTTAACATTGTTGTGTCACACATGTTTATTAATATCATTTGCTTAAAAGTAGCACAATAATTATACTTCATTGTACTTAATTTATACTTTTCACCACGGGATACAGCACCCATGTACTATAATATGTATATGTGTAAATATTTTGCTACGGAAGTTGTGTTAAAAGAAATATTCATGGAAGGACATACAGATAAGCCATGATCATGTGTAATTGTGTCTTGAACACTTATAATCAGCATTCATATTTGTTACTTGCATTCTTCAATGTACCGTCTGACCTCCTTTTTTATCCTCGACATGACCTCAACTTCATTTCACAATATTTTGTATACTATAACTTCTTAATATTCACACGCACCATTCAAACACATATTTATATGTAAATAATAACTCATACAATGGTGTGGCCTGATTCTTTTGGTATCAGCTAACTAAATTCCCTTTTTCTCATTACTGGGACACATTGTTGCGTTGTTCCATGTAAAAGCACTTAATATCAACTTATAAATTACATATGTAGTTGCTCCAAGGCCAACCAACATATCACACTTATAACATATATATTTTCATTCGGTATGCAGGTGGTTTTAGTTCATTATTTTGCTGACTGATTATCAGAATTAAACTCATTTTTTTGTGAGATAGCAAATATTAACAGCCTGTCTGTTGTTTTGTCTTGCCTTTTCCATCTCTTCCATAGTCGTACAATGAGTGCACATGAAACTAGTAGGTATCTTTCTAAGTGAGGCACAATGTCCTTATCCCCTCATACAGCTTATTCAGAATGTGAGCATATCCCAAGAATTATGCATACTTTCATGGTATATACAGATTTCCTATACTATAGTGCTTCATTTATTTTGTGTAGAGCCATAACATAGATTTTTGTGTACCTATTGTAAATAGTAACCTCGTGTGTAGAGTTCTTCCCAATGTTATTCATTTTCAGTCTTTACATGTAAATATTTCCTTATCTTAGTTCTCTTTTCTTGTATTAATTTTATTCTTATATTGTAGACCTTGGTGTTTATTTTAGTAATCAGTTTATATTCATAAGCTTTTGGGTGTATTCTACTTGGTATACAAATACTAATGTTTGCTGAGCATCTGGTGTGTTGAGCACCATTTTAACTTCATTTTGTCTTCACATGGTGTGCTGAGGTCACTGTCCTGTGATGCATATTTCTACAGTGCTTGTTCATTGCATCTCGTCATAATGCTACATCATTTATTTCTCCCCACCACATTTATCAGTTTGTGGTTGGAAGGTGTATGTGTTTTAGTTGTGACTTAGCATCATGGCAATCAAATTCAGCTTGTTACTGATTTTTCACAACATCCTTTTGTCAGCAAACAAAATTGTAAATAACTAATGACTTATTTCATTTCTGTTTACACACATATACACATATCAAAAAAAGTTTTGCATCACCTCAGATCTGAGAGTTCTGGAACCTGTACAGAAAATTGGAATAGAGATCAACATGAACACCATTTCTGCCCTTCTTATTGCTCATGAAAACCACACATTGCATGTTGTACCACCATACAGCGAGACCTTGAGGTGGTGGTCCAGAGTGATGTACACATCGGTACCTCTAATACCCAGTAGCACGTCCTCTTGCATTGATGCATGCCTGTATTCATCATGGCATACTATCCACTAGTTCAAGTCACTGTTGGTCCAGATTGTCCCACTCCTCAATGGCGATTTGGCGCAGATCTCTGAGTAGTTGGTAGATAAAGTCACCCATAAACAACACTTTTCAATCTATGAACCTATGTTTGAAAGGGTTCATGTCAGGAGAACATGCTGGCCACTTTGGTTGAGCAATGTCATTTTCCTGAAGGTAGTCATTCACAAGATGTGCATGATGGGGCTGTGAACTGTCATCCATGAAGACGAATGCGTCGCCAATATGCTGCCGATGTGGTTGCACTATCAGTCGGAGGATGGCATTCATGTATTGTACAACCATTTCTGTGCCTTTCATGACCACCAGCGGCATACGTTGGCCCCACACAATGCCACCCCAAAACATCAGGGAAACTCCACCTTGCTGCACTCGCTGGAAATTGTGTCTAAGGCATTCAGCCTGACCGGGTTGCGTCCAGACATTTCTCCAATGATTTTGTGTTTGAAGGCATATGCAACACTCATCGGTGAAGAGAACATGATGCCAATCCTGAGTGGTCCATTCGGCATGTTGTTGTGCCCATTTGTACCATGCTGCGTGGTGTCATGGTTGCAAAGAATGAATCGGGGGTGAAGTACCGCATCATGCAGCCTATTGTGCACAGTCTGAGTATGACACGACATCCTGTGGCTGTACAAAAAGCATTTTTCAACATGGTGGCATTGCTGTCAGGGTTCCTCCGAGCCATAATCCATAGGTAGTGGTCATCCACTGCAGTAGTAGCCCTTGGGCGGCTTGAGCAATGCGTGTCATCAACAGTCCCTGTCTCTCTGTATCTCCTCCATGTCCGAATATCATCACTTGGTTCACTCTCAGATGCCTGGACACTTCACTTGTTGAGAGCCCTACCTGGTACAAAGTAACAATGCGAACATGATCGAACCACTGTATTGACCATCTAGGCATGGATGAACTACAGACGACATGAGCCATGTATCATGACTGGAACTGATCGGCTGTCGGTCTCCCTCCATCTAATAGGTGCTGCTCATGCATG
This sequence comes from Schistocerca cancellata, assembly GCF_023864275.1. Classification (NCBI taxonomy): domain Eukaryota; kingdom Metazoa; phylum Arthropoda; class Insecta; order Orthoptera; family Acrididae; genus Schistocerca; species Schistocerca cancellata. Next base: position 588,973,271 of record NC_064632.1, on the reverse strand, counting down.
GTTGTTTGCATCTTTGGGCTGGTTTAATGACATCTCTGAACAGTCAAAGGGACTGTGTCTGTGATACGATACCCACAGTCAACGTACATTTTCAGGAGCGCTGGGAATGGGGCTGATGCAAAACTTATCTCTGTTGTGTGCAAATAACAGCAGAGAAACTTATCCTAAAACTAAGTGAACATCTTTCATAATTTATGGTGAAATATGTTTACTATACCTAAGCATAACAACTTCATGAGTTGGTTTAACCTGTTGCCATACCCATTCAGTGTACAAATTCCTTCAGATCCTTGTGTGGATAAAGGTCCTTGTCCTTTCCATTTATAGGGTAAACTAGTCTATATGAGGATTGGATGAGGGACTTACGTAATTACGAATGGGCCAGTGCATAATAGTTGCTATTTGTGGTTAAGTTTTCCATGTTGGGTAGACTTGGGTGCATTTGTAGCAATGCATCTTGTCCTCTATGGAAATATACAATGCACCCTAATCTTTTGCAGTAAGACTTTTTCTCTGCCTGGCCTTCTCTCCTAGATTAATCAAACACGCCGGATCCCCCCCCCCCCCCCCCAATGACATACCTCCCTTAGGTACTTGAGGCAGTGGTTTTTTGCACTCATCCAGTTCTCACTTCTCAAGCATTAATTCAGTTGTGACTCTTCAAGATTTCCTGGTGAATATGTTGTAAATAGTCTTAATGGGTTTGCTGCCAGATGATGTGCAAATTCCACAACATTTCAACCACCTGAAGATGTCAGACAGTTGCAAACCTGTGAAGACTATTTACATTAAAGCCTGTTGAAGTATGTGGCAAGTTATTAATGATTTGCTGAAATGGCAAGATGAACTTGACCCATTTTGTATGTTTTTGTGGTGTGTAAAAGTGTATAAATCTATCAAATTCATAAACACCCTTCCAGTTGGGCTTGCTTCAGGATGGAATTGTGATACCAGTATGAGTTTTATTTTGTGTGTGGTCATGAATTCCTTCTGTCTGTTATCTTTGATGTATGATGGATATCAGTTAACAGCATCTGTGGCCTCTGTACTCTTGATAGATAGTCGTCTGCAATTCTTCTAATAATAGAACTGGTGATCATTGAATGCACTGCACACAACTTAACATACTTGGGAAAAACTTCATAAGAGAAATACATACTTAAAACTCCCTTTTGAATTTGGATGAAGACCGTTAGCATCCAGTGGTACTGATTCTAAAAGTTTTATGTAACTACTGGATGTAGTTCAATTAAGTTTGATTCATTGGAGTGTTTGGTCTTCTGACAAGTAATACATTTTTGAATTACTTGGAGAATTTGGCACTGCATGTTGGGGAAGTAGCAGCTCTTCTTTATCTTATCAGTGTGTTTAGAAACACTGTAACAACCCCACATATCGTCAATGTAATGAATGAACTAATCTACAACCTTTCCAGGTAAACATACGCACCACCATTCATGCTTTGGAGTATGTCATTGAAACAGTACTTGTTTATAAATAGCATAAAATTTTTTAAAGTTATTATCATCATATCCTTCACATGGTTTTCAGAATTCTGTTCGGTGAGTTCTAAAAATTAGTTTACCCCTTGGGTAGCCTTGACAAAGTGTCGGCAGTTGTGTTTTGTTTACCTTTGACATACACTCTCTCTAAACTGAATTCCTGCAAATAAAGATACCATCTGACCATTTTTCTTCACAGCAATTGGCATGTCAAGAGAAAAGAAAGTACTTGGTGGTTGCAGTAGACTTTGGTGTGTATTTCCCACAAATAAAATTCAAATTTCTTAAAAACCCACACTGGAGAGAGATCTTCGAGCAACATAACTGAATATTATAGCTCATATTCAATAACAGTTCTGCTTGAAAAACTAATTATCTTGGGTTTTTGGTTCCATCTGTTTCAGTGATTTGGAACAGGCATGCCCCAAAACCATGTGAAGACACATTAGTAGTTAAACAACTTGTGAGATGCCTGTGTGATGCAAAATATAGGGTGTACAGAAAGTCCAGGAACACTTTCAATTATTTGGTTTTCTAACTTACTGGTTCTGAAGAAATCCACTGGTAGCCTTTGTTCGTTAATTATAGAGGAACACTTTTGCACCCTATGTGACTGTGTACCTTGTAGTGTCAGAAAGTATCCATACTAATAATACAATTAACCACAAGCTTTTACCTCCAGAAAAATGCATTTTAAAGAAAATTCTTTGCTAATAATGGGTATTAATGCTTGAAGCTCCATCCCTTTGGGTTTGTTCTCTACTGCAGTCAAGATCCAACAGTTCTGCTCAGGGAAGGCTAGTATGTGTGTTCACTTTTGTAACCTGTTAAATAAACCTTTTGAGATTGCATTTATCAATGTACCTGTATCCAGTGCAATGTAGATATCTAAATTGGATATGCTGGCCTTTCTTCCAAATTGTCCAAATTTTCCTGACACAAGCCCTACTTGATATCCACTTCTTTATCATATGTCAGAAAATAATTATGAATTAATTGTACGCTGCCCCCCTTGATGGGTGAATGGATGCCCATCGCGAACTATTTTAGTTTTCCAGATTAGTCAGGAGGGGGGTGGGGGTGGGGGGGGAGGAGGCTGTAATCTCTTCATCTTTGGTAACCTCCACTATATGCACAGTGTTGTCTTATCTCTTAACTTTGCCAATTTGTGTCTTGCCATGCCTGTGAATTAAATTCTCTTTGACCATGATCTCCACCCGATACATAATTGCTATTCCACTGGTTGTAGTTACCAGGAGGAGGACTGCCTGGCAGTCAACCACTTATCACCCCCTTGCCAATTATTGTATTGGTTACTACTGCACACTGGGGTTACATTTTGAATCTGTTGCCCGAAACCTCTCTGTTCGATATGGGCTGGTCTGTTGCAATTATGGTTGTGGTTTCCTTTAAAACCTCGTTTGTGCCCTTGGTTTCCCCAGTTACCATAGTTACCTCCTGTGTGATTATCATTATGCAGGTGGTATGGGTGCCAACATGTTGGTTGCTTCCACTGTTACTATTTTGCAGAACACTATTTCATGGATGTTCACTTTGAATATGTTATTGAATGGGATTGCAACTGCCATTCTTCATAAACCAGGTCACTCAAATCCACAATGAATAAAAAGTATTCCACATCATTCTCAGGTATTATGATTAATTTTTCCTTGAGATGTGCTGGTAAATGGCTCAGTATTTTTAGTTTGTCCACATGAGAAACTGGATTTGTCCAAACTTGTTTTTGTTAAAATATTTTCCAAAATACTTCCATAGTAATCCCCCATGTTTACCATTGTAAGGTGCTGTGTTAACCCTCTATTGCATGACATTTTTTAGGAAACCAGTTTGAGTTACAAAAACTAGCTGCACCAACATGCAAGTACAGGCAACCACTGGTGTCTCACTGCAATATGAGTTTACTGTATATCATGCCTTTTCAGTAGCATAAGAAACCATCTGTTCCTTACCGTGGGTAAGAATGAACATCTTTACACAAATTAGTTAGCAGGTTACCATGTTAAAAAAGGCCAATGCAATTTCCATTAGTGCTGTAGTGCGATGAAGAACCTTTCGTATTTCTGTCCACAGCTCCAGGGTAGTGATAGGATTATTCCACTTGAATATTAATCATTCATCATTCATTCACATGATCAGGCCCAGTGGACCGCATGCCACTACAGTTAGAGCTCTCCATCCATCTCTGTCTTGTGCTATCTGTCTCCAGTTCCCTGTGACTCCCAGCTGCAACAAATCTTCTCTCATTCCATTGATCCACCTCTTTCTAGGTCTTCCCACTGTTCTGCTGCCTGGCGTGATCCAGTCCATTGTGATTTTGGGCCACCTTGTGGCCTCCATTCTAACTACATGTCCAGCCCATTGCTCACTCTCAAGATGTTAGGCCCCTTGTACAGCTCTTCTAATTCAGTGTTATGGCACCTTCTCCATTCTCCAGTAGTCTGATCTCGGACAGGTCCAAATATTTTCCTGAGGACCTTCCTTTCAAATGTAAGCAGTTGGTTAAGATCTTGTTTTTGAGTGCTCCAGGTTTGAGAACCATAAAGTACTACTGGCATTATTAATGTCTTATACAACTGTAGCTTTAGTTGTTGAGAGACACTTCTACATTTCAATATAGGGTCTAGAGAGTAATAGCATCTGTTTCCCACCTGCAGTCATGCTTTTATCTCTGCTTCAGTTGAAGTTACTTCTGTAAAAATTGATCCTAGATATTTGAACTCTTTCACATGTTTATACCTGGTGTTGTTCACAATTAAATCTTAAGAGTTTTTGGATCTTTTTTCCTATTGCCATATACTCAGTATTTTCAGAGCTTATCTTTAGACCAATCCTAGCTGCCAATAACTCCAAGGTGTGGTTACTTCTCTTCAGATCTTCTTGTGTGAATGCTAATAGTGCAATGTAATTTGCATAGTCCAGATATGTAAAATGTTCATTGCCAATCTGAATGCTCTGGAAGTTTTCCTTGTTGAAATCCCACATTGCCTTCTAAGTGCCAGGTTGAAGAGGACAGGTGATAGCCTATCTCCTTGGTGTAATCCTGTTACAACTTCGAAGCTTTCTGTTATTTTATTGCCTGCCTTAACCTTATGTTTTGTGTCATTTAGGCATACCTCTATCAGTCTGACCAATTTCTTTCATATAGGCTTCTGATATTCCAGGCCCTTAGTTGTATTCCTTCCATAGTCCTTGTTCTTGCTTAGGGCATTTTACAGAGATCAGTCCTATCTGAGACTCTTCTGTGATGCTCGTATCGGTGATAATTTTTTCCAGGATGTGTTGGTAGCTCATCACCAACCCCAACCTGGAGGACCAAGACTGTTCATTCGTGATTTTCTCCCATAGAAATATTGGCTTCTCCACACCTATAGAGGTTTTCCTGCCCTTTTTTACATATACCAGTGAATGACAGGAAAAGGAAATGGTGAGGACAGGTTTGCGATAGGCTCCTCCCCTTTGGCCCATCCCTCCGGATCCGGAGCACACAAACCTCCTTCCCTGCGTGGACAGTGCTATGTTAAGGCAGTGTCCCCTGAGGAGGTCTTGATTATTGACTTGTCGTAATACAGGTAACTAATGCCAGATCTCGTGGAACAACCTGTCTCGATTGCTGTTACATATATGAATGGTTGCCATAAGATTGTGATGACTGCAAAGGGGATAATGTGACATGGCGCATGAGAATGTATTTCCCAGTATCAGAATAGAAAGATAGCATATGCCACTGTAGTGTGCACAACAAGTACTTTTCCTGAATGAATGTGAAATAACAGTCACTTAACTATTCACAGAGGATGTGGCAAAACAACAATCAGGAGGAATATGATCTTGAAATATTTTAAATATAAGTCCCCCACTAGGGCCCATTTTAATTAAAGAAATAGGAAATGATTCACTGTGGCTACCATCATCAAGCATTCTATGTTATATTTGCTAACTTAAGAGGCATGTCCGGAAAGTAAGTACCATTTTGGTTAAAAAACTCGTAAAACGTTTTTTAAATAAAAAATTATTTTTGCATAAAAGAGCAGTTCTTCAACTATTTTTCTGTGTAGTTGCAACCATTATCTAGACATTTGTCATAGTAGGAAACCAACTTTTCTCCACTTCTTCCCAGAAAGATGCTGCCAGTGAAGATAGTCACTGCTGAACACCATTTTTTATGTCGTCGTCACTGTTGAAGTACCTTCCTCCAAAATCATGCTTCAAGTTCAGGAACAAGTGGTGGTCAGAAGGTGCAGGATTGGGTCTGTGACAGAACTGCTCCCAGCCACATCATTAAAGATTTTGAGTGACACCAGCAGAATGAGGACACACATTATCAGGAAGCAACACACTGCATTGACTGAGCATTCAGTGCCTTTTGTTTTGAATTCCATGCTGAAGTTTTCTCAATGATTCACAGTATTGAACCACATTGATGGTTTCATCTCTGACAAGGAACTCAACAAGCAGAATGCCCTGTCTGGCCATGAACACAGTGCACATGACTTTTTGTGCTGACAACATTGTTTTGATTTTCTGTGCATTACAAATCCATATTACAGAATGCACTTCACAGTCACTGGGATCAGAGATAAACTTTTGAACAGTCATAAATAAATACTGAACTGCAACACTAGTGGTGCAGTGGCAGTAGAACGAAATGGTACTTACTTCCCAGACATGGCTCATACATGAAAGCTAACTTTTCATTCTTAGTGATATACTTAGAATGAAATGAAATGATCAATGGCGTTGTTGGCCGGGAGGCCATATTCAGCGGAGTTCAGCTGCTGTATTGCAAGTCTTTTTTTAGGTGACGCCACATCAGCAACTTGAGTCAATGATGATGAAAATGATGCTGAAAGACACACAACACCCAGTCCCCTGCCAGGAATCAAACCTGGGCCACCTGTGTGGTTAGGTGGTAACGCTACCGCTATGCGGAGAAGGCAGACGTACGCAGCATGATGAAAAAGTATACAACAACTCATAGCCTACTAGTTGGGGCTAAGCCCAGGGGAGAGAGCTGTCATCATTTTATCCTTGATGCTCAAGAAGTACATTGTGCAAGATTACCAGAAACCACACTTGTTCATGGTAACATAGATAAATTCTTTACCAAATTCTCCACTTCAGTTGTGCATAAAAGTATAAATGTGCAATAGTCTTGAAGGAGTAATAGCTGTTGCTATCTGTGATGTCATGGTAAAGAATGCGAATGTCTCCTTTCTGGATATTCAGTGTTCATCCATCTGGTATCTGTAATAGATTGTATGAATTTATGTTGAATGCCTATTGGAAATGTTCTGACAGAAGTCTGGAATATTAAACTTGAGAAGGATAAATATGTGACTCATCTTACTCTAGCACTGCAGATCTCCCTTCAAAATCCATAAGTTACAAGAGGATTATGAAATGATACTTGTGTATTATTGGACAGTACTACAGGTTTTGCAGGCAGTGAGAAAATTAAAACATGGTCTAAGCAAAATATTACTTCTCCATGAAACCAATAGATTAGTTAAGGTCAATTGCAGGTATTGTATTGGGTTTGAAACAGAACCTAAACATAAACATACTTCAAATATAACTTCAAATATCTATCCACAGAATTTCATGTGGCCTGAGCACTTCCAAGCAAGGTCGAAGGATTAGCCTTTCTTCATGCCTAACAGATAGACACGCAAAACTATATATTGTAGTGGCAAGCTTTGTTAACATATGGACATCTGATAACTTATGCTGTGATTGATGGATAAAGCATTTCCAATGTGGGGGATTGTTCACAGTTTAGGAATTTATACAGTTGTCATCTTTGCTATGAGAGTGAAGCAACCAAATTAAATTTACTTCAGGCCACACCTCTTGCACAGGATTAAGGAAAAGAGTGAGTAATACAGAATGCAGTATGATCATCTATCAGTGGAATAAAATCTCTTTTTGTAGAATACCTGTTATTTAAGTTTTATGTGCTCTTGCAAAGATTTGTAGTGAGGCTGAAAAGGTCAGGGACAAAGACACAAATAAAATACCGTATAACTCTAGGATTCCCATTAACAGATTAACAAACTCATCCCATAGCAAATTAAATAGGAGTAACAGTCACTTAAGTAGTCCATTGGGGAAAGATGTAGAAGGCTGTGTCACTGTCAGCATTAAATAAATTAAAATGGCAGGTTGGTATTAGCAACAACTATCACGCAGACAGTGGCAGAGCCCAGTATTTACTTTGTAAATATTTTTCCTTACAATATGATCTTTACTTTAGTAGTCTTCAACAACAAACATAAAGTAATAATCAAAAAGGTAGGTTGCCTCAGCAATGGGTTGGTATTCAAAGAAGTCAGTGCGTATTAAGCCTATTACATGAAAATTCTGTTTCAGCCAGGCAAGCACTTTCCTTCATGTTGTTGTTGTTCTCGCCAGAGGCCAGGTTCACACTTCCATTCACATTAAACCCACCAACAAACAACAGTACTTTCATTTTGACAGTTGCCATACTTTCCATGTCAAACATTCCTTCCCATACAGCCTCGGCATCAGAGGCACACATATTTGTTCGGATGCAGACTCTTTACAGCAATACACCACCATTCTCACTTCAGCCTTCAGTGCACATAATGACCCCACCAGCCTAGTTAAAATGCAGATCTTCTGGGCCATCACATCCAGTCCTGGTACTGCTGATCCCTCCACAAAACATCTCAGTATTATACTGGTCTGGATTGTGTTAATCAGCTACTCCCACAGGGCCATGACTTCCTAAAATCATGCCCTGAAATGAGATCCATTCTGTCTGAAAGTTTGCCCACCACACCTAGAGTAGCTTTCTGTCACCCTCCCAGTCTCCACAGTATTCTTGTCAGACCCTATGCTGCTCCTGCACCCATTTCCCTACTCTATGGCTCCTACCCCTGTGACCATCCCTGCTGAAACACTTGTCCTATGCACCCTCCTACATCATCTATAGTAGCCCTGTAACTGGTAAAACATATACAATCAAAGGAAGATACAACTGGGAAACAACACATCGTATACCAGTTATATGTGAACACTGTTCAGCCTTCTACATCGGCATGACTACCACCAAATTATCAACTAGGATGAATGGACATAGGTAGAGGGTGTATACTGGCAACTCGCAGTATCCTGTTGCAGAGCATGCTCTGCAAGACATTTGTGACCACAGCCCTAGTTTTACCACAAACGCTATCTGGATTCTTCCCCCAGTTTCTTAGTACTCCACAGGTGGGACCTAGCACTACAAAATGTTCTTGTTTCTCGCCACCTGCCTGGACTTAATTTATGTAAATTTCTTCCATCCCTGCATTCCTTCACTATGACTACTTTTTGCTTCAAAAATGGTTCAAATGGCTCTGAGCACTATGGGATTTAACTTCTGAGGTCATTAGTCCCCTAGAACTTAGAACTACTTAAACCTAACTAACCTAAGGACATCACACATATCCATGCCCGAAGCAGGATTCGAACCTGCAACCGTAGCAGTCACACGGTTCCAGACTTTAGCACCTAGAGCCGCTCAACCACCCTGGCCGGCACTCTTTGCTTCAATCCTTTTTAGTTTTCTACATCTTTCATTGTCTTTCCATTAACTTTTCACCGCCCCCCTCCCTCCTCTGCTACTTACAATGCACTTAGCTTTTCACTGATATTAACTCATGCATATTACCCTGGCTTCCACATTTAAGCTCTCAGGTTTTCAAATCCCATCTGATGCAGTCCCCAACAATCAGTCTTTCCTTCTCATCCCATACGGTAAGTCTCCCCTGACCCACGGCTCTGGGTAACTTTCCCAAAATCTACCCCTTTTCCTATACCTCTCCGGTCCTTTTCCATCATCCTTCTTCCTTCCCCTTCAACTCTTCTGCCTGAAAAAGAAGCTACTGGCTCTGAAAGCTTGCCAATTACAACAATCTTTTATGCATATGTGTTCTGCCACCGTTTGGTGAGGTTATTTTTTATCTATTCAATTAAATAATTTTACTTTCTCACCATCCTGCTTTCCTGATGTTTCTGTTCTTCTTGCTTCCTCTTTAGATGAAGGGGTTGATTTCATTACTCCCTTCTTTATTGGACGTGTGTTCTGAAACAGGACATACCCATCTATTGACAACCACCGTTCTTCACTTGATAATACGTATCTGCAGATTCTCCTGATGTAGGTATGAGGCTCCCAATTTGTAGCTAACATCATTGAACCTAAGACGGTTCTTTTCAAAACTCATAATTTCAGTTTTTGGCCAATTGTGCAAATTCCTTTGCTTATTAGTCTTTTTAATTGATGTACTTCTCAGAGTTTATAGAAATCAGGAAACGCGCATGACATGTTATAGATTGAAGTATTTCCTCTTTCCTGTGCATTTTGTAAAATATATACTCGTATTGGTCAGTTTTGTGTGCTGTTTGGATTTATGTACTAAATCTGGTGGTTTCGAGTACCTGTCTAGTGGTTAGTCAGAACTATGGTAGATTTTAAACATACTACGGTTGTTTTATGATAAAATTACTTTTAAAAATGACTTGATCCATTCAACATACAGAAGCAGCACTATTTAATTTAGCAACATTTACTAGCTCCAGAATTTATACTACCTAAACATTTATAATATCCGATATTTTGTCTTTGTTCCAGTATTGTTATACATTCTAGTATTAATAAATCTGCAGCTGGATCCATTGTGCATACCTACAGTTTTTAATGGGATATTGTTTTGCACTAAACATGGCTACAGTAAATGCACAGTATGCCCAGAAATGTCATGCAGAATGTAAAACATTACTATGCGTTAATAAACTCATCATAGCTGGCAATCTGTCACAGCAGAAAGCCTGGATAACAGCTACTGTAAAGTTTATTTTTAAATAATTAATCCCTTATAATGTTTCCACTGAACATTTACTACAGTCTCAAAGTAAATAAAAGCATCTTGACAAATCTGAATTAAGTTGTAACATATTTACAATAATGAAATAAATCATGGTCAACAAGCTACACGCTTTCTGTCCAAATACACTCAAAGCACTGACTCCTTTTGCCATCATTTGCAGAGCTTTTCCACATTAGTATAATTAAGATTCCATAATTATTTTCTTCATAACTTTTCCACAAGTAAATATTTCCATACACGTTTGTGTCAGAAATTACTGTTTATGGTTAAAATTTATGTGTTTAAATGGGTTTCAATTAGACTGTAACATTTCAAATGGCAACGTGATAGTAAATTTGCAAACTGGTAAGGAAGAATTTTTGGCCATGACACAAGAACATCTTGCAAATTTTGTTGTAGCACTTAGTTAGCCATAGTGACATATAAGAACACAAGACAGTTGCAGCACCCTAAACAGAAATACTTTTCAAAAGCATGAAAGAATCTTTAGAAGTGAATCAAGCTGAGGTTTCCCTTGCAACTTTTGCCATTGTGTGATCATATCATGTAGTCACTTAAGTGAGTTGCACATAATTAGTGTGGAATGTTTGGCTTTATCCAATAGAACATTTCTTTCCATGCAAAGCAAAATATCTGCTTTCCTCCAGTGGATTGTTGGAGCTTTAGCCAACACAACAGAGTGGTATCTGCATTGTCTAGCACCACTGTCGAATTTGGAAGAATATATTGCAACAGAACACTACGTTCACAGACGGTGAATGTGTTCTTGGAGAGCAACTTTTAATGCGAATCTCATGTTCAGACATGATGCATTGTTTTTATTAGTGCAATGCTAATGAAAAACACTCATTCACAATACCTGATGGCCCTAGAGCACACCAGTGGCAGGAAATACCATTTTGCAACAAGATCTGTTGAAAGTATATATCCATCCAATGCAGGACAGCACGTTGTACCGTCCATCCATGGCATGGCAATGGGAGTGCTTTCCCAAGCGAATCACTGGCTGCATGCTAGGGAAAGCCGACTTGCCATCAATGTACCTGAACAATGCTGTCATGTCTTCTCTGGTGACCCAAATGTCATAAGATGCAACCAATTTTAAATGCAGTATAGTACCACAGTTGAACTACGCTACAGATAACGGATATGGAATTGATGCTTTGGTTAGTTTCAGTGTTTTTATTTGTATTTTATAGCAGTTATATAGCTTTTTGACATCACAGGAAAAGACTCACATGTTGTCTTGTAAATATACTGAAAATGAGCCATGACTTTCGATCATTCATACCTCCTGATTTGTTTAAACCGTGTCTCTAGATTCTTGGATTTCAAAGGTTGGTAGGTATGTAGTATCACAAGGATCATGTCATCACCTTATTTGGATATTTGATTGTTTTTAGGGTGGTGGTACTTCTGGATCCCACTCCCTGTTGTCTGGCAAGATAACGGGGCAAGGTGAAGATGTTACCTTGACACTTGATAAGATCATAGTGACTGTTGAATAGCTCACAGTTGACTATCTGTGTGTCAGCTTACCAACTTTTGCAGCCTGACATCTCCTCAACCACAGCCACTAATGCTGCAACGACTAACAGTCATATTTCAAAGTACCTGATTCAGGATGGTGTTACAAGGGCACAAATATAATGGACTTCGCTGGCTGTCGAAAATCATGTGTCCTGTTCCACTAAAAGGAAAGTAGATTGCTTTATTTTTGGTCACATTTCCTAATGATAATGTAGCTAGCTAGTAAGATGCAGCTTGGGCAGACCAAGACATCATGCAGTACTGTTCGTGTGTTAGCCGTACAATTTAGGAAAAATATTCTCAAGGATCTTGAAGGGGACATTCCTTTTGTAATCTTATTTGATGAGAGCCTTAACAAGGTGGCTGAGCTGCAGTAAATGCATATTGCTCTCAGATATTAGCACAAAGTTTACAAATATGTTGAAATGCAATATTTTTCATTTGCATTTTTAGGCCATACCACTGCTGCCAATAGGTTGGATAATTTGAAGCTAGAAACTTCTGATCTGAATCGTACCAACATTCTTCAGGTATGAATGGATGGGCTTAATGTCTACTGGGCATTTTTGAAGGATTTGTGTCTTGATCTGAAGAGTATTCATGAAGACAGTGCATCAACTTTTATTGGTATGGGATCTGGGGATCTTCATACAATTCATCAGGGTTTTGAGACTGCAGCCTTAAAGACTAACTCAGACATTTAACCTTTTCTGAGATTGATTTATAATGTGTTCTAGAATGTATCTCCAAGAAGAGCAGATTATAAAAAATTTAATATACCTGAGAGTCCACATTTCTCTAAAAAATTGCTTCATGCACTGGCTAGAACATGAGGGTGTGGCTGACTGTGGCTTAAAAATCATCCCCTTTCTAAAAACTTACGCAGAAAAAGTAAAGGAGCACAAGATTAAAATAGATACTTACAACTGGAAAACGATAATAAAGTACCTTGAAGATCCTCTGCTGCTGTCTAAAATATCTTTTTAGCTTTGTCTCAGGGTAGGTCACGCCCTTTTTGAGGTTATTCCAATGTGTAGCCCGCATGGCACCTTTCCTGTACAATGCTTTGTCATCTCTACTTGCTGATATGATGTCCTTAGTTGTTAAGGTTGAATTATTATCTGCCACAAAATCGGTGTGTGATATAAAACTTGATAACAAAGCTGGTCTCAATAGTGCAATATACATGACTTAGGTCATGCTGTACTGTCTGAGCTCAGAAAAGTAAAAGTGCCTCCAAAAATATTTTAAGTTTCAGAACTGAGTACAGGGACTTTCTGATTGAAATGTGCTCTGACCTTCTAAAGTCACCTTTGAAGTACATCATTTGTAGACAGATAAGCTTTTATGATCCAGTTATAAAAAAAAAAACCAGTCCAAGAACTAACAAGGTGAGAATCTTGAATGCCTTGCTGAATTCTCTTCACAGAATTGGATAAGTCCTAAGGACTGTGATAAAGTTGAGAAAGAATTAATGCAACTTGGTAAGGAGATATTTTTGTATCTCTGTGCAAACTACTGGAGGAGTGAGGCGAGAATTGATCACTTTTGGAGAGATTTATGGGATGTTGATACCACATGTCAGCATTTGTATAGCTTTCTTCAAAAGGTTCTCATTCTGAGTAATGGTCAAGCCTTTCTAGAGCAAGGTTTTTCCATTAATAAAGAGTGTATGATAGTCAACCAGTAAATCAAGTCACTGGTAGCCATATGTCAAGTATCTGACAGCCCAAAATCAAGTGGTGATGTCTTCAAGACTGACATTAACAACAGAATGATACTGGAGTATCACAATGCTCGAGATCAGTATGGTTAGCATGTGAAGCAGAAGTCGTGTGAAGAAGATGGAGAAGCCAGGAAAGCTAGATGGAAGGAGTCCATCACCCAGCAAGTTAAAGAATTGGAGGCCAAAAAGTCACAGATATTGGTCAAAAGGGCCACTATACTGACTGGAATTGTTGAACAGATAACTTCCCTCAAAAAGGAGTTTTGACTGATTTTTCATTGGTTGATTTGAATTATTTGTTTGACAAAATACAGAGCGTTATCATTTGGAAGAGAGAATTCCCTAAATATACCCCACAGCTGTTCTTATTTTTCCAACTTTAATGTTATATTATATATACATCTCTTTTATGTTTGTCTGCATTATCTAGCCTGGTAAGTTCACAAATCCTATATGGTAGGATGAAGGTTTTATTAAATTATTAAACTGAAAGAAAAAAGTGACTGACCTCTGTCTGCATTTTGATGTTCAGTTTACCAGGCTTGTCAGGATATGAGTGCATGTTTTATAGTGCCAGAGTCTTGACTGCAGCAGGCAGCACATAACAATCCATGCCAATTTAGGGAAATAATGGCCAGGCAGCTTATGTGCCAGATGAAGACTGCACATAAAGAAAATAAAATTCATAAAGAAATTAGTTATGAAATGTGTGATGCATACTGATGTCAAAAAGCATTTCTAGCCATCTATCTCAAAAGATTTGTTACTCCATTTCCATTTGTTATGAAGGAGCCCCACAACCATTTTATGGATGAACCTCTTACTTCAGAGCCTTTTCAAGCACACGTCATTATCCACATTGCTGCTTCAGTCTGTCAGTATCTATCACAAATTTCCAAATTCAATTGGAGTTTCTATCCTATCATGTAGGTTTGTGTCCTAACCCAACAGGCACTTCTGTCAGGAGGGTGCATGACAACTGATAAGCCTCTATGGAAAGAAAGACGTATTCTGAAGAATAGTTTTTGGTGTCATCTCTGCTGCAATATTTGTCCTCGGCCCATCATTTGAAAAATGACTTATATGGTTTGAAACAAAACTTAAAAATGAGATAGTAGTAAATCAATACTGTTAATGCACAGATGAACTGTCATTTCCAGCAACGTGTTACAAAGATATGTACTATAGTTATGATTTGAATTGTTATTAAAAATTCTTGTTTCCTTCCTTAACAACTTTTCAGATACATTGTGCATGATGTTGGGCAGTATTTGGTGACAGTTAACTTCAAGTACAAATTTTAAATTTCCTGTGCCTGTACCTAATCAAATATGTGTTAACCCCTGCATACAAAGGATGAAGAAATGTACTGTTATTATTTTTATATGTATGTCTTGTTATGTTACTTTGGCATTTGTTTATTTAATAAAATTGCAGCCAAATAGCCATATACAGTTACTTTGCATAACATATTACATTTAAATTTACATTTCACATTTTTGCATATTTATTACTTTGGCATTTGTATGTGGTTGTTCCAATTGCTTAGCCCTCCAGTCCCATATAGTAATTATCGGGACTGCAGCTATGTAAAAATAGACACTTTATCATTTAAGACTGAATGTAATGCCTGCATCCTTTGACTAGTCATTTTATACATGCAGTGTGTTTTCTCACAGCTTAAAATTTGCTTGAATTTTACATGAAAGGACTGAAAGTGTCACCTAATTTGCTGAAAATTACAGAATTTTCACATTTTGCGTCACCTAGTGAAAAGACAAAACTTCTGTTTGATTTTCATTTTATCATAAGATTGTTAGTGCTTCAAATATAAAAGCAATTTTGACCAATTTTAAATTTTTTATTGATTTTAATCTGATAAATAGTTTTTCTGTTCATATTAATTTCTTGTACTGTGCTTGAAACAATTTGTATGATGATATGATGCCATCACATATGTGTAAAAGGTTTGATTCCATGGAAAATATGTTTTATCTTTAAAAGCACTGACACAAACTATCACATGGTCCTAATATAAACACCTTAAAATCAAAGTATTCAACATGATTTATGAGATTTTGGAGTGATAAATTGTAATTAAACATTGGGTTCTGCTGTAAAAGTTTTTTTTATAATTGTGATTTCATAATATGTCACTGTCATAGCTATTAGATGGAAAAACAATTTTAGTCAAGTAAAATTTTCTTTGATTTGATAAATTTGTGTTTTTAAGTATACATCATAGACATACAGCCATGTGTCAATATTTCTTCTGTGTTTAAAGAGGACTGATATTGTGTAGAACTTTTACCTGAGTGTTTCACAATGTAATGCTTGCCATCTCTGTATTTAAAATTGAATAAAGCAACTAAAAAAGTGAGCTAATAGTAACATAAGAAAAGTTCTTGAATAAAATGTTTGTGTCTCAGTTTATTCTGATGTAGTATCAGCAACGACAGGGTTGCTGTGTTAATTCCAAGTCAGAGTTAACTTGTTAATAAAAACTGAAATTCTTCATTTAAAAATGGCTTTCATTTGCACAATTTACTTGTTTATTTACCTTCCACATCATAAACCCTGTGAAGGAGGCAACTTGTTGGTTAGTAACTCACCTAGAAATATGGAAGTCTTTACATTTTTTTGTCAACTTACATCTTTACTTGCCCTTGAGATCTCAAAATTTGTAGGGAAAGTGCTAAAACCTGACTGATAATCAGGGAAATACCAGGAAATTTCTCTTGGGGAAACTTGTGGCAGATCTGTTAACCCTCCTGTGTTACTTCCTGTGTGATTATCTTTTAGAAGTTGGCTTCAAAGGCCTGCAGGCATTTATCTGTTCTGTAGAGGAATGAAATAGATAGCTCTAATAGTAAAACTTTTCTAGCAGTACAAAATTGTTGAAAAGTAATACCAACTCTTGGCTGTGAAATTAGCTTACTGGTAGCATTCAATAAAACTGTGTTGTTCACTATCTTCAGAAACCCTGAATGGGTGAGTAAGAGATGTTACAGTTTAATATTTTGTCCTTCAAATCAGCTTCATGCTTAATAAGTACCTCACTGGTCTCTCGCACATAAGGAACAATTAAATCTTTTACTGTTTTTCTCTGGATTCAAGAATAACATTTGTTGGGAAACTTCAGTAAAAGTTATCTATTAATGAGCTAACATGCAATTTTCATGTGTATGTGTAACATTTATTGTAAACAAAGAAAGTGTATTCGTATACAGAACTGACCTTAGAGAGGTACTGGAGAGGCACTTGATTACATTTCCTGATGACTATTCATTCTTAGCAGTGTTCAACAGACTGGCTCAGAAAAGTAGTCTTCTACCTTAAAGCTGTAATCTTTCTCTCGCAATAGTTAAATACAGGTTAAACCTCGTCTATAGTAGTTTATTGAGAAACCTGTCTTTCACAATGTGCAATTCTTCATTGAGTATAAAGCAAAACTATTCATAATCTAACGTAGAACCTGAGTGCAATCTTTGCTTTAAAGCATTAATGGTTTTAGCAGTTCCTATCAACCTCATGTTAATGTATTCCAGTAGTACCTTCACATTTTTCCTTGACTTGAAATGGTGCCAGTTCACTGCAATGGGAATAACTGTACTCACTCTGTTGTCCACTGCTTAAGCAATTACTTCTAGTTAACACTTGGAACATTTATATTATTATTTGTCACTGCACTCATTACTGACTTGTAACACTATTATTTATGGTAGGGCTTTGCATCTTACTAATTAGGAGCAATTCGTGCAGCTTCCTGTGCAGCCAGAATTCACAGAAATGAAACAGTAAATCAACTTCACAGAACATGGTTCTAACCATCGAATACAGTATCATGAGAGAGGAATGCAAAATTCCATAAGACTATTCAAACCTGTGAGTTAACAACTGAACAGCACAGATAAATAAATGACATCTCCAAATAAACTCGTTGACTGAACAGAGGGTCAGTCTCTTGACTTCAGGGCATAGGGATCCTATTTTTACCAAGGGGGTACTGGCAGTAACTTGTCTGTTTTCTTCCTAGCCTTATTTACATTATTACCTTTGCTTTTAAGGGAAACATTTTGGAGTGGGCTTGATGGTACCGCAGGAGGCAGCACAGACGGACAATGATTCAGCTTTAACTGATCAGAATGTACTCTACCGTATCTTCCTTTGCCGTCGGCGTTGTCGTTGTTACCATGAGACACCGTTATACCAAGAGGAAAGGCGCGTCGATCGTAGAGCATAAGATATGATGACCTTAAGCCATTGACAACACACAAGTCATGGTAGCACCTGATTCCAGAATAGCTGCAGTAGTTAAGATCTACAAACTATCCCTTGTTGACCAGGTCCCCAAAACTTAACTTGTAACAAGATCCCTTCAAAGCAAATGGTCATAACGATTGTCTATAAGGGTTTCGTACAACGAGAAGAAATGTTACAGTTTATGGAATAATAACAGATACGACCAAACTGTCTTGTCTCTTCTGATTTATTTAACATAACTTTGTTCACAGTTTCATTTCGCATTCACCACTCATTCACCGAAACCCTTTGATGAACAGTTTTGGTTGCTTAACACCAACAGTCAATGATAATGATACATCTTTTCTCCTTTTTATAATTTGAAGCCCGCTCTCCGTGATATAATTTAAAAAAAAACCGGTCTCAATACCGCGTCCCTCGTGAGATGCGAATAGACTTATCCCGGAATTGACCGCCCTGTAGGTGTACTCAGTTTAATGACCACACTTCGCTGTCCGCTATTTCACGTAACTGAATGTCCATTTGTTAGTCTGATTATACACTGTAGCTATTTAAAATTTGCCCCTATATTTTTCACAAGGCACAATTAGCACTTTGTTACTTGTTTTTGTTTTCTAAGAGTTTGCCGTGGCATACGGAGCTCCATCGCAGTCTTTAACACTGGTAGCATGCCGCGACAGCGTGGACGTGAACCGTATGTGCAGTTGACGGACTTTGAGCGAGGGCGTATAGTGGGCATGCGGGAGGCCGGGTGGACGTACCGCCGAATTGCTCAACACGTGGGGCGTGAGGTCTCCACAGTACATCGATGTTGTCGCCAGTGGTCGGCGGAAGGTGCACGTGCCCGTTGACCTGGGACCGGACCGCAGCGACGCACGGATGCACGCCAAGACCGTAGGATCCTACGCAGTGCCGTAGGGGACCGCACCGCCACTTCCCAGCAAATTAGGGACACTGTTGCTCCTGGGGTATCGGCGAGGACCATTCGCAACCATCTCCATGAAGCTGGGCTACGGTCCCGCACACCGTTAGGCCGTCTTCCGCTCACGCCCCAACATCGTGCAGCCCGCCTCCAGTGGTGTCGCGACAGGCGTGAATGGAGGGACGAATGGAGACGTGTCGTCTTCAGCGATGAGAGTCGCTTCTGCCTTGGTGCCAATGATGGTCGGATGCGTGTTTGGCGCCGTGCAGGTGAGCGCCACAATCAGGACTGCATACGACCGAGGCACACAGGGCCAACACCCGGCATCATGGTGTGGGGAGCGATCTCCTACACTGGCCGTACACCACTGGTGATCGTCGAGGGGACACTGAATAGTGCACGGTACATCCAAACCGTCATCGAACCCATCGTTCTACCATTCCTAGACCGGCAAGGGAACTTGCTGTTCCAACAGGACAATGCACGTCCGCATGTATCCCGTGCCACCCAACGTGCTCTAGAAGGTGTAAGTCAACTACCCTGGCCAGCAAGATCTCCGGATCTGTCCCCCATTGAGCATGTTTGGGACTGGATGAAGCGTCGTCTCACGCGGTCTGCACGTCCAGCACGAACGCTGGTCCAACTGAGGCGCCAGGTGGAAATGGCATGGCAAGCCGTTCGACAGGACTACATCCAGCATCTCTACGATCGTCTCCATGGGAGAATAGCAGCCTGCATTGCTGCGAAAGGTGGATATACACTGTACTAGTGCCGACATTGTGCATGCTCTGTTGCCTGTGTCTATGTGCCTGTGGTTCTGTCAGTGTGATCATGTGATGTATCTGACCCCAGGAATGTGTCAATAAAGTTTCCCCTTCCTGGGACAATGAATTCACGGTGTTCTTATTTCAATTTCCAGGAGTGTACTTCTTCAGGTCTATGTGAGGGAACAAGCCTTTAATTACATCAGTATCACAATCTGCCAGGAGGTAGCTCCCTTCATGAGGTATTTTCATTATTTTGTATGGACCTGTATATAAATATTGCCATTTCTTATTCAGTCTTTTCCTGGTTGATGCTTATGGGTGATTTCTCAATAAAATTTCTTCCCCTACGTCATATGTGACTACTTTCTTCACATTTTTATCAAAATGGGTTTTTCTCAATTGTGCTTGATGCTTCAGGTTTTCGTAGACCTTCTTCACCATATCTTCTTTCTTGGTAATCTTTTGTTCTATCGCAGGTAATTTCTTCATCCATTCTGGCACAATACTTTCACCAAATACTATTTGGTTAGGTGAATAACCTGTCAATAAGTGTGGTAAGTCATTATACACTTTCTCAAATTCATAAATCCAATCGATCCATTTATAATGTTGTTTGGGTATGTACATCCATAAAAATTGGTTCAACTCTCGGAAGATTCTCTCAACCGGATTTCCACAAGGGTAAAATCTTGAGATGTAAATGTGCTGGATTCCTTGTTCTTTCATAGTGCCTCTCCATACTTCGCTTGTATAATCAGCAGCGTTGTCTGTCAAGATCATTATAGGTTTGCCAAGCTCAGTTATATAGTTGTTGATAAATTTGCGTAACATGGGTCGAACGTGGAGATTTTTCAAAGGATATAATTTCACATATTTGGAAACGAGATCATAGAAAGCCAATACATATTTGAACCGTCCACGTGTCATGGGACATGGCCCACAGACATCACATGACACCAACATTAAAGGTTGTTGTGGGATGATAGGATGTAATTCTATCTTCCGACAATAGTTTATGGGTTTCGCCTTCTGACATATTTTGCACTTCTTAAGAATATTTGTAGCTATACGTCACAAATTTGGATGATAGCAGTATTGTGCTATTTTGGCTGTACATTTAGTGGCACCAAAATAACCCCAATTCAAGTGAGTGTACCATACTAGTGATTCTAAATATTTATTTGGAACACAAACTTTCCAAACATCTTCTTCATCCTTCTTTCGATACAATATTCCGGATTTTAATTGATACTGTTCTTGAGAGTGACTTAGCGTTTTGCTTTTAACAGCATGCCTAATGGCTTTCCACAACTTATCATCTTCTTGCAGTTGTGGAAAACTTCGACATAGCTGTGAAATCTGCCTCTCACAATATTGCCTTGATAAATTCATGACTTTAAAGTCAATAGTCCGTTCTTCACACTCGTCGTCATTCTTTCTTTTTGGTAGTCTTGAAAGAGCATCGGCTATGATGTTGTCTTTCCCTCTGATGTATTTGAGCGTAATATCATATTCTTGCAGTAGCAAGGTCCACTGGGTTAAACGTGAATGGAACATCCTTCCTGTTAAAATAAAAGATAAAGCTTTGTGGCCGCAGAATACAATGATCTTCTTTCCATATACAAAATAGTGAAACTTTCTAAGGGACCAGACCACGGCCAGTACTTCCAGTTCAGTAGTACAATATGCATGTTCACAGCTAGAGAGTGTTCTGCTGGCAAACCCAATTATTTTGATGGTACTGATATCTTCTGGATTGTCCATCTGGAAAAGAGTGGCACCCAATCCTGTTTCAGAAGCATCCACAGCAATATAAAAATCTTGATCAAGTCTTGGATGATGTAACAGTGGAGCATTAGTCATAGCATTGCGGATGTTATCAAAAGCTTGCATGCATTCGGAATTACACTCCCACATGACATTTTTTCTTAACAGCCGTAACAAACAGTCTTGGCTTCCTAACTGATTGGGTAAAAATCGTTGAAAAAATGAAACTAAGCTGATAAATGACTTTAATTCCGTCCTATTTTTTTGGATAAGCACATCTGTTAATAGCATCCATCTTTTTAGGATTTGGTTTTATCCCTTCAGGAGTGATTATATGTCCAAGAAATTTCAATTGGTTTTGAGCAAACTTGGATTTGCTCAAATTTACAGTAACTCCGTATTCCAAAAATTTCACAAAAACTCTTCTTAATAAGTCCAAATGTTCCTCCCAAGTTTCAGAAGCAATTAGCAAATCATCCACATATAAAGTAACTTCATTCAAAAGGTCTCTGCCCAGTACGGTATCTAATGCCGATATGAAAACACCACCGCTTATTTTCAACCCAAATGGCATGACGGTAAACTGGAAACTATGGCCCTGAAAAATGAATGCAGTATATTTTCTAGATTCTTTCAATATTCTAGTTTGCCAATATGAACTACGCATATCCAAAGAAGTTAAGAAGTGGGCACCATAAAACTTTTGTACTAACTCTTCTAGGTTCTCCGGTCGCGTTTGTACAGGTATAATGATCTTATTGATCTCTCTGGCATCCAACACCAATCTGATGTCACCATTGGGTTTAACTACCGCCACAAGAGGCTTACAATATTCGGAATCTGAGGGCTCAATAATACCCCATTCTAACATTTTATTGATTTCCTTTCTGGCTACTTCTTTCTTTGTCCATGGGATAGAATAGGAAGTATGACAAAAGGGTTTATGTGCATACGTCTTTATATGGAATTCAAAGTCTTTTATTACACCTGGACATTTAATAAAAATCAACTGATATGCTTCCAACAAGCAGTACAGTTTGTCCCTTTGGATAACAGATAAATATTCTGATTCTAACACCTTTTCCTGCAATGACATTTTATCAATCATTTCTTCAGAACATTCAATAAGGCATATATCATACACATTTTCATCATCAATACTGACATATTTTACCATTAGATTCATACACAACTGATTTGGAATTACTCGGCCCTTTCTCAGGGTGGCTGTCAAAACATTACCATTGGAATTAAATATACATTCACCTTTCTCTAAATTAATGATTGCACCGGTCTCACATAAAAAATCCAAACCCCAGATACATGGTACTGTCATTTTAGGAACAACCAGGAATGTACTTTCTATTTGAGCCCCCCATATTGTAACGTCAACACGTACCTGTTTCACAACTTTTTGCATTTTTGCGCTGAACGCGCCAGACACGGTACATCCTGTGATAGGAAAAGTGGGCATTTTTACCCCTCGGCTTATCTGTTTTAAACAGTCCAGCGTCATGACACTAAATAGTTGCTCCAGTATCAATTAATATTTCAACATCAACATTATTTATACTTGTTGGAATTATTGCCTGTAAAGTTTGTCCACATTTATTAGAAACTTCAGGTTTTTCTTCAATTAATTCATTCCTTATATCCTGATCATTATTGTACCTTAATACTCTCAGTTCAAATTGATGCCTGCCTTCCTTCTCCTTTCCAGTCATCCTAGGAAGGCATTTGGTGACTGGTATTAGTTTAATCTATCACGTTTAGTCATCGGTGGGGGTTCATGAACTTCCACAATCTGTACAGTATGATCCGAGTTATGGTATTCACCCCGTCGCACATTGGAGGCTCCTTCGCCCATTGGTATAACTCCTTGTGCTGGATGAGGACTCGAGGCATTTGTTCCATCCTGCCGATGAACATTATGCTTCGAATTATCTTCCCAAGGTCGAATACAATTGGGTTCATCACTTGGGTACCTGTTACTCTTATTAATATCACTACTATGCACATTCGCATCACCATATCGAGGTTTACCTCTAGCACAGTAAGTATCTCTACTATATTTATTATAATCATTGTTTTTATTGCAACCATAGGATGAAGATTGTCCACGCTCCTGTGATGTGGGTTTGACCTGGTTTTCGGTATTATTATTATCATACGTTAAATTATTATTATTATAATTATATTTAAAAAGAAAGATGATGAGACTTACCAAACAAAAGTGCTGGCAGGTCGATAGACACACAAACAAACACAAACATACACACAAAATTCTAGCTTTCACAACCAACGGTTGCCTCGTCAGGAAAGAGGGAAGGAGAAGGAAAGACAAAAGGATATGGGTTTTAAGGGAGAGGGTAAGGAGTCATTCCAATCCCGGGAGCGGAAAGACTTACCTTAGGTGGAAAAAAGGACAGGTATACACTTGCACACACACACACATATCCATCCACACATACACAGACACCTGCTAGTGTCTGTGTATGTGTGGATGGATATGTGTGTGTGTGCAAGTGTATACCTGTCCTTTTTTCCCCCTAAGGTAAGTCTTTCCGCTCCCGGGATCGGAATGACTCCTTACCCTCTCCCTTAAAACCCATATCCTTTTGTCTTTCCTTCTCCTTCCCTCTTTCCTGACGAGGCAACCGTTGGTTGCGAAAGCTAGAATTTTTGTGTATGTTTGTGTTTGTTTGTGTGTCTATCGACCTGCCAGCGCTTTTGTTTGGTAAGTCTCATCATCTTTCTTTTTAAATATATTTTTCCCACGTGGAATGTTTCCCTCTATTATATTCATATTATTATAATTATTCGTATTACTATGAGTGTGAGTCGACATTTGATTTGTCTTGCGTCTTCCATAATCATATCTATAGAGTCAATCACCGACAAGAACTGTTCTACATTGTGGTCAGGAACATTTATTAACTTTTCACGTATATTTATGGGCAACCTTCCCTTAAAAATTCTGATCACTTCCTTGTTAGAAATTGGATCACTCCAATAAAGTGTCTTATTTATGTACTTTTCAAAATATTGCCTTAAAGTATTCCTTTTACTGTTAAAATACTCAGATTGGTAAACCTCTTTTCTTAATTTCTCTTGTTTACTCGACAACCAGTATTTAGCCAAAAAAGTTGTTGAAACTCAGCGCAAGTATGGCAACTTTCACTTACTTCGGCAGCCCATAATGCGACTCCTCCGGTAATTTTGGATACTATAAATTGAAGTCGGTCATGTTCTGACCAACTACGTGGAAATATTCTTTTGAAATTATTGATAAAGATTTTTGGATGCAGGTTGTTCTTTTCAGTAGAGAATGTTGGGAATTGTCTACTTTTAAAAATGCTGTTCTCCACCTTTAAAGAAGACAAGTATCCTTACTGACCAAAGAATCATCATCTTTACCAACCGAATCATCAACTTCCCAATGCAAATTTTCACCACAATTGTACTTCGTATTATCACATGTTCAGTTGTTTTTCGACCTATTCTCTGAACGTTCGTCCTCTGTCAACAAATTTTTGATGACTTTTGTTCTAACTCCGCCAATTTATGATTGGTTTCCTTTTGCCATTTAGGTAACTCATCAACTATTTTCTCTTTTATTTTCTGAATTTTGCTAGTGAAAAGCTTAATCAATTCATAATTTCTACTTAGGTGCTCATTGATATTTTCATTTGTCTGGGATCCAATAGTAGTCTTAACCTTGTCTACAATTTCATTTCCTTTTATTTCTATCCATTCAGATAGATCTTTGTCAAGTCTTTTAGTTTGATCTACTAAATACTTGTCAATCCCCTTACGAGCATCGGACTCAAACTCGACTATTTGTTTCGAAAGCTCTTCTACCTGTGTGCTAGCATTGAAACGGCTGCTTTCACACTTAACCATCCTATTGGACAGGCCATCATAACTCTTTGAAACTACCTCATATTTCTTTTCTACGTCATGAAGTTTTCCCATTAAATTAATATATTGACTTTCTAAGGTGTTAGAAAACTCTACATCTAGTTCTCCAAATTTCGCATTTAATTGAGTCTCCCAGTCCGCCTTTAATTCTTTCTTAGTATTTTCCAGTTTATAATCAAAGGTGTTCAGTTTGCTTTCCAAAGAATCCATTTTAACTTCTAACGAACCAAATTTGGCCTCAAATTTTTCATTTAACTTTTGATTGTCCTCTTTAAATTGCTTATTATCTTTTTCTAGTGAACCAAGTCTTCCATTCATTACACCTATTTGAGTATTTATTGATACCAGCATATCAAAAATTTTTTGATTAATATTTCCATTTTGAGGATCAACTTGCTGATCTACTTCCGAAACCTCAAGATCTTTATGTTCTCCCACGCTGCTTACCTTACTTATCATTGTATTTGAATCTCCTAACGGCTCTAAATCAATAACTGTATTATTATCTGTACATGTCTCCTGTCCCAGATTGAGCTCATGGGATGCATCATCCATATCCTCTTCACTTTCCTCTCTCTCTCTCTACTCATTACTCTACTCAACTGCACATTATCATGTATTCTTTTCGTTCATTTTGACATGATTTTTCACTACCAAGACATACACTTATTTTCACTATGTATTTATAAATATTTATCTACCGAAATCACAAGTCTCAACTTTTTTTTTTATAATTATACAGTTATTTTAATCATACCTGGTAGTATCGCTCACTTTTAGTGATTATTGAAGAATACCTCTTTCATTGGACAGACTCACTGGCTGCTACTATATTTTACAACTCTAGGGTTCGTGAATCCGGATGACACTCGACTCGATGCAGCAATCCTCCTCGATCAAGCCCCACGTTGGGCGCCACTTCTACCGTATCTTCCTTCGCTGTCAGTGTTGTCGTTGTTACCGTGAGACACTGTTATACCAAGAGGAAAGGCGTGTCGATCTTAGAGCATGAGATATGATGACCTTAAGCCATTGACAACACACAATGGTCACGGTAGCACCTGATTCCAGAATAGCTGCAGTAGTTAAGATCTACGAACTATCCCCTGTTGAACAGGTCCCCAAAACTTAACTCATAACGAGATCCCTTCAAAGCAAATGGTCATAACGATCATCTATAAGGGTTTTGTACAACGAGAAGAAATGTTACGGTTTATGGAATAATAACAGATACGACCAAACTGTCTTGTCTCTTCTGCTTTATTTAACATAACTTCGTTCACAGTTTCATTTCGCATTCACCACTCATTCACCGAAACCCTTTGATGAACAGTTTTGGTTGCTTAACACCAACAGTCAATGATAATGATACATCTTTTCTCCTTTTTATAATTTGAAGCCCGCTCTCCGTGATATAATTAAAAAAAAAAAACGGTCTCAATACCGCGTCCCTCGTGAGATGCGAATAGACTTATCCCAGAATTGACCGCCCTGTAGGTGTACTCAGTTTAATGACCACACTTTGCTGTCCGCTATTTCGCGTAACTGAATGTCCATTTGTTAGTCTGATTATACACTGTAGCTATTTAAAATTCGCCCCTATATTTTTCACAACGCACAATTAGCACTTTGTTACTTGTTTTTGTTTTCTAAGAGTAAACGGAAAAAAAGACGCCGTATCATCGGCTTAGTCGACATAAAGCAAAACACCTTAATATGCCCAATTTCACCTCTTCTTATAGGATCGGCTACCTTACTCATAAATTTACTACATATTATTTCCAATAACACTAAACAGGTATCGTTGTTATATTTTAATTGTATTCAAAAGCATGTTACTACTATTATGACCAACCAAATCATCACAAATCGCTCGGTGTGTGTTTTTAATGATAACTTTACGCTATTCAATTTCCGTTACAGCTATCTTGACTTGTAATGTTACAATACTACCATAGTACAATTAGCCAGCTGGATTTCTGCATTAACAGGAGAAGTCACTCTTATATAGGATAAGGACCCTCATATTGCAGTGTAAATTTCTTCGTTTTTTTCTTTCTTTGCCCCTAGATTATAAAGCAAAACACAATCTCCACGTTTGTGCTGTGGAAGCACAGCTCTTGTGTGTTGCTGCATTGCAATTATTTTCAGTAGCTTTGGAATTATTTAATTTAGCCTGTTCCCAGATAGCCTTAAGGTGGTGTGACAGTCCTTTAACTTTGTCCACATCAACAGCAAGTGGCGAAATATTAAGTTCGAACTGGGAGCTCATAGATCTTACATCTACTTCCTTATAGGGCACATATCCCATTGATTCATACACATGACTGTTATACACAGAACCTACATTATCAAGATACCTATCCCACTTACCATGTGATTCATTAATGCAGTAAGACAGCATTTGAGCTGTAGCAGACATGTTAAAGATGACCATTACTTCTGGATGAAAGAGCTTCATTCACTGTGTTTTGATTTGCAGTAATTTGCACACTTGTGCAAACAAAGCCACCATAAAGTTAGTTCCTTGATCAATCACGATATCATCAGGACTTTGATATGGAAGGATTAAATGATGGAAAGGCACATGAAACTGTTTCTGAGTCATATCTGCAAGTGGTGCTAGAGCTAGGTAGTGAGAAGTGATCAATAATAGACAGGGTGTATTTGTTATTCTGTGTGCTCTGGGGAATGGGTCCAATTATATCCCGAGAGATATTTTGAAATGGTCTGGTAGATTCTGTAAGAGTTTGTAAGGGAATTTTTTTCCTGGACAGAGATGCCCTTGGAGCACATGGTATACAGTTTTGTATATACATTTACAGCAAAAAATTGCAACACTAAGAAGGAATTGTGCAACAATTCCAAGCCAGATGGCCTGTAGCATGCATTCCACTGACCCCAGCCCACCACCATTTGCAGTATCAGTGGTCTCAAGCGAGAGTCACTGTAGGACAAGGCAGGGGTCATCTGTCTTTTCTGAAGACATCTGGTTCTGCCTCAGTACCATTGATGGTCGTGTATTGGTTAGGAGGAGGCCATTTGAGGGCCTACAAACAACCTTTCTGTGTGCTGGATACAGTGAACATACACCTGGAGTTATTGTCTGGCGTGTGATTTCATATGACAGCAGGAGCACTCTCATAGTTATCCAACACAACCTAACCGCAAATTTGTATGATAGTCTGGTGATTTGACAGTTGTGCTGTCATCCAGGAACAGCATTCCAAGGGCTACACTTGGCCACATACAGCTGTTGTATCTCAATACGCTCTACAGAATGTTGACATGTTGCCTCGTCATGCCCGATCACCAGATCTGTCTCCAATTGAGCACACATGGGATATCATCGGACAGCAACTCTAGGGCCATCCACAAACAGCATTAATCATCCTTGTATTGACTGACCAAGTGCAACAGGCATGGAACTCCATTGCATGAACTGATATCTGGCACCTATGCAAGGAAATATGTGCCTGTTTGCATGATTGTATTCAATATTTTGGTGATTATATAAGTGATTTATATACCTGCATTTCACATTGGCATTGGCTTATCTTGCACTTACATCAACCTGCGATCTTGTAAAGTTAATCACCTAAATATGTTACATACACAAATGTATTCCCAAATTTCATTGATCTACAGCAATTATTTTTTAGTGTTGCAATTTTTCTCTGTCAGTGTACTTCCCAACATCCATTTTTCTGCCTCTTCACCAGTAATTTGTGGCAATCCTAGCATTAGGTACTCTCTGTCTGTTGTGATATGACTTGCATACTGTCATGGCACTGATTTATTGCTCCCTGTTGCAATTCATTAGAGATTACTACTGTGTTGCCCAGGAGGCAGTGTTAAATGTAATAAAACCTGGGTAGGAAGCATACGAGAGACATTCTGCATATCTCTCCTGTGCCTCTTTCAGTTCGTCTATTGTATCATCTATCTAATCTACCCTAACTTTATGGCTTAATGCATCAGCATTTTGGTGTAAACAGCCTGATTTGTGGCATACTTCATATTCAGATTGATAGTTTTTAATGTCGAATGAGTTAAATGCCTTTTGGGGTTCTTTAGACTCAGCATCCACAAGAGATTGGCATGGTTAGTGACCACAGTGAATTTTTGCCCATAAAAATAGCATTTAAAATAGCCCACTCTAAAAATAATTGCTAACAGTTCCTTCTCACTGATACTGTAATTATTTTCTGTTGGGTTCATCTACCTTGAAGCATAACCCACAGGCCTTTTCTCATTCCTGACTAAGAACAATCTCAACAACATAATCTGAGGTGCCAATAGAAAGGATTAAAGGTTTCTCAGAATCCAAATAGATCAGCAGGGATGAAATTGTCAAAAATCTGTAATTTTCCTTATAGCTGCCTCCCATTCCTCTGTCCATTCAAACACAGTGCCTTTCTTCAACAATTTTATTAATGGCTTAGCTACCATAGCACAGTCCTTCATAAAATAACAGTAACAATATTATGAAAGGAGTAGTTGCTACTCATCATATAGAGGAGATGCTGAGTTACAGATAGGCACAACAAAAAGATTGTCACAAAATGAGCTTTTTGCCAACAAGGCCTTTGTTGAAAAAAGACACCCCCTCCCCCCCCCCCACACACACACAAACCACATGTTCCTCAATAGTTTTGGAAAAAATTATATCATCTGAGTACACAAGATATATCAGAGGTTTCAAATCTCTTAGTAGCATGTCAGTGAATCTTTGAAAAGTGGGAGGCTCATTCCTTAGACCAAATGGTATGTGTAAAAACCTGTACAACCTGGAAGGAACCACAAAAGCTGTCTTTGGTTGATCTTGTGGTGAAATCAGAATTTGGGGGTTGCCAGAATAAATGTCAAGGTTTGTAAAATACCTACTATTCTCTAGTTCAATCAATGATTCTTCAACACAGGGAAGAGGATGAGTGTCAGGTGTCATCACCTTATTTACGATATGATATGTTTTTTTATCCCAGTGATTGACTTTCTGGGTACCATGATAATTGGTGATGACCAGGGTCTTGCAGGATATGAGCTACCCCTGCAGCCAATTGTTGTTGATAAGTATCTCCAGTAACAAATTGTAGATGAACTGGTAGTCTGTACAGTTTCTGAACAATAGGTTTAGCATCTCCCATGGGGTTTTGTGCTGTATAGTGCCAGTGACTGCAAATACTTAGTTGTTTGAATAGCCATATGTATTTCTTTAAAACTGAGTACAAAAGATTTCACTCTGACTTCTCTGATGTTTTGTCATAATGTAAACAAATAGTCTCCATAATAACTAGCTCTTGTTTGTCAGAGTAGCACTCTGCTAACCCCCTTGCCAGAATATCTAATGTTACCGCATCGCCTAAGATATCAGCTGATTCCAAATAGTTGTATGTAATACCTGGTGTCCCTCCATCAATGATGCTTTGGAAGTGTGTCCCCTATCTGCGATACCCTGTGTGTGATTGCTGTTCACAAGGACAGTGATAAATTAAAAATTTTAAATTTCACAAAACCTTCCAAAAAACACTTGCACTCAGTCTGACTGCCCACCATGTGCAGGACTAAAAGAACATATAGGTTGCTGCAACAGATTCTGAAGCATCTAGAAATACATAATTTGGTAATGGAGGAAATGTGGTTGTACAGGGAAACCAAGACATGAAAACGATGAGCAGGTTCAAGTGGATGCAGAGAGGTGGAAAGATTTGCACAAGAGAGACAACTGCAGAGAGTTGCGTCAAACTAATCTTTGGGCCAAAGTGAGGTTGCTCAAGCAAGAGTATTTTTAAAACTTGGAAAAAAATGAGAAATAATAAGCAAATCAGGCAGTTCTAAGTAAATTGATAATTTAAACTAGAAAAACAGTATAACTGACCCCTTAAAAGATTAAGATTCAGCTACTAGTACCCAATGTGCTTTGAGTCAACATATCTATAAACAACAAAAAATTTGTTTGGTGTTCTCCATTCCACCTGTTGTGATATGCAGTGTGATTTTCATTGAGAATATAGCATTTCAAGTCCTCAGTCATGGATTAATCCTGAGGTATGTCCTGATCTCAAAGGTCGTCCAATCTCAGAGCTTTTTTTGC
Source organism: Schistocerca cancellata (assembly GCF_023864275.1). Lineage (NCBI taxonomy): Eukaryota > Metazoa > Arthropoda > Insecta > Orthoptera > Acrididae > Schistocerca > Schistocerca cancellata. The sequence goes on along the minus strand of NC_064632.1, from coordinate 588,941,864 downwards.
AAGGGTGGGATTGTTAAGCACTCTTGTCTGTGTGTTTCCCCTTACATCAACTTCTAACAGCCATGTACCGCAAGTCTCTAGAGGAATGGAAGGTTCCAAATGACTGGAAAAGAGCACAGGTAGTTTCAGTTTTCAAGAAGGGTCGTCGAGCAGATGCGCAAATCTATAGGCTATCGATCTGTTGTAGAATTTTAGAACATGTTTTTTGCTTGCATATCATGTCATTTCTGGAAACCCAGAATCTTCTCCGTAGGAATCAACATGGATTCCGGAAACAGCAATCGTGTGAGACCCAACTTGTTTTATTTGTTCATGAGACCCAGAAAATATTAGATACAGTTTCCCAGGTAGATGCCATTTTCCTTGACTTCCGGAAGGCATCCAATACAGTTCTGCACTGTCGCCTGATAAACAAAGTAAGAGCCTACAGAATATCAGACCAGCTGTGTGGCTGGATTGAAGAGTTTTTAGCAAACACAACACAGCATGTTGTTCTCAATGGAGAGACATCTACAGACGTTAAAGTAACCTCTGGTGTGCCACAGGGTAGTGTTATGGGACCATTGCTTTTCACAATATATATAAATCACCCAGTAGATAGTGTCGGAAGTTCCATGAGGCTTTTTGCAGATTATGCTGTAGAATACAGAGAAATTGCAGCATTAGAAAATTGCAGCGAAGTTCAGGAAGATCTGCAGCGGATAGGCACTTGGTGCAGTGAGTGGCAACTGACCCCTAACATAGACAAATGTAATGTATTGCAAATACATAGAAAGAAGGATCCATTATTGTATGATTATGTGATAGCGGAACAAACACTGGTAGCAGTTACTTCTGTAAAATATCTGGGAGTATGCATGCGGAATGATTTGAATTGGAATGATCATATAAAATTAATTGTTGGTAAGGTGGGTGCCAGGTTGAGATTCATTGGGAGAGTTCTTAGAAAATGTAGTCCATCAACAAAGGAGGTGGCTTACAAAACATTTGTTCGACCTATACTGGAATATTGCTCATCAGTGTGGTATCCGTACCAGGTCGGGTTGACAGAGGAGATAGAGAACATCCAAAGAAGAGTGGTGCATTTCATCACAGGGTTTTATGGTGAGCATGATAGTGTTATGGAGATGTTTAGCAAACTCAAGTGGCAGACTCTGCAAGAGAGGCGCTCTGCATCGCCGTGTAGCTTGCTCGCCAGGTTTCGAGAGGTTGCATTTCTGGATGAGGTACCGAATATATTGCTTCCCCGGACTTATACCTCCCAAGGAGATCATGAATGTAAAATTAGAGAGATTTGAGCATGCATGGAGGCTTTCTGGCAGTCGTTCTTCCCACGAACCATACACAACTGGAACAGGAAAAGGAGGTAATGCAGTGGCACGTAAAGTACCCACTGCCACACACCATTGGGTGGCTTGCGGAGTATAAATATAGATATAGATGTAGATGTAGATGTAGATGTAGATGGATGAACCATGATGCCACAGAGCAGCAGTGATTACAGGACCTCCAGGCATGCTCACAAGCGAATGGGGAAAGTTCGGCTGGTGTCTCAATGTTTGTCATGCATCCAGAGGGGGTGTTCACTGAACATTTGTGAAGGGTAGCTGTAAACCTCCATCCTCAGTTTTCACAGTTTCAGTTTTCACAGTTTAACAAAAACTGACATTTTTAGTACACAGAATGGACATATGATTAGTGGGCCTGAACAGTTCAAATTCTTAGGCATTCAGATAGATTTGTCATGGAAAGCCCATATTCAGGAACTTGTTCAAAAAATAAATGCTGTTTCATTTACTGTTAGAAGAGTTGCTGAAATAAGTGATAGCTCAAGACAGAAAGCAGTCTACTTCACTTATTTTCATTCCCTTATGGTATTATTTTTTGGGGTAACTCTTCTAATTCAAAAAGGTTATTTTTGGCTTTGAAACGGGTGGTTTGAGAAGTATGTGGTGTAAATTTGTAAACCTCTTCTCAACCCTTGTTCACTCTGGGAATTCTGACATTGGCCTCTCAGGACATCTTTCTTTAATGCTATTTCTTGTTAACAATATCAACTTATTCCCAAGAGTAGCAGTTTTCACTCAGTTAATACAAGGCATAAATCCATACTGATTTTTGAATGCACCCCTTTGACCCTTGTGTAGAAAGGTGTGCACCATTCTGGTGCATCCATTTTCAGTAAGTTACCACAAGAATCCAAAAACCTTAACAGTAATCCATGTACTTTCAAGTCAAAACTGCAGAGTTTCCCCCTGGATCACTCTATTCTGTCAAGGAACTACTGGAAGAATTAAAGAAATTGAGCTAATTCCTGTGTTACATTATTAATTAAGTTTATTTTTTAAACTTACAGCTTATTGTCTGTGTAGGATTCATATAATTTTATTTTATCTGTTTTTACTCTTCTGTTATAATTTCATGTACTGACTCATTCCATGACCATGGAGACTTGCTCCTCAATTTGATCCTACAGTACATGACATACAAAATAAGTAAACAAAAATTTAGTTGTAAAAAGTACCCCTATGTTGTATGTTAATTCATGTAAAACAATCAGATGGGTGAAAATAAACACTCTGTAGTCCTATGCATAAGTTAAAATACACCCCAAGTTTGTATTTTCATCCATGTTGCATGTTGTCTTATGAAACTGTATTAGAAACTCCTTTATTTCCACATATGGAGGGGACTTGTGCATTTGATGTCAATTTTTTGTAGCTAAAATGTGTAAATTCTGTGCATTCACATTGTTAATGCGCCAGGATTGGCTAGGAGGGGAAAGTGGAGGGCACCCGTTGAAGTGAAGAATAAAACATGGTTTAACCTGGGTGAAGTTTTAATGCCGTAAAGAAAGGCAGGCCTGGAGAAGCCACCAAGACTGAATGGGCAGCCACCCAAGAGAGCAGGTGAGGAGGGCGTCTGATCGGCTTAGAAGCTGCCAGCAGGAGAGAGCAAACGGTGTGTCCGCCCCCACTTGACCACCTCTAAGCCTCCCTATTGGTTGATCGGGTACTGTTACCTCATCAGCAACATGTGAGTTTAGCTGCTGATGGTTCAACATGTGAGTTTCAGGGTTGTTCTATCCGGTTCTGGGCAACGGGACAGACGCTGCAGCTTACAGCCAGGCAGAAGGGTCTGACGAACATAAAGTGAAAAAACAGAAATCAAATTTTTATATTAATAAACCCATTCAGTAAAGGCCCCCTACTGTACAACATATTCACAAAGGTAGAACCATGACTCATTAGATGAATACCAGTCACAGAGGTCTTTCTTGTTTGACATTAAATATGACAGAAAGTTACATGTTTTCTTTAGTCTTCAGGTAGTACCTCTTGTTAGTTGGTGTGGTTGAGGCTTTTGACTGTTCCAGAGATTCTATTTGCAGCAACCTACTATGATGTGGAACATTTCAGATGGTTCACAAATAAGATACTTTTTTCTTTGTAAAAACTCAGCTTCAGTTTTGCCATTTGCATAACTAGATTTTTACTTTAATTTTAGAACAAAATTTAGTAAATGTGGCCAAGCCACATATACAAGAATACCCACCAATGGTGCAGAATATGATAAAAACGTAAGTGCAGGTCACCCACTACTGTTACTCTCAGAAAACTGGTGCACAACTGCAGTGAGGTTTTTGTTTTATTCAGTGACATTATCTCCCAGACACATGATCAGAAATTGTATGGCATTAACTTTTCTCTCTTTCCCCGTTGAATTTAGGTTATGAAAACTAATTTACCAAAGCATGCATGATGACTGCTACTGGACTTAATGATGCCATGATTTAGCAACAACTGCAAATGACCTGCGAATGCAGGTGTGTAAAGCCACTCTTTTTATGGTACTTCAGTCTCACCTTGGCTGTTAAAGCCAACATAAACTCAGAGATGAGTGTAGGATTTGGGATGGAGTGGGTGACAAGCATGTGATTATTGTGTGCCAGTGGATCCCACCCCCAGGTAATTATCCCCTAAGAGGAAAAATTAAATTTTCTGACAAGGTAAAAACAAAAAAGGTTTGTTTACGATTTAGTCACAACTCTAAATTATTCTCTAACAATAATGTCTGTTATCACTGTTTTGGTAGACTCTAATATTTAATGGATCATCATCAGTGTCACTGCTGCGTGTTTTTTAATGTCATATGTCCATCTTCTGCTTTGTCCTAGTCTCAGTCTTTCTGTATTTCTTGGAATCCATGAAAGAACTTCCCTTGACCATCTATCAAAAAGCAACCTGGCTACATGTACCACCTGCCTCCTTTACTGCAATCAAAGTTTCACTTTCCACTGCAGAATGTTCCCTTTGGATCTCTCCACCAGTTACCAAGCGACCTCTTCCCCCTCCCCCCTCAGAACCCCCCCCCCCCCCCCCCACACACACACATTTAAAGCCCACATCTCACTATCACACATCAGAACTGGTAACATGTTCAGGCTGTGATCTTTGGGTTTCAAGCACTCCTGTGGATATTCAAACTTGTTGTCATTGACCAATAATGCTATATGCCCATTTTACTTCATTTGTTATCATGGGTTGCATGTCTGTGGTTCCCCTATACATCTGATGTAATCTTAACTTTATAAATAACAGTCAAGAATGTTGAATAATCTTTGTTTATTGTTCAGTACAAAAATAAATAAATAGTATGGTGTTCTGAAATACCTCACTGCCTCAGTGGTGCCACTTTCATCCTAGGCAAAAACAATACAGTACCATTTTGAAAACCTGTATGCCAGTAGGTATTAAACCATCTGCTAGCTACACTCGTCAATGTCATTTTCAAGACTGTTGCCACAACAGAGCAAGTGCCCCCCTCCCCTTCATCTGAGCCTGATTAAGTAGATACAAGGAGAGAGATCGATCAACACTGGATAATTTCAAACTTTAAGTAGTGGTAAAGGTGTCTGTTAGGTTACGTCAGAACCAACTGTTATTACATAGAATTTCCATTTTGATGAACCATGCAGTTTTCATGTAAAGCCACTGATTTTGAATAGACAATTGATCCCAAATGTTTGGAAAATGCTGCAAGTTCATTAGAATTGTATCACACCAGTATGTGATGATTAAAAGGGATTGGTGGCATGATTGGCTTTGGAGATCATTTGATAAAGTAAAGCCCATATCACGCAGCTTACTTGCTGGTTCGCACAACTCCCAAGCAGGTATCATCATCTGCAAGCTGGATACATACTGTCATTTACATACTTGCAGGACTAGTTTGACAAGAATGGGTAACATAGTCAGTCATAGCCTTATACTAAGAACAATCCCAGAATTTGCCTGAAGTAATTTAGGGAAATCATGGAAAACCTAAATCAGTAGGGCCAGGTGGAGATTGGTCACTTTACCCTCTCAAATCCAAGGCGAGTGTGTTTAAAACAGTGCTCCCCATTCGATTTGTCCCTAGTGTACAAAACTGCTTTACATAGAAATTATTTAACAACATAAAAGGCTAGTGCTACACTGTTCATTCATTCCTCGCTGCACACACAATTCACAATGTTTCAACACTAAGCAAATTATCAGCTGATAGGAGGAGCTTAGTGGCAATGCCTGGTTTCCATTTTTTGTATCACTACTTCCCATTGCTAACCTAAAAAAGTGAGTCTGTATTCACCTATAATGAGTGAGATGTTGGGCTCACAAATGTGTTAAGGGGTTGGTGTTATACACTGGATAACTTTGGGACTAAATTTTTCCAGAAAAAGAAGCATGAAGTAAAACACAGTGTGAAAGTGTTACATGAAACAATACGTTTTATTCTTGTTATTATTATTATTATTATTAATTATTGTTATTATTATGTATTACAATTTTTACAAAACCTCTACTCTGTGTTATCTAAGTGATCATTCATTTAACTGCCATTTTGTTTGTATTAGAAATGTCTTTAAACTCCCTGGAAATTTATTGTACAGTTTTATTCCTTGGTAGAATCTGCTGTTTTGAGTTTTACATTTATTCTTTCCTGGTAAATGTAAGCTCCATCTAACTCTTGTTTCGTGTTCATGGGCACAGCTGTTTGTGCAATAACTATCAATTATCAATGGCTTTTTCCGACTGATTGGTAAATGTACTTGCATGGTGTGATTAAAGTCCCCCATTTTTGTTATTATTCTTATGGCTCTTTTCAGCAGTTTAAAACTGTGTTCACAGTACATGCATTTGTTTCCCAGAAAAGAATTCCATAGTTAATAACAGAGTGTACATATGAATAGTATGTAACTAAAAGAAACTGGCTGTAACACATTGGTAACAGGACTATAAGGGCATAAAATGCAAATGACATTCTGTTTGCAAATATCCTTGTGTGTTCTCACCATTCGATCTGAGAATCAGTATTCATTCATCAAAATTTTGTGTTTGTCACACAATTTATATATGTGCCTTCAATATATAATTGAACAGTGTCATTTTTCCTCTTCAAACTGAAATTCATGGCATTTGTTTTCTTCATTTTTGATGTCATGTAATTGCACAGTGACAAATTGTAAACTTCCTTGAGGGTTCAATTGGTTTTTTGTGCAAGAAATTATCTTGTTTTTTTCAGTGGCTGTCATCAGCAAAAAGAATTTTTTCTCCATGACTAACACTATTGAGAAAGTCATTACTGTATATCAGGAACAGTAATGGTGCTAATGTGCTACCCCGAGAAACTCCTATATTAATGTATCTTGGTTCTGATGACTATTCTACTAAAACTTTGGAGTACCTTGATGTATGTGTTTTCTCTGCATTTTGTACCCCATCTGCTAGGTACTTGTCTCTAGCTACACATCTTATTCCTAACGCTTCTAGTGTATTTAGTAGAATCTTATGTTCAGCAGTATCAGAAGCCTGGAAAGATTTAAAAACATGCCTTTGACACAGTCATCTTTTCCAAGAGCATCAGGTACCACTTTTGTGAATTCTATTTATGCTGATTCTCTACTTGTGCCACTTTGAAAACCAAACTGTGATTCAAGTCAAAGGTCACATTTATTCAAGTAATTCATTAATTTGGCTTTCACAACTGAGTCTATTATTTTTGAGAATATCATTGTAGGGACGTCTGCATGTCCGCTGTGATAGCCACAGTACTGTTACCCTTGTAGGCTTCACTGACTAATACAAGTCCTATCTGAATCTGACATCATTGTCTGGAAGCTGGGTCTCAGGGTGAATGTTTGTTAACCTGTGCAACAAGACAGAATGCCACTTGCCTGTCAGCTGCTATGCAATCATTTGCAAACAGTCTTAAATTCACTTTTTGGTTAAAAAAAATGAGTCTTTGGTATCTTGTAGCCTCATTCATCTGCTTCATGATGAACTACCCATTATTTTGTTAATGTCTGCTAATTCAACAGTAAGTAACATACTGCAAGAAGTTTGACTACTTTGCACTTAAAAATAGGTGTAACTATGAGCTCATGTTATGTCATATAGTGTTGCATACAAAACGTAGAGGAGATCTAAATCTATCTACATCCTGAGAAAATGTGTTGTCTGTAACTAACTTGCGTCCTATTGCATGTGCAAATGTTGCCATGAGAATGAAATATTCATAACATTCCAAATGGCATGAGATATAGAAAAGAGATTTTGGGAGATGACAGGATCCAAAGAGGAGAGTGTTTTGTCATATTGCTGATATGCAAAATGTTGTGATCTGCCATCATGTACGCATAATTGAGGTTTTCTGTGATGGAACAATGTAATTGGTGAAATGGGAATTGCTGTATTTTGCAGTAACATATTTATATGAATAAAGCGTTGTTTTCATAAAGTATTGAACTGTCTTGCTCTCAGTTGCTGGTTTAAAAGTCACTGTTTCAAGATTCCGTTGTAATTGTAATTTTTATTATTGAGCTGAATCTTTATTAAATCTGCTGTGTTTTGGCAAAATAAGCAGATTTTAGCATGGTAACAAGAGAAGTGTAACTGTTTCTGAAAACTCAGCACTGATTATACTTCTCGGAAGACAAAAGAGGAATAAAAAGTATGGGGAGAAAATCATCATTTCTGTAGCAGTTTCAGCAGAATTGTGTAACCAACATTGTCTTTAGTAACACTGTGCAACAAGGAAAATGTAAATTGAATGAATCACAAAGACAATTCCAAATTAGCTCTAGTTTTCATTTTAAATTGTTTTATTATAGTAAGATAATTATACACAGATTTTTATCTTAAGTTTGAAATCAAATATTATAACGGTCTGTCAAAGTCATAATAACTAGTAACAATGGATTATATTATTGTCTGTGGTCTTAGTTGTGTGCAATATATTGGATTTAAATATTTTGATACCAATATTAGTGATCTTTTTGTCTCCCTCCTGTTCAACTTCAGTGACATTATTAATTCATGTAATAATTTTTGCACATTTGTTTCCAGATTAACTACCAGTTACTCAAGTTGGCTGCTATTGAAGTGAACAAAAATGCTGCGAGTTTGTGTTAACAGTGCTGACATATTTTGCTATGTGTGTGGAGAAGTGACATTTGCTTAAGAAAAACAGCAAATAACGCCATTGTATAAAAAAGCTTACAGTTGTTATTTTTGGTGCAAAATAGGTGATCAGGATAAACCCTGGGCTCCACATGTGATCTACAACACTTGTGCCAGCAACCTCAAGGATTGGATGCATGGGAAAGGACATTCAATGCCCTTTGCAGTGCCCATGATCTGGCCTGAGCCAACTAACCATATCAGTGACTGCTACTTTTGTATGGTTCCTCCTATCAAGAAGGAAATATCTAAGAAGAAGAAGCAGACATCGATCAATCCTAACATTCCATCTGCCATATTTCCAGTTCTACATGGGGAAGTATTGCCAATACCTGAACCACCAACAGAGTATGAGATTACTTCTGATGGGGATTCTGAATGTCCTGAACCAGGTACATTTTTCCAAATACATCATCAATTGATGATCCAAAAAAATTGTCTCAAAATGAGTTAACTGATCTCACTAGAGATTTGGAGACCTCTAAAGCTAAGGCAGAGATTTTAGCAACAAGGTTGCAGCAGCGCAATTTTCTGGAAAGCAATGTAACGTTTCATTCTGCTGTAGAAGAGAACAATAATTCACTCCCTATTTTAATATGCAAGATAGTCTTGTGGCATGTATAGACATAAATGGTCTAATGAAGACTCTCAGAATTAATTACAACCCTGATGAGTGGAGACTCCTTATTGATGCATCAAAGTTGAGCTTAAAAGCAGTGCTTTGCCATATTGGTAATGAGCTTCCTTCTATTCCAGTTGGGCATAATGTGCATATGAAAGAGTCATAACAAAACATGAAAATTTTACTAGAAGCCATCAGGTATAATGACTTTCAATGGCAGATTTGTGGTGACTTGAAAGTGGTTGCACTACTATTAGGTATGCAATTAAGGTTTATACTAAATATTCCTGCTTTCTCTCTGAATGGGATAGCCGAGCTCATGCATCTCATTACAGTAAACATAAATGGCCCACCAGAAAATCTCTTCAACCAGGTATAAAGAAAATTATGAGTGAACCTCTAGTAGACCCTAAAAGGATTCTGCTTCCATCCTTGCACATCAAGTTGGGTCTCAAAAAATGTTGTTAAGGGAATGAACAAAGATGGTGATGCATTTCAGTACTTAAGGCAAAAATTCCATTACTGAAGTGACGCCAAAGTAAAGGAGGGCATCTTTGTAGGCCCAAAGATTCGAGAGCTTTTTGCAGTCTATTCTTTTGATGGAATCACACAAGGTGATGAGAAGCATGCATGGGAATATTTTAAGAAAGTCTGTTTACAGTTCTTAGGGAACAAGCAAGCAATAAATTACAAGGCGATTGTAGATAACATGTAGTCATCTTATGAAAACTTGGTTGTAACATATCATTGAAAATGCATTTCTTCAAAAGTCATCTTGACTTCTCCCCCAAAGATTGTGGTGTGGTAAGTGATGAACATGGGGAGCAATTTCATCAAGATATTACCACATTTGAGAAGAGGTATGCCAGAAAGTGGAGCGCTACTATTTTAACAGATTACTGCTGGACTGTTATAAGGGATGTTCCTGAATATGCATATAAACATCGAGCCAAGTGGAAATGGTAATCTTCTTCATTTATCACTGAACAAAATATGTAATTGGATGTACTGTACAAATGGACTTTTAACATTTGTAATCCTTTATATACATTTGTGACCAGTTAATTTATATATTTTCTTTTGTGCTTTACATAGTTCTGGTACAAAGTAGACTTATAAAGTATTTTTGTTCATGAAATATTTGTACAGAAATGAAGATTACTTTTTAAAAAAAATTAGAGGTAAATATTTATTAAGATGATGATTTTGTATCATTTTATACTGAAATTAACATAACTGACTCAAAATTATGCAATTTACACACTTTCACTTCAAATTTGTTGTTCAGTGTAATAAGTGTCTGGCATTGAAACCTACCAAAATCTGAGAAATATGAAGAAAATTTCACACCAAAGGACTGGACATTTCACATCAGATATTGTTCTGTTCATCAAAGATGTTGATAATCTATTTTCATTTTGATGGCTAGGCTACATGAGAGGATCCTGCAAGTTGTCAGAATGATCAGCACTTCAGAGCTATGATATAGTTCTATTGTATCAACTAGAACTACTATTTTGTCTCCAGAAGTGAGAATAGTTCTGTTTGAGAAAACACAGTTGATTCTGTTTACGAGTCTGTTGCAGCTGCACCTCAAGAAGGAAATAGGTTGTTTCTTAAACATACAAAAATATATTTGAGGTGAAAAAGTCAATGAACATAAGCTGTATGGGCATTTGAAAAAAGAGATGGTTCACTTAGTGCAGTACATTGCTTTCATACTTCTCAAATCATATGGCAAGTTTCAGTCCCATCCATTCATTATTAAAAATATACTGGGAAAAAGGAGTCCACTGAAATTGCAATGGAAGTCAGTCAATCGTTTTTTTTTTTTTTTTTTTTTTTTTTTTTTTTTTAAATTATCATCAGTGATGAGTTTTGAGTAACACCTACATTATTCTTTTGCCAAGATACAGCAATTTACAAAAATTTATGTTACTAACTATCTAATGCAGTTGCAATCACAACAGAATACTGAAACTGTGATCATTAAACTAGTAGGGTGAGAGCAAAACAGCGCAACACTTTATGACAAAACTCATTCTTGGTATGTGTAATTTCTTCACTTTATTCTTACAAACCCCCAGCAATTCCGATTTCATCAAAGCCCCAGAAAATTGCATTATTCCATTGAGAAAATCTATAGTTACTTGTATTTCACAGTAGATAAGGATAAGGATGATGATGATGATGATGATGTTGGTTTGTGGGGCACTCAACATCGTGGTCTTCAGTGCCCATACAAATACCCAATCTTTCCATTGCCAGTCCCACCATTTCTCGAATGATGATGAGATGATGAGGACAACTCAGACACCCAGTCCACAGGCAGAGTAAATCCCCGACCCAACTGGGAATCGAACCCAGAGCCCCATGATCCAGAGGCAGCAAATCTAGCCAGTAGACCATGAGGTGCAGACACAGTAGATAAGGAAGTTTTGCACATTGACCACATGGAAAAATACTCTTCCTTTTGCATGCTACTATTTGCCAAACTCTAATTTCAATAGCTCAAACCTTTTCATACTCAGTATGTTCACATGATAAAAAGTGAGAGCACTTTGTGCAATCCACTTTCTCAAGATTGTAGGTAGACAGATCTCCTCCAAAAACTGAACATGTTAGCATTTCATACACAGCAATGTATAACTTAGAATGCAGCAAATGTAAATTCACAGGTCCCCTGTTCCCCATTGCAAACTATTCGAATTTTGTGTGGCAAATTACTTAATTTCATAATATCACAAAAACTATGACAACTGGCAAAGTTCATCATGAAACTGATCTGAGAGAATCTAATTTATTTGTGAAATAGTTTCTTTAAAATTGTTTAAGAAAGACTGCAGAGCAGCAAGCTAGTGAATGCTGCTGTTCGTGCTGTCTGCTGAGTTTTCCACCCGCTGCAACAAATATTACACTGTGTGAGACTTTCAGAGAGCAAGCTAGCCCTCTCTACTCCCTTATAGCCAACCAGGTGTGGCACCCAGCAAACTTATGGCGAGACTTACTCCATCTGAGACACGTTTAAATATGGAGACTCACTGATGTCTGATTCCTTCTGGTTTATCTCAAGTTGCAAACAATTCAGTGCACAAGAGAGAATCATGCTATAATTGTGGCAGGTAGTGATCATGTCAGGCCAGAGTGTATCACAGCCAGTGGTTAACAATATGAATATTCACCTTCAAAATTTATACACTTTGACATGCATAGTGTGTAATTATTATTATTTAACAAAGCTTATAATTTTGTAGGGTGTACTCATCCATTTTCTTTAAATCTGCTGCTGCCTCAGGCTCATGTTGTTGACTGCAAATGGTTGTTATGCCATGAATAATAAATATAAACATTAATTTTCAGAACTTTTATTCTGTCACTTCATAATTGTACTGATATGCTTACAACACTGAAGTACATCTTCCTTAAGTCATTACATGCTTCTTGCATGGAAATTAATAAGTCACTGCTCTCCCGGGCCAACACGGCTGCCCCTGTATATATAAATCTGAACAATCCTCATTATTGTTATAAAAATTTCAACAGTTGCACTGACACTTATAGAATAAATACTTTTTTCGAATTTTACACATTTAACATTTTAGAAGTGTGAAAATATTCAGATATGAAGCATTAACAATACTTTTACTATTTTTATAAAATGCAAAAGATACATCGATCAGAAAATGTTCCTACCAATATATATGTTTCCCAGTATCCCATTGAGTGTGGCAAAGTAGGTCTTTTATTTATTATTGACAAAATACCTAAAGAACTATCTATGTGTACACACCACTTATAACATTTTCACTAATTACATTTTAATTTATCTAATCAATTCTGATTCTCTCAGTTGGTTTCTCATTTAAATACAACAGATTTTAATTTAGTTATTGTTTTAACACAAATCCATCTCAGTTTCAAAGAAATGACTTTAACCGATGTACTTGATCATTTGTTCCATATTTCACTTAATTACGTTAATCCTAAATGTTCCTACCAATTACAGGACTTATATACTTTAAATGGGTTTAAATGGGCTGTTACATCTCAATTGGAACCAGTTCTGAGAAAATTTTTTTTCCATTCTGATGTTGGTACATCAAAAATGTAATTTTGGTAGGTTTCAGCACCTTCGTAAGGACATGAAATTAATCGAGAATGGATTTTTTTGTTTGACACAAAGGGAAAAATGGAGTCTTAACATGTTAAGTCAGGTGAACACAGGAAATGAGGCATTAATTTGATGGTTTTTTGATACTGAAATAATCAACTGTTTGACATGTTCTGTGACAGTAGGAGTGGTTATGATGAATAATGATGCAAGATATACAGTTGTTTATCCTGATTTCATTGATGACTTGAGGTAAACAAATTGTGGTACGCTATTCAACAATAACTGTTCAGCAATCTTCTAAAGTGTAAAGCAGTTTTCATGGCATGTTCAGCCTAAGCAATGAATGAGCTATTGTTTTTTGGAAAGGCTTTGAGAATGAACCACCTTTATTGGTTTTGGTCTATCTTGGAACAACCAAACAGTTGGTTGCTCCACAGTTTCCAGTTTGTTTGAAGATATCCAAGTCATGCCTGCATGTATGTGGATTTTGTTTTTCCTTTGTCAGATTCTGGAGCATTTCCTCTTCTCAACTGAAACTAGCCTGTTTTTGAGCTGATATCAAATTATGCAGAATCCGTCAGATCAGATCACACATAAATCTTCTTCTTATTTTCCTTTGGCATTTTCTGCTCTTTTGGAGGTGATGTTCTTGGTGAGTCTTCTCCATTTTCCTTGGTTCTGTATTCGCTTTCCCTTAGCTATTTCTCCCTAAAGTCCTCTGTACACAGTCCATCCATCTTCTTCTTGGTCTTCCTCTCCTTTGTCACCTTCTACTACTATTTCCACCAACTTCTTGCCAACATAGTTGTCATCCCTTCTCATGGTGTATCCATACCATTACAGTCTTCTGTCTTGAACCTTCTGTGTTATATTGATCAGCTGCCTCTTATTCTCTCATCTCTGATACTACTGGCTCTAGAGATGCCACAAGTTCATCTTAACATTCTCATTTCAACCGCATCTATTGCCATGCAACGTGCCTTAGTTGGTGCCCATTTCTCTGCTTCATGAGCATTGCATATCTCACGACTTCTTTAGTTTTCTGATTTATTCTTCTACAGCACAATGAGCATGACAGCCTTTTCCAGTTAATCCACACTATCTGCACTCTATGGGGTTATTGCTGTAGTAACACTGTTCACGCACTGCACTTTCTGTGGATCGGGACTGTATCCTGGGCAGGCCCGATGATCAACTGAGTGGGGCCGGCCCGTGCTGCTCGAGTTGTTGTTGTTGTTGTTGTTGTTGTTGCTGTTCAGCCGGCAGAGGTCACGTCTGAATTCTCGTGTGCCCTCTGGTGGACGGGACTCTACTTTCGGCAACTACCGTCCTTGACGCGCTTTGCCATTGTGCGCCTCCCGCAATCTGTTTGGTGGCTACTACACTCCTCCTCCTTCGGGGGGTGACGCCACTGTGAGCCACTGCGGCGGAAGGTGGAGCGGCGGGCAGGAGCGATGACCTCCACATCCATTGGATGGCCGGAGTCGAGGGGATCTGCCAACCCTCGAGCTGGAACGTTCGAATACGGCTCGAAGTGACCCACACGAAGAGGCCCCCATCGTCCCACAACCAGAGCCTGGGACAGAACAGGCGACAGGTCATCGAACTCCTGATCCCGTTCCACCTCAGAAGAGGCAAGACCCAGTGGCGGGGACGAAGGGGAAGGGACGACCACAGGGGAACCAGCCCCCTGAGAAACAGGGCCTGCTAGGCGGGCCGGCTCTCGCTGGGGCATCTCGAACGATGGCGATGCCGGTACTGGAGCCACTGGAGGCCGCCAAAGCGGAGAACCAATGCAGTGCGGCAGAGTCACAGCGGGGAGAGGAGGTAATGTCCCCCGTGAATCCAACACAGGTGCCGGCAATGGGGAAGTCGGTGTCCGAGAGGTCGGAGGGTGGGTGCCTGAACGTTGACGGTGCTGATTTTGGTGACGACGTATCACCCTGTCCCCCACCTGCAAGGTATAAAGCCGGCGGCCATTTTGGCGCAGAACCACTGCCGGTATCCAATGTGGATTGCGACCAAAACCACGGGCCCAGACTGACATTCCCAGTGGAAAACCAGGGACGCCGTTTTGTGAAGACTGGCGAGGACCAGGCCGGAGGAGGTGCAGCAGAGTCCTAGGTTGACGCCCATGGAGGAGCTCCACTGGGCTGCGTTCTCCCATTGGTGTGATCTGGTATGCCGTCAAGAAAAACGTCAATGCTTCCTCCGCCGGAAATTCGTGCACATACTTTTTCATCTGCGTCTTAAATGTGCGCACCATGTGCTCGGCTTCCCCATTCGATTGTGGATGGAAGGGGGGAGAGCAAATGTGCTGAATACCGAAGCGCCTACAAAAATCCTGGAAGGTCTGTGAAATAAACTGCGGTCCATTGTCCGAGACCAGGGTAATTGGCAGACCCTCCACAGAAAAGATTTTGGCGAGTGCCTGGATTGCAACTTCTGAATTGGTTGAGGAGCAGCGAACCACATATGGGAATCGGGAATAAGCATCAATGACAATGAGCCAAAAGCCATTGAGAAACGGGCCCGCAAAATCGATGTGAACACGTTCCCATGTCTGGGTTGCCGGCGGCCACGAAGAGAACGCTGCCCTGAGAGAGGCTTGTTGGCTCACACACTGGGAACAGGCTGCCATGAAGTGCTCAATTTCTCTGTCAATACCGGGCCAGTACACATGTCTGCAAGCCAAGGTTTTAGTACGGGAAACACCCCAGTGTCCCGCATGTAATAACGTGAGGACCTCCTTCCGTAAACTGGCAGGAACAACCACGTGAGGTGCAGCATCATCGGTAGCCAGAAGGAGAACTCCTTCCAAGACAGAGAGGTGGTCTCGTAGAAGAAAATAATTACGAAGAGGGTCAGAGGCCCGGCCCGGAGGGCGGGACGACCACCCCTGCTGAATGAGGCGCACTATTTGCCGGAGAACCGGGTCCGCCGCCGTTTCCTTGGCGACTCGAGAACCAGTGATCGGAAAGCCATCAACCACTTGGCGGGACGCCACATCTAATTGAAAACACATAACCTCCTCCTGATCGAACGTAGGATCCGGGCCGACCGGAAGACGGGAAAGAGCGTCGCCGTTGGCATGCTGTCCCGTAGGGCGAAAATGAATGTCATAATGGTACTTAGAGAGGAACAAGGCCCAGCGCTGAAGTCTGTGGGCTGCCCTATCCGGAATCTGAGAGGCGGGGCTGAATAACGATATTAACGGCTTATGGTCAGTGATTAACTGAAACTTCGTGCCATACAAGAAAGGGTGAAACTTGGTAACAGTGTAGACAAAGGCCAAAGCCTCTTTTTCCACCTGGGAGTAATGGGCCTGCACGGGACTGAGCGTTTTAGACGCAAACGCCAGTGGTTGCTCGGAACCATCTGCGTTGCGATGGGCCAGGTCCGCCCCCACCCCATACTGCGAAGCATCGGTAGCCAGGACCAACGGCTTATGGGGATCAAAAGTAGCCAAACAAGGGGCTGATGTGAGGAGGCCCTTCAATGAGGTGAAAGCTCGCTCGCATGCAGGCGACCAATCAAAAGGAACACCCTTGTGCAGAAGGCAGTGCAGGGGGTGGGCGATAGTGGAAGCCCTGGGAATGAACCGGTAGTAATAGGCTATCTTGCCTAAAAAAGCTTGTAACTCTTTCAGCGAAGCGGGCCGAGGAAGGTTGATGATACCTTGGACCAAACTTCCTAGGGGCTGGATGCCGTGCCGAGAGATGGTGTAGCCCACATACTCAATGGATGGTTGGAAGAAGGTTGACTTATGCAGGTTGCAACGCAGGCCCACAGACCTAAATTTGAGAAAGAGGGTGCGAAGGTTGTGCAAGTGTTCCTTTGTGCTGCGGCCTGTGACAATTATGTCATCCAGGTAATTAATGCAATGAGGGATTGTCGACGTGACATGCTCAAGATAATGCTGGAATATCGCCGGGGCACTGGATATTCCAAAAGCCAACTGCTGGTATTGGTAAAGGCCAAAAGGGGTGTTGACGACCGCCAGCCTTTTGGAGGCCTCATCAAGTGGTATCTGATGGTAAGCCTCCAACAGATCGATTTTCGAAAAATATTGGCCTCCCGCCACGGCGGAGAACAATTCATCAGCCCGAGGCAAAGGATAGGTGTCCACCACCAATTGGGAATTAACGGTGGCCTCGAAATCGCCACAAAGACGTAATTTTCCCGAGGGCTTCCTGACAACGAGGGGCGAAGCCCACTCACTGGAAGAAATGGGAAGAACGACCCCTAGGGCTGTCAGCTGGTCTAGCTCTTCCTTTACCCGAGGGCGGAGAGCCAAGGGGATCTGCCTCGCGCGTAGAAAACACGGTCGAGCCGACGCCTTCAACGTTAAGTGAGCTTCAAAATTGGAAACACGCCCCAGACCCTCCTCAAAGATATCTGGAAAGTCTGAGATCAAAGATTCCAATGATTGATAGGGAACGTCTTCAGAAACCAACTGTATGGTGTCAGTGATAGAAAAACTGAAAGCTTGAAAGGCGTCCAGGCCATAAAGGTTAGCGGAGCCCGCATCACTGACAACAATAAAAGTAAGAGACCGAGTGACTGATTTGTAAGTCACATCGGTAGTGAATTGACCCAGTAGGGGAATGAACTGTTTACCATAACCGCGGAGACGCCGATAAACCGGCGCCAACGGGGGCGATCCAAGGTCGGAATAAGTTTGGGCATTCAACAACGAAACTGCTGCGCCCATATCGACTTGCAGTTGTAATCGGCGCGACCGAACTGACACCTCGATGAAGAGTTTGCGCGCTGATGTGTCGGGAGCCTGGCCCGATGAAACTTCCTGAATGTCAACGTCCATGTCCTCTGTACTTGCTTCCTTCGATTCCTTTGAGGCTGAGCGGCAAACTTTAGCAACGTGACCTTTCTTATTACATTTGCGACAAACGGCCCAACGCTGGGGGCACTCCGGCCGATCATGACGTATATAGCACGACGCACAGGACGGTAACAGGGGCCGGCGGTCAGAGTTCCGTTTACGCGCCGTGCAGGATCAGCCGTAACAGCCGGATTGTACCGCTCGCACGTCGTCCACCCTGGACACAGTGGACGCGGCCGTGCCTCCCTGAACCTCCGCGACGTCGCACCACACTTCCAGCTGTTGACCCGCTGCGTGAGAGACTTCATACGATTGAGCAATGGACAGGGCTTCCTCGAGGGAAGGGTCTTCTAACTGCAGGGCCCGTTGCCGGACCTCCCTATCAGGGGCTGAATGAACAATGGCGTCGCGTACCATAACGTGGGCATACGACTCATGCGACTGCTCCGTGACAAAGGGACACTTGCGACTAAGACCGTGCAGGGTAGCGGCCCACGCCCAGTAAGACTGATGAGGCTGTTTCTTACATTGATAGAACTCGACCCTAGCCGCCACAACATGCGTGCGGCGGCGATAATAGGAAGACAGCAATGAACACAATGCGTCAAAAGACAAGGACGAGGTTTCCTGCAACGGCGTGAGCTGGATCAAAACGTGATATAGCGAGGGAGATATCCAAGATAAGAAGAGAGCACGACATACCTCCGCATCGGCAACATGAAACGCCTGGAAATGCTGCCGAAGGCGATGTTCATACGTGTCCCAATCCTTTGCCGTCTCGTCATACGGGGGAAAGGGAGGAGGGAACTGTGCCGGAGCAGACGGCGTGGAGAGCAACGCCGGAAGCACTTGTTTCATGGTGGCCAAGAGCTCCGTCTGCTGCGCAACCAAAACTCGCACCAAATCCTCCATGCCGTGGAGAAGATGCGAAACCGGAACAACGACGCAACACGCGAAAGAACGACCTTACTCGTCGCCAGTTGTGTAGTAACACTGTTCACGCACTGCACTTTCTGTGGATCGGGACTGTATCCTGGGCAGGCCCGATGATCAACTGACTGAGGCTGGCCCGTGCTGCTTGAGTTGTTGTTGTTGTTGTTGTTCAGCCGGCAGAGGTCGCGTCTGAATTCTTGCGTGCCCTCTGGTGGACAGGACTCTACTTTCGGCAACTACCGTCCGTGACGTGCCGTGCCATTGTGCGCCTCCCGCAATCTGTTTGGTGGCTACTGCACTTGCCATACCTGAATTGCCCTTACTAGACACTGTTGTTTCCTCAGTAGTTAAAGCTAAATATTTACATATAACAGAAACTACTAAAGTCTTTGATGTGGGATAAGTGTGCCGCTACCCAGTGATAAGAGATTTGTTGATCCTGTTCCATTGTGTTGCACACAGCATCAATGTTTTTACAAACAACAGCCAATTTAGTTGGATCTTCATGAAAGTCATTGCTGATGGAAGTATGATGACACCAAATTCTGCAAAGCTATTGTAAATATTCTTTGCAGAAGGTTATTTACCAAAAGTTGTACTAACAACTGATCTCAGGGACTGCTACTCAGCTAGTTTCTTATGAAAATTGTAAAAAAAATCTTCCAATGAAAAGCTTCACGTGAAATCTTTAGTTTTTCACTTGGAGGCTTCTTCAACTGCTAGCTCTAAAGAAACTACTCAGCCAATTTCTGAGCTGTGTATTGTTTTCATAATTTAATTCATAAATTTTAAAACAACAGTAATGTCACATTTCTACTGTGCCATCTAGCAGTCATTTGTAGATAATCAAAACTTTGTAACAGTAAATTCCAAACTAGAACACCTTCCTGTTAATGGGTAGTACCTATCACCTCTTTCAATAAAGGGCAGCGGTGACAGGGCACTGATGCCTTGCTATGTATTATCCTCAACCATAAATCATAATCATCATCATCAACATTATCCATCATAGTGTGGTCACTACAAGATTCTGAAATCAATGGAAAGACATCCTGATCCATGTCTGCTTCACCATCAAGGCTGTCTCTATGGTGGTGGTAGGCAGGTGAACTGGTCAGTCACACTCACATGATTTTCTATTGTCTGTTTATCCTACCTGAAAAGAATAAAAGAAATACCTTTCCAATTCATGTGAGTGTGGCTGCGTAGGCTCTCATAAGGTATGGAATTGGAATAAACATTCACTATTGACAGATGGTGATAGCAGTTACTTCTATAATCAGACAGTCTCTATAATGAATGAAATGTTCTCTGGCTTCCAGCCACTTCAAGTGGTTAAAATGTCATGAGCTTTTGACAAAGAACTCCTTGGCCATTGTCAGGTGCAATGACTGCTGATGGACTGCTGGTACACCCTTATGTACTCTAGCTGTTGGTTGTGATGTCACGCATCCTCATGGCACTGTCACTTATGGGTACACATAGGCTCTGCTTTCAGTGCACCTGCTTCAACCTTGTGACTGCTGGGTCCCATACTGTACTGAGTTGCAGGCTGCCATCTCTATTAAGGGTGTTACCTCTGATGTTTATTTTGGTGGGTTCCATTATTACACTGTCCCAAAAGCTATCAGTGTGATACACGACAGAAGTTCCATCAAATTCTAGAATCAGCCCAACTGAAACAGATTTTTTGGGGTAGCGTAGGTGATAAAACCTCTTATGCTCCATTGTACATTGTTCTATACTGTGTGTCACTTGTCTGACATAAGATTGGTCACATTTACAAGGTATCTCATGCACAACAGCTATTCTGAGACATTCTGTTTCTTCAACTGGGCTCAGTAATTGTCAGATTTTTGTTGGTGGGCTGAAGACTGATTTGATTTTGTGTCTTTTCAGCATGTGGCTGATCTACCTCAACTCAGAGTCACAGAATGGACAAACAGTGCACACTGTAGAACTAGTAGAACTACACACTAAGGAAGGAGAATGAGAGGTTTTATCACCTTCTTTAATTTGAAAAGATCTGCTTTATCTGAGCATGTTGAGTCATCTTATCAGGTTTGACCAAATCTCTATCATGGCTCACACTGAAGGCTTATGGGTCAATGTGATTTGTGCCATCACAACACATCAAGATCCACAGCAATTTAAATGCTGCACTGATGCAACATGTGCATGTCATGTTGTGTGGCTGTAAGATGGCACCGATAGGGCTCACCTCTAGGTTGTGCGCTTAGGGAAACGGGCTTTTTGGATGCGCACTGATCTGTGTGGTGGATTTTCATCCTAGCCCATGTGAGGATGATGGGTGAGAGAAGACAACATGATGACAGTGAACCCTAGGAGGCAAAATGCTTGGGCCCTTGGATGACTTTATTGTCTGGATGCCGTAACTGGTTGTTATTTCTCATAAATGACCAAATAACAGTTGGTTAATCAATGGTTTTCGTATGTAATTACTGGACTGGATTATCATTTTAATCATTCTGATTTGCAATGGTGGCAAGAACTTGACTTAAAAATTCAGTCATATTTTAATTGATGTGCTAGAACTGTGGCTGGTGGAGCATTATTTGAGTAATAAGTCTAGTGATTGCATTGTGGTACAATTTTTCTACGAGGGGGACAAGACTCAAAACTTGCAAGTTTTCACATATCTCATTCAGTTACTTTGAAACATGCCATGCCCCAGTAACTAAATTTGACAAGAAAAGTTTGATAGTTATCCACTTAGTATTTTCAAGTATCTATGGCGTCTAAATGTCAAGCATATTTCAATGTTCCATGCAAAGTACATATTTTTATAAAATTAATATGGATGCCACCATTTCACTCTACTATCTGAAATTACATCCTCATATGATGAAAATCCAGGGTATCCAACAGCTTATGAAGTAAATCTAGAACATAACTTACATAGTATTAAGTTGAAACTGAAAAATTAAAATCTGGGATGGGAAAAAATGTCAAATGATTGTGAAAATACTGCTGAATATCAAAAAACATACTTCAGTACTACTCCTCAATGTAGAGCAATGGAGAATAAACTTTAGAAAACGATTAGTCAGCTTTGATACCAACTAAGACACACTATTTGCTTGTAAAACTTCACCTCTGTTCACACTAATGCTTTCATTTTTTCTATATTTTATTGTTGACTCATGACTGGCATAACTGTACATCAACAAAATGCTATTTGAAAGCCACATTTTGCTGAGGTGGTCTGATAAAATGTACTCCATGACCAATACAGGACTAAATGAATGTGAGCATGCTTCTAAAACCATCATCAAATTATCCCTTAGAATCAGATAGCACCAATGTAATCCTTGTCTTTCCAGTTCACTACATTATTGTGCAGCTCTGTGGCTGCATGTGGTGCTCTGTTGTTCCTATAGACTTTGAGAGGGTCCCAGTCCTGTAGAGCACTTTTTTTGACATTGAATTTTCACACTTTTTCCCTCTGTTATAGCACAGAAATATCCTTTTTCAAGCTGATGTGTTTGGAATTATGAAGAGATTTTCACATTTAGCGTACAACATGGCCATATTCTTCCATGTGTATTACAATGGCTCTGTCACATAAAACTGAATGCAGAATCAGCAGCTGTCATATTTTCTTTTTTGATGAACATATGGTAAACTACAGTTGCGATTCTGCTGTGTATCAAGGAGAAGGAGTGCATTTATGGGAATTGTGAACAGGAGGGGGTGTATTTCTGGGAACTGTGAATGGGTGAATGGCACATTTACATTTTGAGAATTAGTGATGGAATCAATGTGCCAAGATGTCAGAGCAACTCCTTTCTGCAGTTCCATAAAGAGTGAATGAACAAGCAACAGAGAAAGACTAAGACATTATTTCACCATGACTGTTTAAAGGACCATATCTATCTTAACTGCAGATGAGTACCAAAATTGCAGTCACATCAATGAACTGGTCTAATTTCTGGTGAACTGAATGACAACAAAAAAACAAAACAAAAAACTTGGCCAGCAATGTTAAATCTGCAGTTTACTGGAGACCCAGACAGTGACTGCTGGAAATTTGTGAGAATTCAGTAATGAATAAAAAGTCTGTAACCCTGATTCCAGAATGGAGAAAGTGCCCCTTTCCCTCCCTCCCTTGTGGATGCCCATGTTGCAGTACAATTTTATTTAATTCTAAACAGATGCTGAGTCCAAGTTATGTTCTTTGTGATTTGTCAAACAGATTCAGAGTTTTTCTGTTTTGTTTATTATTGATCAGTTGATGACCGTTAAGATTAAATGTGTTCAGACGTGCATGCTAAATTAATTAATGTTCAAGGACTTGACACAAATCTTAAGCACACAGCCCTGAAATCATTGTCGTTCCTTTTTTGATGCTAGTAACAATATTACGAAAAGGAAAGTTGCTACTCACTATGTAGCAGGGTTGCTGAGTCACAGATAGGCAAAACTAAAAGAGTGTCACAAACAAAGCTTTTGGCCAGTAAGTCACTCACTCACACACACACACACACACACACACACACACACACACACACACACACACACACACTCAAGCAAACGCAACTCACACACACACACACGACTGCAGTCTCAGGCAACTGAAACCAAACTGCAAGCTGTAGCACCAGTGCATGATGGGAGTGGAAACTGGTTAGGGATAATGAGGAGGCTGGGGTAGGGAGGGGAAGGGATAGTAGATTAGGGGAGACAGAGAGTGAAGTGTTGCAGGTTAGATGGTGAGCAGGGGAAAGATGGGGCGGACGAGGCAGTAGCGCAAAAGGAGAGAAGTAAAAAGACTGAGTGAAATAGTGGAATGAGATCTGTGTATTGCTGGAATGGGAACAGGGAGGGGGCTGGGTGGGTGAGGACAGTGACTAATGAAGGTTGAGGCCAGGAGGGCAGTTCCCATCTGCACAATTCGGAAAATCTGGTCGTGGTGGGATGGATCCATATGTCATTGGTTGTCGTGTCCACATAGATTGCAGCACAGTGGTTGCAACTTAGCTTGTAGATCACATGACTGATTTCACAGATAGTGCTGCCTTTGATGGGATAGGTGATGTTTGTGACTGGTCTGGAGTAGGCAGTGGTGGGAGGATTTATAGGACAGGTCTAGCATCTAAGTCTATTACAGGGGTATGAGCCTTCAGGTAAGGGGTTGGGAGCAGGGGTTGTGTAGGGATAGATGAGTATATTGTGTAGGTTCAGTAGATGGCAGAATACCACTGTGGGAGTGGTGGAAAGGATAGTGGGCAGGACATTTCTCATTTCAAGGCACGACGAGAGGTAGTCAAAACCCTGGCAGAGAATGTAATTCAGTTACTCCAGTCCTTGGTGGCACTGAGTTATGAGGGGAATGCTCGTCTGTGGCCAGACATGGGACTTTGGGAGGTGGTGAGAGGCTGGAGATTTATTTTGACAAGTTTTGGAAGATAATTACAGTCTGTGGAGGATTCAGTGAGACCCTTGGTATATTTCAAGAGGGACCACTTGTCTCTGCAGATGCAACAACATTGTGTGGCTACACTGCATGGGAGGGACTTCTTGGTATGGAACAGGTGGCAACTGTTGAAGTGGAGGTATTGCTGGTGGTTAGTAGGTCTGATATGGGTGGAGGTACTGATGTAACAAGTGGACCACCCTGTTGCTGAGCACCCTACAAAACATGACATCCTTCATTTCATTGACTGCTTCACAGCCTGTGCCATATGTATCCTTCCCACCAACACTAGCTTTCCTGAATTGTGCAGGTGGGAACATACCTTGTGATACATGCTACATTCCTGTAATTCTCCTGGCCCCAATATTCATTAGTCACTGTCCTCACCCATCCAGTTCCTTCCCTGTTCCCATTCCAGCAGTAAACAGCCCTCATTCCACCATCACACTCAGTCTTTTTACTTCTCTCCTTTCCTGCTCCCCCCCCCCCTCCCCCACCACCCCCCAGTGTCTGCCCACTGTCTAACCTGCAGTAATTCACTGTCTGCCACCCCCACCTTACCATCCCTCCCCCTCACTACCCCAGCCTCCTCATTACCCCCACCCAGTTGCCACTCCCATCATGCACTGGTGCTGCTGCTTGCAGTGTGGTTTCAATTGCCAGTTGTGTCTGTGTGTGAGTTGCGTCTAAATAATTGAGTGTGTGTGTTCAGTGTGTGTGTGTGTGTGTGTGTGTGTGTGTGTGTGTGTGTGTGTGTGTGCGTGTGTGTGTGTGTGAGTGCACATGCATATGTGTCTGTTCTCTATTTTTGATGAAGGCCTTATTGGCCAAAAGCTTTATTTGTGACAGTCTTTTTGTTGTGCCTATCTGTGACAGCATCTCCACTATATGGTGAGTAGCAACTTTCCTTTTCATAATATTGTTACTTTCCAACCTGGATTTTCCATTGTTTGATTTTTTGATGCTTGAGAATTTGTGTCGAATAAAGTATTTAACAGGAATAGTCATTCGCATCTCAACCCAGCCCCATATGACTTTCCTGTCCAATTACATTACTTAATTGAAAAGTTCAGGGTGCTATAAATTTTTCTTGGTACGTACTTATCTGTTGTGGTTTTTGTTTCAGTACTGTGTGAGATGTCTATTCTGTAGAATAATTTGTTCCATTTCTAATACTCAGCCCATCAAAAGATCCTCATGGAAACCAGAAGTGTAGTTTAGGTAGTTGTTGGGTGTGGAACATTCCACTACATGCACTGTGGCTTGCCATATGTGTAGATGGGGTGTAAAAGACATCAGCTTAGAACACTGACAACGTGCAGTTGGGAGTGGGGGTCCCCACTTTTTGTGGAGGGCAGCTTATGCTTTGCATCATGGTTTGTTAGTGCTTTGGAAGTCATGGAGCCAAAGGATGGTCAATAATTCAAGATTATATATGAGAAGTGTCAATCTGTAATGTCATGTCAGTACATGAATACATGTTGTGATTTATTTTGAGCTGCATGTTAATAGACATCTGTTCACCCACAATTATTGTAAATGAAGTATGCAATGGAAAGATTGAATTCACAATACAGAAGAGTTATCACAAAAGTGATAACATCATTTTAGTAGCTTGAATGGACTGGACCTCTCTTTCAGTATCTGCCCCTGCAAAAAACGAAGAAATCCATTGTCAAGTGAACACGTCGCAGTCTAGTCATACCGCACAGTAGGTCCACTACACAGAATAACATCAAGAATGGTGACCATGAGATATGTATAATGCAAAAGTTGGTACACATATCAGCAGGTTGACAGATCATATGTGGAGTGGGAAGCATCATACCAAAACACCTGTTATATCACTCCATTTTGGTGCCTGATGTGGAAGGACATGGAAATGGGATGCTACAAGAAGAGAGCTTTAATAATAACAAAAGGACTTTTCAGGTATTTTGGCAAAACTAATGACTGAAAACATGTTGTTGCCCAAAGCAACCCAAATCAACAACTGGCTAAATATAAGCAGGCACATACAGTGGTGTTGCCGGATTAAGTCGAATATTTAAGAAGAAATAATTTAATTTGGTTGCGACAGAAGAAGTGTTGAGAGTTACAAAGAGGTGGTCAAAGCATATTAAGTGTCCATAGCAATCAGCTCTACAGTAAAAAATATCCACACTCAAGTAACCTTTGACTCGTAAGTAGAGAAAAATTTCACCAACAACACAGAAGAATTCCATGTTGCAATTTTGAGACTAAAATTGTAGAAGTGATCTCCAGCTGCATACCTGAGATGACAGACCAGCAGAACAATACAGCAGCTCTCCTTCCCAATGCAGTGGCCAATAAGCTGGCTATGCACTGGCTTTGCAGGGGTTGTCACTACATCACTTAGCCCATTCATGTCACATTGTGAGCACACTGCAGCTAGCTGTGTGCCTGATTACGTGAGCTGTAAACAGCACTGACCTGAGATTCATTTTTAAATTAGTAATTCATTCTGTGAAGAATGAAAATGCACTTTACTGGCTTTGGATAGCCAGGTCAGAATCTAGTGATATACAGACGAGGCTATAACTTTTGTTCTTAAAGTTGTATGCAAATCTGGGTGAAGAAGATGAGATATCAGTGGCTCTTATTAATGCCGAAGAGGAGAATTTTCAAAATTTAAATACAACTTTGTTGAATTAAAGAATACTGGTGGGGGGTGGGGGGTGGGGGGGGGAGGTAGCAACCAAAGTAGGCTCTTCAAAAGAGGAAGTAAATGATAAAATTTCAAATATGTAAGTGACATTATTAAACCTATGAAAGGAGAGACAAATTGGAGTAGAAAACAATAGATCTTAGTACAGGAGGTACAATTTAAGAAAGTAAACCATAAGATAAAACAAACAGAGGAGTTTTCAACCCATGAATTCAAAAGTACACATACTCAAATCCCAGATACACAAAGCTGCGTAGAGGTGTTGGAATAAAGTAGAGAATTTGCTAAGTTAATTAATTACCAGAACACTTGGACTAATTTGAACCTACATCTACAGGAACTAACTGAAAATAAAGTACAAGAAAAGGTTGAGTCTAACAGCAGAAGAAATACATTGAGTGGCATATAACTCAGCCTAAACATTTAGATAATCCATTAGAGAAATCACTCATTGTGAAAGTATTTGTACAGAGATTGGCACACTATGTAAGAAAGGAAATTTGATATAGAGGATGGACAACTGCAAGTGATTTGCTGACCTTCATTGAAGGCCTAGATACTGTGAATAAAGAAGACAGTGAGAATGTCCGGGAAGAAACCTTGGGAAATGACAACACTGTGGGTAAGTGTTTTCCCGAACAATCTGCAAAGAAAAGAGAAACCATCATGTGCATAACCACCATGGTCAAAGTAATTCAAAAGACAGGAAAAAGAAGTGTTTGTATCAAACTCAGTCATCAACTGTATGGATAATACAATACTTGTAAATGGATATGTGTCAAATAACAAGGTAATCAAATGGAATTATCTTGCAATGATAATGGGAAATGTGGAACGTCCTGGGACAGGGGCCAGGATCCATGACATGACAATACAGACATATGACTATGTATAAAAATGTTCATTGCTTTTACACGTAAGATACCTATGCGAGAATGGTTGTTGGATGAGGAGGAGGAAACAGAAGTAATTCTGCCAAAACCCATATTAGATGGGAAAATTTTCAGAAGAGAGGTGTGTATTTATAAAGGCTCAGGGAGAGATTTCACTGATCTCAGAAGATTTATTACAAACAATGAGAAACAAAGACCTGTGCCCCATACTATCTGATGCTAGTGTATATATTGCAGGTATTATGGGAAGCAACCATAAGTCAATCAGACAAGAAATATGTGTACCCACCACTAGAGGAAGTTTTCAATTTATGCAAAATTTTCTAATTGAAGGGTTGTGCCAGAGATAGTCAGAAGTCACATTCCACACAATTTAGAGTTTTGTCAGTGGTTATGTTTTTAACCAACATATGTCTCTGTCTACATATCTTTTAATGGCATCTGTTGGCCAAAGAAGTAATTATAAGTCAGTGTTATTGTCTGCTATAACATATCACTCACACAAATTCTAGAGAAATAATCACAAGCCATTGCAAAATGGCAGGAGTTAAGGAGAAGGTTTTGCTTCCATCTAAAGAAAATGAAGATTTAAGCATTACTTATTCTTTGACAGAGTGTGATGCTGATTTTTCTAATAGTGCAAGTTCATGTAATTGTGTAACCCCTGGATCAGATTCAGAATGTGAGCAGTATATTTTTGCCTACTTGTTTGAAAATAACCTTAAACGACTTATAACTTTGTTTTAAAGAATATGTATAACCTTTATCCAGATACATTAAAATAATACTGAGCAGAAACGTCACACTTAAATTGTATTGCATATATGAATATGTAGACTGAAGCAAAAAATATTAATTAATTAATGTTAATATATTTTAAATAGAGACTTGAATAGCCATATTACTTTTTTGTGGCTTGTGTTTATCATTCTGTGAAATATGGCATGTTGATTTTCTTCTGCAGGTTACTCCAAAAACCAGAGAAAGTGAAGCGACTCCATCTAAATGTCCAAAAAACTGGGAGAGAAGTGGAAATGTCAAAACTTGGTCTTCAGTCAAATGCAAAAACAGAAGAAAAGAAGCAAGAGTTTTTGTATCAGATATAACCCATAAAAAATGGAGGCGAATCCATGTGAAAATCATGCTTTGTTCAAAGAAATGTTTCGAAAAAATTGAAGATAAAGACTCCACTTTTGATGCATTTTGGGATTTGGCTGATTTTAATGGTGAAGATGCATACCATGTGGGGCAAATGGAATTGACTGAAGTAAAGAGAAGGTAAGAAAGCTGAGCTCAGAGTACTTTAATATAATATTATACTTATTTATCATAATGAGACGATTTAAACAAAGCAGTTTTCATATGAGTAATGAGTAAAATGATTTCAATTTATTTCAGGTATGCAGAAAAGAGAAAGCATGACTTTTTTATCAGGGCTGTTACATTCCAGTACCAAATACGTAGCAGAGGCATATTAATAGATGTTTGCAAATGGCGTTTTTAAACCTCCTTTGTGTACAGAGTCCTATCAGAATTCTGATTTTACAGAAACAACTCTTCTCCAAAACTAGATCAGAGAAGTGAAGCAAATATTTGTAACATAGAAGACAGCAAAAAAGATGTTAGAGATTTTCCGAACAGTATTCCAATATACTCCAGCCATTACAATTGGTCAGGAAATCCGAGTAAGCAGTATTTTGACTGTGAGATGAATGTTTCGGTTCTGAACAAGAAAACTGCATTGATTATTGAAACCAGAAGAACGTCGGCATTGTTTCAGACGGGAAGTTTAGAAAGATCTTTTACATTGAATTCAATATTGGCAATAAATTACCACGGCCAGATGCACGTGGTAAGTATGACTCCTTTGCAAAACAGTTCAATGATGCAAAATCTATGTTTGCTTCTGAAGAAGAAATCAAGAAAACTGAGGTAGAAAGAGATATGCACGACAAAGAAGCAGAGTTGAGACAACAGAAAATAAAAGAACTAAGTGAAGTAGGAACGAGAGAAATGTTCATGTTATTTTCATCAACCTGCAGCAGACCTTACATAGACATGAGCTATCAGCAGAAGCAGCTAATGAAGGTCTGAGAGCTCAATTAACTCTTTAGCATCATGAACTGATAGCTAAATGTCAAAATAAAAATATTTTTCATAATGAACATTGAGGCTTTCATGAAAGCCCAAATTAAAATGTTCTAGTTCACATAGTTAAACAGTTCTCTTTCCATTTGTACTTTCAGTTGCAACGTTCTTGGCACTATGTAACCAGCACTCAAAGCCAAGATTTAGGACACCAAGTAACGTGATATGTGTCTTATGTGTCACTGAAAGCACCACATGCCATAATTGGCTAAGAAAGTAATTTCCTGTCTCTATTGAAAGAGTCCCTTTAAGACACACCACCCCCAGAGTTTTGCAGTTGAACTTGTTGAAAACGTCCCTATACAGAGAGATGCAGTCGTCGATGCCTATGCACTGGCAAGGTAGACTTAATTTCTGACACCTCTCAGCTTTCGTATGCGACCAGCAGGCGCTAGTGTAGCAATACAGTGACACTCAGCTGAGGTAAATAAAGAAAATTTGCCTCTCGCATTGTCACATAGTCGTCTGTAGGTCCTTGTCTCTATATGGAGACATCTTTCAAATTTCCATAAAAGGTGCGTGGGTGGCATAGGAGTATTACTGAAGTAGGGGGGGGGGGGGCTGTTAGAGGGACCCTTCGCCGTTTTGTTTATACAGAGATCAACGTTGCAGCTCCCCACGATCATGCCAACGGAGAGCACGAAACAGGAAGGCTGAAAAGCATAACCACCTTTTGCTGCTTTGGATCACGTTCAGGTTTCATTGAATGGTTTAGAACGGTCACTGGAGGTTCTGCTTTGTACACCAGACCAAAATTTACTGTCGCGCTCCACTCCAAAGGGGTCAGACCTCGTGCAGTGGGGTCCTTAGAGAAGGGTTGAAGCGTCGGGGGGAGTCAGCAGTGTCTAAGTGTTGTTCATCGCACTGAGAACTGTCGTCTTTGATCGCGAAATTTGAGTAAGTGAACGTGTCATGGAAGGGACGGTTCGACTGACGCCCTCTATGCCACCTTCTGAGGCCAATGTGACATCATTAACCCGCCTTACGCTTCACATGAACTTCTGAACTCTGGCCTTTTTTTTTTTTTTTTCTCGTGTGTGTACACCCTGCCTTTTGGAGCGTCGCCGAGTCAGAGGTTGACACCGCATGGCGCCACGCTTTTTCACCATTCAGAACAAGGTTGTAGGCAACTTTGAGCGAAATTTCGAACTTGTCTGCCGCAATGGGACAAAATGACGAGGTTTAAAAAAACATGACCATTTCATTGTGTTGCGCCGTGTAAACTCTGACAGCTGTTTTGAGCATTGCGCATAACAGTTCATGTCAGCAATGAAGTTAAGCAGTACATGATACTGCACAGTTCTCCATTGGCTGTCTAATAAGATCCTCACCTCAAAGAACACTGGGAAGTTTGTAGCCCTAGTTAACCACAGACCATGTCTCAGACATTCCCTGCATTTACAGGCAAAGCACGGAGTTCTCATGTTCTTCAACTATCTCATGCACTGTGATAAACATCTTATCACCTCGTGTGGCCTAATAAACATTGAATGTTACGACTGATGTAGCTGCACTTTAGTTCTGTATCTGTATCTATCCTCCTCCGGGCACTTTTAAGAGGGAATATCACTCCCTTTCATTAAGGTCTTTACCCAATATCACACTTGGGTTTATAGAAACAGTTTACAAATCGTTAGCAATCATATAGGCGTGTGTTCCAGTTGCTAACTGAACTGCTTTAACAGTGAGTTCCCGGAAGTCATGTAATTTATATCCAAGGTTTTCGAATGTTTCTGGCCAGCAACTTCGTGGGACGTCAAAGTCCCGATTAACTGTTCTACAGCATTTGGACAATGCGTTCCGCATTTCTATACTGTTCTTCGTGCTACCTACCGTCAAACAATGTCTCTACATCCGGTGGTCATTGGCTACAACAGGGCGTCATCAAGTCCAACATCGGCTTTTTGACATACCAAATAATTGTAAATACAGAAACCTGGTTCATATTTCATTCTAAACAATTGGTGCACCACTGCCTGGCTTCGTGAGAGAAATTCACCAACCTGCTGACGGCTTGAAACCGATCTGAGGATGATGATTGCTTGGGTAATTCAGGTACAAATAATGCATGTCACCTTACAGGACTAATGCGGTGTTCGCAACACGTAAGAAACATGCTGTGGTATATGATATCCCGAAACTTTCACCACCAGTACTCAACAAAGATTCCCAAAGCTTTTAAACCTATGGCGTTCAGCAAATCACTTATTTTGCATGAAGGTCTTCTTTAAGCTACGATATCGACAGAAACAGAGTAATATGATCATTTGTTTGTAGTGGTGATGAATCAGTTTTTATATTTAACGACTACAATTCACTGTCTATCACATGATCTGGCTTTCTTCAAACTGATACCGAACTGATACGTCTGTGTTTTTGTGGAGTAGCATGAGACGCCTGTCAGCGAAGATTTTTTCCCCAGAAAGAAGTGATTGGCGGGTTAGGGGAGGGGGAAGGTTCGCTCCTCTGCTATTGCTGACTACACCCTTGTAAACTGCATCACATTCCATGCGAAACATGTCGGGTACTAGTTCACAAACAAAGCCCTAACGCCGCAATAATACTGGTAACTTGCAAAGAAATTAATATATCTCAGGCTGCAATGTGTATCTGTTACGACTGCATATATGCTGTCGTTAGAAGCACAACTCACTTCAAATGACAGGTGCTCAAGTGTGTTTAGAAGCGACAGCGTGCCTCCTTTACAAGTACACGCGTCACTCACGGTTGACTACTATGTATACACATAAAGAGACCTCACGTAACGTTTAAGGGGAGGTTTACGATCTTTTGGTCAAAAAATCGATTTTTTTTTAAAAATTGCATTTTTGGATCCATAAACGTGTTTAGAATCCAACCCTGAAACGGTTTTTTTCGAGTACGGAGCGGAAATGTTTGTTATTCGCGGTTGAACAAAAAAATGCACCTGGCTGAATTCGGCCTTTCTCACGAACCAGTTTTTTTTTCGGAAATTTCGTCTTTGTAGCCGCGAAAAATTATTCTATGTGCTTGCCCATGACGAAAACTGATAAAGTGATCAAGGAGCTTACGACGTACTACGGGTTAGCAATCCGACGGCATTCCATTTCGGTAGAACGGATGAAGAAGGCAGTTTGGGCAACGTATTTCCACAAGTGTTCGGCGGATGACCACCCACAACACTAAAATTCTCCGGCTGGGGAAACTAGTTTTTGCAAGTGGCGCACTGTAGAAGCTACCGGAGATCTGGACGAATATCAACACGACCAGCCGCTCTCCAAAGAAGTTCAAAAAGTGATTCATCCCATCTACGAGGCCCTTTCGGAGGACGCGTTATTGTACCGGTGCTTGGGAGGAAACGCACAAAATTCAAATGAAAGTTTCAACGCGTATGTTTAGAAATTAGCCCCCAAGCATTTGCATTCTGGCGCGAAGACTGTGGAGATTCCGACATTCCTGGCAGTGAGCAGCTTCAACGAAGGGTATTCAGCAATTCTGAAGACCATGACAACGATGAACGTCACCCTGGGACTCTATTCGATGCAGTTCGCCAAGCATTCGGACGACGACCGGATTGAAGCGGCCGAAAATCGCTTGTCACCGGCCGTACGAGCGACTCTGGAGCAGCGCAGGATGGTCCAGATCGAGCAGAACGCCCTCTGTGAGGAAGAGGAAGGACTAGTTTATGGACCCGGTATAGCAGATTGAACGTAAGTTGCATAAGATTGCATTTATATGCAGTCAAAACTTCAAACACGTTTTTCTCGAAATGACTTTTTTTTATCCCGCGATAT
The DNA here is from genome assembly GCF_023864275.1 of Schistocerca cancellata. NCBI lineage: Eukaryota > Metazoa > Arthropoda > Insecta > Orthoptera > Acrididae > Schistocerca > Schistocerca cancellata. The sequence goes on along the minus strand of NC_064632.1, from coordinate 588,907,911 downwards.
TGTAACTTCAAATCTACTAAACCGATTGGCATGATTCTTTGTTTCCGACCAAGCTAACTAAATTGTCTAGGAGTTGTACCACTTTTATTGCGATCCATCAACTATAAATATTTTTACTTAGTCGACGAAGTCGCAAAATCGATGAAAAAAACCCTATTTTTTTCAAATGGCCGCCATTTTGTTTCCTATGGTCCAAATAACTTAAGCGAGGTGCAACTCCTAAAGAAATTTATATACTTCGCTAACGTCAACTCAATTTTGATTTCAGACGAGCCGGCTGACCTGTAACATACCGAGCGTGGAGGTCTACATTGAAATTTTGTTTCGCTCCGACGGCACTTCCGCCTTTTCTCTTCGACATTTCCGATCCAAAAAAATACAGTTTGTAGAGGAGATATAAATAACCCTTTTGACCAAATTTGTCTTTGATATCTATAACACATCCCGAGAAAAAAATTCTCAAAGAACGTGCTATTTTTGGGCGAAAGATAGTAAACCTCCCCTTAAGAAACAATTTTCTAAAAGGATTGTAAAAACACTCCTCCATTTCCTATCCTGCCAAGGACGACAAGGGTAATTTAAGACATGGAGGATGTACGGAGGTAAAGAACATTTATTTGAGTAAGAATGAATTTTTATACAACAAGTTTATAAATAAGATAAAAAAGTACAAATTATTATTCTGGGGCCGTACTGATTCCTAATCGCACACACATAGTCTTGAAAAATTGTGATTTCGAATTTTTATTAGCTACGAAAACACTTGTAAGACTTAAAAAGGAAAACGTGAGGCGCATGCAATAAACAAGAGAAAGGAAGAGATCTATTCGTGCATCGATTGGTAACTAGTGTAACAGTAAGGATATCAACGATTCGTGCATCAGTTATGTATTGCACGTGCTTGACGTTTCTAGCTTTAAATTCTATAAGTATAATAATACCTATTAAAAATCCACAAGCCCAGATTTTAGGAGCATCTGAAAATGGTTAAGAATCTATATGGGGCTAGGAGAAATTATTTTATACATTTTAGTCTGTATTAAATAGTGGTATATTAAAACTATCTTGATTCAAATAATTATTTTTTGCTTTTTGGTCTTGTCCAATCTATTTTAACCATTTTGATGAGATTACGACGTTAGAAAGTTGATAACTTTCAGATTTACTTTGGTTTATCTTCGTCTGACCAACTAATATATTGCTTGCTCCTACAAATGTCTCGCGGAAAGACCGGGAATGTAAAATTAGAAGATTCGAAGTCACACAGCGTCTTACCTTGTCGTGAGCCATTCGCTGCTGGAGAAGGAATTGTGGGAGATGGCAGTGGTACACGAAGTACCCTGCACCACACACCAGACACTCATGCAGTTCCGATCTCTGCTGGAAGTTTGAAACCCCCAGGTAATCGCGGAATAGCTGTAGTAAACAAAGTAACGTTCGTGTCATTCCGGTCAAGAAAGTGACTTTGTACTACATTGTCATCCAGTTCTGAGGTATGTTTAAAATTTCAGATTTCTAATTCATTGGGAAATTAGTTTAAAATGAGCTGCAAAATTTGTACCGAACGGACAGAGAAGATAGCGAAGTAGTATTTTAAAAACATGGTAAAATATTATGTTTCCGCGCTCTTTTCAAGACAGGAGTTGGAAAAGTAGGGATAAGTTTCGTTAAGAAGTACCCTCCGCCAAGTGCTGCACTGCAGCTTGCCTGGTAGTATTTCCACGACAGGCAACGGCCGCTCATGAGTTCAGCAATTAGACGTCACTCATTTAATGTAAAGTCTCATCTCACAGTCTGTTCCATTCTAGGTGGCCACCATTGGTGCTATCCCGTTTCAGAGAAGTGGAAAATAATTGCTTGACGTAGTCATTTCTCACAAACTTGTTTCTATTTTTCATACACGTGATTTTCTTTTATAAACGCCGTCACGAGTCCTCCTCCTCCACAGCTCCCTGGGACGCCTGCTGTTCGCTGGAGCCGTGGTGGACGGGCCCCCCTGTGGCGCCGCCCCCTCCACGTGGCACCAGACAGGCGGAAGCAGCCTCAGCGCAGACGTGGTGGACGTACCAGCCTGCCGTGGCCGCCAGGTCAGCCCCTCGCGGGTTCTGGGACGAGTTTCACACGCGTGTTACCCACTAACGCCTTACAAACACGACAAGAAACACAGAGGATAAAGTAACGCATAACTGATGTGCTATCTTCAGGATACAAGTAAGACGATGACGGCTGTTTGAGAAAAAGATTGTCTGTCCAGTGTTTTATGTAAAGAAAAGATAATTCCACTGTACTGGATGTTATCTAGTTTACTTCTTTGACGCACAGTCGATGTATCTTCCAAGACTAATGGTATGCATATTCTGTTCTTTACAAGCAATACCATCGGTAGGACAGATGCTTTGTGTACAGGCGATTCCGCACATTCTGAGAATCTCAACAAACGGAATAAATATAACAGAGAGACAGAGACAGACACGAGATTCAAAGGATAATTGGTCGATTCCTCACTGCAGTGTTTACTCAGCGCTGAGCGTCGCAATTCTGCTCAACAATCTCCCGCCAGAGGTGTGGCACACACATTTTTTCGCATTACGAAAAAGCTTCGTCTTGCAACCGTGATAGCAGATGCTCCGAGCAGAGCTGCAAGTCCCGTTTCTTCCTTGTACGTGTAATACTCAGCGCCGTATTGACGATAACATTCTAGGGGCACCGAAAGTCGCATTTCGCACTCACCATCTGCGTGTGGGACGGAAGGGGAAACGATACTCATATACTTTGTACTCTCCACAAAACACGGTACAACAGCTCGCCTAACATAGCTGTGGGTACATATACAGAAACCATTACTTAATGCCAGTAGAACAGTTGCTCTGTAGCTAACGATAACACCACCGTTGCAGTTGCTAAAATTTTCATTATTAAATTGTGGCGTTATAACATTAACGCCCTAAGTGTAAAAGCAGTACGTAGCTGGTTGGAATATCAACCGCATTCATTCAGCATTCTAACGCTACAGAATTAATCGAATAGAGAAGCCCATCTCAAACTGCGGAAGACTAAAAAATCATTTCTCTCCCCTCTAATAGCGTTTATTGAATGGGCTAGGAACACGGTTATACTACTTTCGGTAATTTATGACTACTGGCGAAGCCACGCAACTGTGGTCGTGTGTTGGTTCCGATCGCTGGCAACAATGCCAGGTTGAAACCATGGTTACTTCGCTCAGCTTGTGAAAAGTCAATCGGATCGCAGCAGAGCGTGCTCTCGCAGTTCAAGTGCAGTGATTCTGTATTTTCTCGCTGAGCTAGCGGAGTTTGTACGTCGAGGTGAGTAGTGTGTTACGGCTTCCTAGTATTACACTTCCAAACATACTAGACTGAAGAGACAAAGAAACTGGTACACCTGCCTAATATCATGTAGGGCCCCAACGAGCACGCAGAAGTGCGGCAACACGACGTGGCATGGACTCGACTAATATCTGAAGTAGTGCAGAACGGAACTGACACCATGAATCCTGCAGGGCTGTCCATAAATCCGTAAGAGTACGAGGGGGTGGAGATCTCTTGTAAACAGCACATGCCAAGGCACCCCAGATATGCTCAATAATGTTCATGTCTGGGGAGTTTGGTGGCCAGCGGAAGTGTTTAAACTCAGAAGGGTGTATCTGGAACCATTCTGTAGCAAATCTAGACGTGTGGCATGTCGCATTGTCCTGCTGGAATTGCCCAAATCTGTTGGAATGCACAATGGACATGAATGGATGCAGATCATCACACAGGATGCTTGCGATGTATGACCTGTCAAAGTCACATCTAGACGTATCAGGCGTCCCATCACTCCAACTGCACACACAATACAGCATTACAGAGCCTTCGTCAGCTTGAACACTCCCCTGCTGACATACGTGGTCCACGGATTCATGAGGTTGTCTCCATGGCCATAAACGTCCATCCGCTCGATACAATTTGAAACGAGACTCGTCCGCCCAGGCAACGTGTTTCTAGTCACCAACTGTCCAACGTCGGTGTTGACGGGCCCAGGCGAGGTGTACAGCTTTGTGTCGTGCTGACGTCAAGTGTACACGATGATGTTTCCTTGAATGGTTCGCACGCTGACTCTTGTTGATGAACCAGCATTGAAATCAGAGACAATTTCCGGAATAGTCACAAGGAATATTTTTCTTTAGAATAGACTATTAGGTATGCCACTCCTGTTTTTCCGTCACAGGCCTCAAACCCACCGTAGTTCATCTCGTTTTCCATTTCATCTACATCTACATGGATACTGTGCAATTCACATTTAAGCGCCTGGCAGAGGTTTCATCGAACCACCATCACAATTCTCTATTATTCCAATGTCGTATAGTGTGCGGAAGGAATGAACAACTATATCTTTCTGTAAGAGCTCTGATTTTCCTTATTTTGTCGTGGTGATAGTTCCTCCCTATGTAGATCGGTGTCAACAAAATATTTTCGCATTTCGAGGAGAAAGTTGGAGATTGGAATTTCATGAGAAGATTCCGTCGCAACGAAAAACGTCTTTCTTTTAATGATGTCCAACCCAAATCCTGTATCATTTCTGTGACACTCTCTCCCATATTTCCCGATAATACAAAACATTGTGCCTTTCTTTGAACTTTTTCGATGTACTCCGTCAGTCCTATCTGGTAAGGATCCCATACAGCGCAGCAGTATTCTAAAAGAGGACGGACAAGCGTAGTGTAGGGAGTCTCCTTAGTAGGTCTGTTACATTTTCTAATTGTCCTGCCAATAAAACGCAGTCTTTGGTTAGACTCCCCCACAACATTTTCTGTGTCTTCCTTCCAATTTAAGTTGTTCGTAATTGTATATACCTAGGTATTTAGTCGAATTTACGGTTTGTAGATTAGACTGATTTTTCGTGTAACCGAAGTTTAACGAGTTCCTTTTAGCACTCATGTTGATGACCTCACACTTTTCGTTATTTAGGATCAACTGCCACTTTTTGCACTATTCAGATATCTTTTCTAAATCGTTTTGCAGTTTGTTTTGATCTTCTGATTACTTTATTAGTCGAAACAACCGAAGACGGCTGCTCAGATTGTCTCCCAAATCGTTTATATAGACAAGGAACGCCAGAAATCACATCTGTTTTACTCGATGACTTTCCGTCAGTAACTACGAACTGTGACCTCTCTGACAGGAAATCACAAATCAAGTCACATAACTGAGACGATATTCCATAAGCACGTAATTTCACTACGAGCCTTCCCGAAATCCAGAAATACGAAATCGATGTGCAATCCCTTGTCAATAGCACTCAACACTTCATGTGAATAAAGAGCTAGTTGTGTTTCACAGGAACAATGTTTTCTAAACTCATGTTGACTGTGTGTCAATAGACCGTTTTCTTCGAGGTAATTCATAATGTTCGAAAACAATATATGTTCCAAAATCCTGCTGCATAGCGACGTTAACGATATGGGCCTGTAATTTAGTGGATTACTCCTGCTACCTTTCTTGAATATTGGTGTGACCTGTGCAACATTCCAGTCTTTGGTCGAGCGAACGGTTGTATATAATTGTTAAGTGCGGAACTAATGCATCAGCATACTCCGAAAGGGACCTAATTGGTATATAGTCTGGACCAGAAGACTTGCTTTTATTAAGTGATTTAAGTTCTTTCACTACTAAATGTTCAAACGTGTGTGAAATCTTATGGGCCTTAACTGCTAAGGTCATCAGTCCCTAAGCTTACACACTACTTAACCTAAATTATCCCAAGGACAAATACACACACCCATGCCCGAGGGAGGAATCGAACCTCCGCCGGGATCAGCCGCACAGTCCATGACTGCAGCGCTCTGACCGCTCGGCTAATCCCGCGCGGCCCTTCACTACTCCGAGGATATTTACTTCTACGTTACTCATGTTGGCAGCTGTTCTCGATTCGAATTCTGGAATATTTACTTCGTCATCTTTTGTGAAGGCATTTCCGAAGGCTGTGTTTAGTAACTCTGCGTTGGCAGCACTGTCTTCGATAGTATCTCCATTGCTGTCGCGCAGAGAAGGCACTGATTGTTTCTTGCCGCCTACATACTTCACGTACGACCAGAATTTCTTTGGGTTTTCTGTCAGGTTTCGAGACAAAGTTTCGTTGTGGGAACTGTTATAAGCATCTCGCATTGAAGCCCGCGCTAAATTTCGAGCTTCTGTAAAAGATCGCCAACCCTGGGGATTTTGCGTCTGTTTAAAATTGGCATGTTTGTTTCGTTGCTCCTGCAACAGTGTTTTAACCCGTTTTGTGTACCAAGGAGGGTCAGCTCCGTCATTTGTTAATTTATTTGGTATAAATCAATCGCTGTGATGCTGTTTCTTTGAATTTAAGATAACTAGGGAGTTTATTGCGTTGTAAAAGTCCACGTTTGATTTCCACTCTTAAATGTTTTCCTAGCCTTAGGAACTGAAGGTGGGTAATTCCCATCGCTCTGTTGCGGGCGTGTAACACGTTGGCCCTACATAATGCTGTGCGACAGGTACCATGTTTTGTAAACTGAATAAATACCAGTTTCCGGTGAGAAGAAAAGGGAGAGTGGTGTGTGTGGCTAACAGCTTACGCTGCACTTACTGTATGCGATAGCTCCTCACTGGAACAGAAACTTTCCTGCTCTAAATTTTTCAGGCACAAAACAAAATGCATACAAGTTTCCGCTCAGACAGATAATGTTTTTAATTTTGTGGTCTCCGTACATAATCCGTTAGTCGGACACCTCGTGTTTTATGCAGTCCATATGAAGTGCGCCTCTGGAGGCAAATAATAGGTTTTATTCTTGATGGTGTTCTACAGCTACTATAAATTGCAGGAATGATATCGTGTAAGACATTAGGCTGTCGTCAGTTTTCTGTGTGACCTGTTTCCGTCGAGGACCATTAACCAGCACAGATTTCTGTTAACAGCAAGATTTATACATCAGTTAGAAATAACATTTGTTATAAATATTATACCCTTGACATTGTATTTTTATCGGATATTTTTATGTGTAACTCCTACAGTTAGTAAAATTCTGAATGTGGTAATGGTCTTTAAGCGAAACTGATTGCACATCAAAGAAGTAATTGAAAAGCAATTTAAGGTGTTACATGACATTTCTACAAAATAATATCATATAATACAGAACTAATTTAACAGGACAGTTACAGATAAAGTAAATATTATATAAATGCCTCATAGGGTAGTACGATAATTTTATGACACGTTAATCACTTGTTAATTTATGTAGCTAAAAGTTTGTCTATATGTTTGTTTCATGTTCTGTAAGGTGCCTCTGTACTCGTATATGGTTATACCGTTCCCCACTAGTAAGTTTTTCTGACTCTTGAGGAGCACGTTTCGCGATGACATCTGCAGCAAGTTTTGGTCCTACGATCTCTTCGGAGATAACGGGACAAAATACAGTTGGCGTCTTCATCGGACCCATAGTCAGAGCAGGGATAAAGTCCCATACTGATTCTATACAGGGGTTGGCAAAACTTCCTATGATTATATCTGAGGTGGGATTTTGGCACTTGGAAGTTTTCGTTGCAATTGCTTTTGTCGTAGCAACGACGTTTTGACAAATCGAGGACCATTGCAACATAACCTCTGGTCTTGGCTTCGCATGAAAGATTAGTTTGTTATTGCAAATTTGGGTCTTGAATGTACATAAGAAGTCATAAGATGGTAGGTAGTTCGTCGTATGCCATCAACCAGCGTACACTGCCTGTTCTTCCCAGCAAATAATTATCCATTGCCTTTAATGCCACAGTGATTCTTACTAAAATTTGTCTGTATGGTGGCTAGTGTGGGGAGAAACTTTTCACCACTAGAATTTGGCAGGCAAGAGAAGGAAAGTCGGTGGTATAAAGTTCCTGATCGCTAATGTCTCAGATTAAAGTCCTAAACTTTCCTCTTTGTCTCTCGAAATGTAGGCTCGTGGCACTGTTTTTGATAATCATACAACAGAAACATATCACGGCGTAATGAGCTTATGCCTCCGAGTTTCACAGCCAACAATAGCATCTGCTCTTTCTTTCTTATTGCTGAAAAACCCGTAACAGATAACAAATTTCATAGATAAGATGCCAGATTTCTTCATCTCATTTTCTAAGAGGGTTATTTGCCTCAGTAAAGGAATGTATGTACGAACTGGTGCAGCACATAAAATCATCTACTCAGTCAAACGCCTTGGAAAGATCAGCTGGCGATATTTTATTATTTGAGGATTTTTATTTTTAATGAACGAATGTATAAACAGCATTTTCAGTCCACCAATCATCCTAGAATTCCTGATTATCAGTACCGAAGACTGTCGACTGTAACCGTATTTTGTGATTGGGTACACGCTAACTCACTATCTCCTCTCCAGTTTCAGTGGCTGAAAAAGAACCGAACCTCTACAGTCTAAAAGAGCCCACTATACCGTGTGAAGTGGAGAATGCAGATTACGAAAGCACAGAGATACCTTGATGGAAGAACAAAGATACAGAACGGTGACGTTAATCTAATAAGAGTACAAAGAATACAATGAAAGATTTTTAAAAAAGTAAGCGTGTGTGTATGTGTGTGTGTGTGTGTGTGTGTGAGAGAGAGAGAGAGAGAGAGAGAGAGAAAAGATACACGTCTTGGGCAAGTCATCGACTTTCGCTCTGAGACGCTACACTGTTATTCAAAGACCGCGTTCCTTATTTTTAAGATGGACGTATTGTCCCAGGAATAAATTTGTTCCAACCCCAGAATTTCTGTCAAGGTATTCGTGAAATTTTCTCACATCAGGCATAGGAACAAAATAATCTGTAAGTTAGGGTCTCGTCTCTGAGCCACACTTCTGCAAGATTTCATCTATGCTGTGTCCTTGTTTTGACCAGCTCTGATTTTTAATACTACGGATTTGATTAGTCCTTAGTGACTTCCGTTGCCCTCAAGTAACAAGCTCATTTTCCCACGCGAAAACCCCCCAGTTGGCGAAAAATGTCCCCTGTAAGATCAGTTGACTGCCAGTAACTCTTCTCGTCACCCGTGCTCTGGCAGACCTCCGTGTCCAGGACTGGAGTTGTTCTGTGGCTGCTGAGCAGGAGTCTCCCCTGTTTACCGCTGTGTTCATTCTGCCTGCAAGTTCTGAGAAAGAGAATGACAGTCCTTGGTTAAGGAACTGAAGTGTCTGTGTTTGTAGGTGCTATTATTCGCTGACGCACAGGTAAAAGAAATTCGTAATACGTAGTTTTATGTTACTGTTGTCTGGGGACGCGCAAAAATGTGTTCAATTTAGAGGGTAAATATTTAAGAACAAACGAAGCAGTCTAGAATTTAGAGACTTTTTGAAATAACTGTAAAACTTCATGTAAATAACCATGTGTAAAATTATAAATCAGTTCCCCAAAATTGGCTGTGTCGAAGGTTTAGCATGTAACGGAAGTGAAAGTATGAAACTAAGTTAAAATTGTCGTTCAACACACGCACTTCACAACATTCTGTTATTAAGAATAACGCTAACAATAATGCAAAATTTCTAGGACTTTGATAACACATTGATCTCGGATTTCCTCGAACAAATTCTCATTCTAACCAGTCTGTTTTTTGTTCTTCTTTGCAGTTTGTCACAACAGCAGCGTCTTACGTCGACATGTAAGTAAATTTATTACTATCCCAGTTGAAGATTACTTTAAGTGTAATCTACAGTTAGCGGCATCGTTGACTCATACAGGGGTTGTACAGAAATTGGGGAAGACAGCGACAAATGTATGCTCGAACACAAATGCAGACGATAGCCGAGCAGGCAGGTTGCGCCGTTGTATTCGACCACGAACGGTGCCTATGGAATGTCTTCAACGGGTCGCAGGAGTCAATCGTGGTCGGAACAGTGTTCTGTGTAGGTGAGAGAGCGTTATGTGGGCGCTAAGTGAATTCGAGTGTTGCCAGATTACCGGTGGTCGTGTGATAACCAACGCAGATGGAGTGTTTCAAGAGGCACCCTATAGAAGATATATACGCATACTGGGAAAGCGGAGAAATGTCATCCACTAACCCACAGCGCGGACGATGGTGTGTGTCGAGTGATTGTGCCACAAAGTCGTGAAGAGAAGTGTGACGTAAAGTTGAGGACGAGAGCTGCAAAAGTCGCTGCAGAACTGAACATTGCACTCACGATCGCTGCCAGCCCCAAAACAACACGGAGGCTGCTCCATAGGCTGGAACTGCAGGGCATATTGGAACTGCAAAACCACTGATCAGTGATTCAAATGCGTTTAACAGGAAGGCGTGACGACGAAGCCACAAAACCTGAACTATGACGCAATGGCTGTGTTTTCGTCCCAATAGTGAAGCGTGGGTCTAGTGATTATTGGGGCAGCCACATCGTGTTATTCCGTGGACCCCAAGATTACTCTGCATTCTCGCATTACTACCAAGGTTTATCTGGCTGATCAGGTCCATCCCAATGCACAATATTTGTTCTCCAACGGCGTTTTTCTAATCCAAGGCGACAGGCTCTGTGTTCCCACTGCTGGTATCGTCAGGACTGGTTCTGTGAGCACGAGGATGAAATGTCGCACGTCTCCTGTCCACCACAATCACCAGATCTCAATATTATTGAGCCTTTGGAGAGAGGGTGATCAACATATTAATGGGGATTTTTTAGAGACGAGTGGTCAACGTTGCAGCGCTGTCGCAAAATGTAGCCAGGAGTAGAGCCATGTTCATTCCGTAAGTAAGCTAAGGGTACGCAGCCAGTAACTCGTTCACAAATCAGGTCTGAGATGTCGTTATTAGCGAGAACATCGTGTCATGCCTCCTGTGAGAGGGAGAAACTTCCACAACATTCAGCATTGACGTAGGCAGAATAGTGACCAGTCGGGGCTGTGGTTCGTCGTTCGCCGCTGTCGCTCTTCGTGTCGGTCGGGATCCCACGGCTGCCATGAGGATTCGAGGTGGCTGGGTTCGGAAGGGCCACACTCGACACCAAGCTGGATGGCAACCGCTTCACGAGACTGGTGCCCAGGAGGACAGACGGGTTACGCCGTCCGCTCGGCCGTGCAGAATCCTACAGCGGCGTCACGTGCCTCGCCTGTGTCAGTACCAGTGGCGACAGGCAGAGCGCGACGGCGTCTGTGGAACCGCCAGTTGTCACACCGGACACCACTGCTGTGGCAACAGAGCGAGACAGTGACGTTAAAATGAAGACCAGACCATTAGCTGCTTACAGGCGTTGATAAATATAAGACAGTGGTGCGTCCAACAGTAACAGGCGCAGCAGCGTCGTCACGTCCCGTTCTAAGCAAGCCTCGCTGCCTGTTCTGCGGCAGCGTCGCGATGGCCATGTCTGCGTTTGGGGGGCTACAACAACAAACGTTGCCACACTGGATTCGTGATCGTAGCGCTGCCTTTGCGTCTGGGGTGATCGGAGGGAGCGGGACTCGGATGCAACTGTTCTGCACATCTTCTAATTTGGGCAGCAGCGGTTACATTTCTGATATTTTTCGGCCAGTGATTGCGCTCTGTCTTCAGGCACTGTGTGACGTTAGCTTTCGACAAGATACCGCAAGACCGCCTGTTGCCCGTGCTGTCCTGACCAACTTGTCCTCCAGAACGATCTCCAAATCTCTCACCCATTAAAAACATCTTGTCGTGGGGTACTGTGAGACTAGCACAAGACCACTCGCCAGCCGCTGCCACTGATGTACTCTGGCGTTAGACACTGAGCAAAAAAGTGTCACATTTTCGAAAGGTCGTAATTGTCTCCCATTACGGCGCACAAGTTTGAAATTCGGCTCAAAGGTGCCTACGACCCTCCTCCCTTATGATGCCAGAGCGTGTCGACTTATGACGTCACTCTCGCACTCGGGGATGCTTCAAAGAGCAAGGAGTGGCACATGCAAAAGAAGACCACAGCTGCGAAGTCCATGTGACGTGTAAGGTGGATTAACGATGTCACATTGGCACTAAATTTCATCACAATTCTGTCCAACGCCACCGTGGACGTGGCAGTCAATGGGAAGATCGACACCCCTCTTTTACCCACATTTTACCCCTTCACTTGACGCCTCTACGATTGAGGACGGAACTGCAACACGCAACGTTGAAATCGCGCGTTTTTCTTACGAGTGGCCGAGGAAAACGTTTCGGACACACTGCTTCCCAGAATCGACACGTGAATCCCGTCACGAGGAGGTGCAGACGGCGGGAATGGGACCACGCCTTCCCCTGGGGCGTGGATTGCCACATATTTGGCCCGCGAAAACGACAGCTGGCAGTGTGATGAGCAACAGGACCCACGTTCTCGACAACGTTCGACACTGGTGAGCCAACCTGGACGATTCATCCGTTCTCTAAAGACATCGTGGGACCGCAACCTCACTGAACGTGATCTGACCCCTTTGGAGCGCAGTGCGAACGAAAGTTCTGCCGGAGTACACGGCGCGAGACTACTAAGAAGTGTGCAAAACCATTCGGCGATATGTGAACGTGGTCCGAAGCAGCAAAGGGTGTTTACACTTGGAAAGCTCTCTCGTTTAGCGCCCTCCTGTGACGTGATCACTCCGAGGTGCAGCACTGACCTCTGCGTGAAGAAAACGGCAGAGGCTCCCGCTGAAGTCCCCCTCCAGCCGCCCACCCACTCCGGCAGCCCCCTCGCTGCCAGCCCCGCACTTTGCCACGCAGCTAAGTGGTGCCTCGCGGCTGCTCCAGTGTGCCCTCCCTAGCAGTCACATTGTGTATAGCAGAGAAAAAGTTGTGGTTGCACCACACTCCAGAGGGACGTATGACGTTCGGTGTGGTTGCAGCACCACGATGTCCTTAGAGTGGGGATGAGTCGTACGGGTGAGAAGTGTCGAACGTTATTAAGAACATCGTCCCATTGTTCAATATAATGCGAACTGTCGTGGCATCAAGGCCTCGTGGGGAGGTGTGATTTCATTGACACCCTCTATGCCACTCGGGAAGGGATTCTCGTGTCTGTAATGGGCAGCGGTGTGTCTGAAATGTTTTCCCCGGCCACTCATTAAAAAAACCGAGCGATTGCAACGCTGGGTGTTGCAGTTCTGACTTCCATCGCAAAAGGCAGAGGTCTCAAAGGAAGGGATGAATTGTGTGTAAAAGGGAGTGTGACAACCTTCCCACCGTGTGACGCGTCCACGATGGCGTTGGGCAGAATTGTGGTGGAATTTGGTGCCAATGAGAAGTCGATAATCCACCTTACAACTCACGTGAACTTCGGAGCTGTGGCCTTTTTCCCCATGTGTCGAAACGTTGCTGTCGGCGATCCCGAGCGTGACGTCACAAGGTGCTACGCTTTTCCACCATTACAGACGGAGGTCGAAGGTACATTTGTGTGTGTGTGTGTGTGTGTGTGTGTGTGTGTGTGTGTGTGTGTTGGGGCTTTTGGGCGCTCAACATCGAGGTCATCAGCGCCCTGACACACATTAAAAGGAACGAATGTGGACAGACCTAAGAAAACTAAAGCACACACTCAAAGAAAGCAGGAAAAGAAGGAAAATGCTACATAAGAAAGTAAAACCTAAGGAAAGGGGAAACATAGCAACAAAAATGTCACAGGAAATTGTTATTGGCTGGCCACTTACATAAAAAATTGGCGAGCTTGTCACACAGTGAGCAAATTAAAATCCTCTCCCTAAAATCTTTGTAAAAACATTTGCCAGGGCACAGAACTTTAAAACTTTAACCACATTCGTCCGAGTGTTGCCTAAAAGAGATGGCAGGTCCGCTGGCAAGTCAGCCGCGACCCACATTTGAGCCATATTCCAAACTTACGTGTTGCAGTGGGAGACAGTTAGGGAGTTTCGAAAAAGTCACACCCTTTTATGAGCAGTGTAGTTGCAGGATTTGTGGAATCAGATGTGTACGTGAACAAACCACAAACCATACACCAACTGAAGGATAAAATTAAAAGGGTTCTTAACGGTATCCCACCAGATGTTTGTGAACGCTTCATCGAGAAATTCAACGAACGCGTTCCTAGTTGCTGCGTAGAATTGGATGGTCATACGGATGATATAATTTTTCGTACATAAATGGGAGAAGTTACTTAATGTCTTTGTAAAAAAAAAGAAACATTACATTTTCAATAAATATTGCTTGACCTATAGCACTTTAATAATCGTTCCTACTTCCCAGGCACCTTCTATGTGCTACATGCTCCCCTACCCTTTGTATTAACTCAGTTGTACTTGTAGCAAATGAAATTACAACAATGCTAGATTTTGTGGTATTTGCTTATCAATAAGATTTTCAACTGCCAATATATATGCTGTTTCACCAGTGTAGAAAGTTAATATGGATATTTTCGTTTTCAGGGCTCTCAATATAAGCTGGCGCCATCTTGGCGAGTGCTTCAGAGGGTAAGTGGTGAGCCTGGAATTGTATCCATAGTAGCTGAGTACCTGTCATTGACCGGGTACGTTTTTATTCCAGTCTTCTGTTAGTCCATTTCTTCCTCCATCCCCCACCCCCTCTACCCATCTCCTGCTGCCTCTCTCTCTGTCCAGCTCTTCCTACCCACTCTCTCTTGTCAATTTGCTCCTCCCCACTCTGTCCGTCTGCGTCATCCCCTTCTGCCAGTCTCCTTCTCTCCCCTCCAATTCCATCTCCACCTCACCTCCCTCTTTCATCACCTCCTCCTCTCCCCTGTCGCCGTTCACTTTCTGTCCATCACCACCTCCCCCCTCGACCAGTTACTCTCCTCTGCTTTCCTTTCTCTGTCTATCTCCTCCACTTCCCTTTCTCTGCCCATTTCCTCCTACCCTTCTCTCTGTTTGTCTCCTCCTCCTCCTTCCTCTGCATATCTTTCCTCCTCCTGTTTCTGTTCATTTCACCCTCTTTCCTTTCTCTGTTCATTTCCTCCTTCCCCCTCTGTGTCTGTGTCCTCCTTCCCCATATATCTTCACATCTCCTTCCTCCTCGTTGTCTGTCCATCTCCTGCTCCCCATTCTCTCTCCACATTATCACGCTCACCCCGATAGAAGGCCTTTGGTTGTTACCACCACAGTATTTCTCCCCAAATCGTAACTAATATGTGTACCAAATTTGGTTGAAATCGTTCCATGGGTTTAGGATGACCTTTTTACTCATGGCTTTGTCTCCGTATGCACATGTCAAATACATGTCACATATATTTAACATATTTCACACGTATTTGTACACTTATTTCACCTGTATCTCTAGCGAATTTCGATCTGCGATTTCGTTTTCGTGCAGCTCTACATTTGTGACGTCATATCAACTGAACTATGCACTGCACAATAATACACATTAGCGAATACAATCCGTGGTATGTTTAGATACTGTCTGCGAAACATTTTGCGAGTAGACTTAGGAGTAAAACGTAAAAATTTAAAACGTCATGCATGAAGCAGGATTTTGTATACATCTCAGTGTTGATGACATCATATCTCCTGATTAGGTCAGGAAGTTTGTGACATGTTTGTGGGAATATCAACTCAGAGAAAAAATAAACAACACACTGATGTGTGTTGATACTAAGTTACCACATATAAAAATCTCTCAACTTCCACCCATTACACTCTACATGTACATACATCTATTTTTTTATGATGTATGGATCCCACATTCTGTAACAGTAGCAGTAGCTCAATCATGGGGTGTTCTAATGTGCGCACTCCAATTCCTACAAACACGAATACATCTCCTGAAATAATACTGCGAAAATACTGAAGAGTTAAGACTGAAAATAGACTGAAAACAACAAATTCTTCTGAAAGCTATCATACAAGAATGCTATCTTTCTGCATTTAGCGGCTGACAGGACCAAAATTAATTTTACTGGCTCGATTGCTTCATGTATCATGACTACGGATGGCTGTATATTATTTCAAGTGAGAGCTTGTTTATGTGGTCCTGTTTAACTATAACAAAGCATGGGCTTACTTTACGAAAATCTGTACATGAAATAAGAAGACAAGTGAAAATAGGAAATAAAATTACTTGATTCAATAAATAAATGGCGCTGTTATGCATTTAAATTTTGATTAGGTCAATGAAAGGAATACTCTCATTTTTAAGAGCAAGGACCTTGTGGCTGTGTTTTGAAACACGTTTATGTTCACCCAGCTTAAATTGTAATGGAGGTACATTCATGAAACCTTTTTTACGGCCGTGTCCTGACATAAGCAACAAAGCATCTTCCACAAGATTCGTCACAGGAGGTGCCCAAGCGGCATCAGTGTCTGGCGACTGGTTCGAAAAGCGAGCAATGCAAAATTGTGATATTTCAAATATCATCAGGAATATTCTGAATATGTGGATTCCCCTCCTTATTTCATTCCCTACGTTACTAATTTTGTGATGTATAAGCCTTGTGGCGGGCTGGTCGTGAAAGACCAATAAATCATATCGGATTATTGCATGATACACGTGCCGCTGTAAAACATTCATATCACATATAGAAGCGTTATCTTGAGTTATTTATCGATTATTAATTTAAGAAAAATTCATACACAAAGAAGACTCCAAAGTTGCTTTTTTTTAAGACACTCAAAAGGCCATCTCAATACCATTGTGCATCATTGCTTTCATTGAAAAGGCTGCTGTGTGGGACCAGGTGTTCTACAAGTTCGAAGTTGAAATTGGCTGCCTACGGAGCAGATGAACTGATGCACTTTTTTTTAAAATTTGGAAGCTTGAAATTCAAACAGTGACAAGACGGGACGATGATGATGATGATGATGATATTGGTTTCCTGGTGCTCAACTGCGTGAATATCAGGATGCATACAGAACACAATAAAAGCTTTGTGGAAATAAAACTTTTCCTGATAAGCTGTCTCCTTGGGACAAAGGCGCTTGCACAAATATACGAGAGACTTGGAAGGCTGTCTGGCAATCGCAACATAAACGTTAGGAGTTTACTAATATATTACAAAGGATAATAAAACTTGTACATGGGACTGTGTTTGTCTACATGCTCGTTCGTGCCTTTCAGTCGGCATTAAATGAAACTATAAAACACGTTGTTCCAGGAGGAATGGTCAGTATTCAGGAACTTGACTGGAACAAGAATTCGAAGCAATAAAGTCTAGCGAACATAGGCTAGAAAATGCATATCTTGTGAGCTATCAGCAATTCCTCATAATCGACCATGTGAAATCAGTCTGTTCTTCTGCAAGCTCTTCGCTTTCCAGATTTTGAGAGGTAGTGTTATGGAACAAAACAAGGAAAAACTTTCCAGTAAACATGGACCTTGCAGTGCAACCGTGAAGAGCTATCTTCGCTACTGTGAAACACACCTCTTCTATTGAACAAGTGATAATAGCTCTTAAGGTAGGCACTGTAGAGCCCATTTATACCAGACATTTTTTCCTTTTTTTGTTGTATGCTACCTCCTTCCAAACTTTGGAAAGGATAGCGGTTGCAGTAGAAGAGATTTGTTTCATAATGTCGGAAACAAAGAGGTGCTCATATCTCTTAAGGTATGCATTTAACAGCCCAAGTTTATTAGACATATTGATTCGAATGATCGTTCCTGTCATATCCCTGAACACTGGTCATTTCTCCCGGTACACCCTGTACAGTATCCACACAAGATACTATCTAAAACAATAGTTAATTGAAGAGGATGCTAAGATTTATTCCCCGATAGATGTGGCTAGTAGACCACTAATAAAAACTGGGAAAGAGCTAACCAGTATGAGAACAAGTAAAACTTGGGGAATATGGGCGTTAAACGCACCGAAACGCAAAATCTGAGTCTCACTCAAAAACATAGAATAAAGGAGATATGGATTCACAGTCAAAATGGGAAAGTGGTTGAGATAATGGTAGCAGGCTTGATCAATGACTAAAAGAGAGTTAACGAGCCACTTCTGAGGGTCATTAAATTAACCTTCCCTAATAATTTAAGCAGGAGGCTTGATAACGCACAAACCCTTAGAACCTTTCCCATGCTCGTCTCGCTGTTATTCAAAAGAGTGGAGCAATCGTTATCATGAAAATATCACTGTTCTACAAAAAAACGTTTTTTCTATTTCTGAAATAATACATTGTGACCCTAGTTGTGCTGCGAGTGTTGAATTCAAAACTGTTTTCAGTTTCTTTCTGTCAAGGATAGTTTATGAGTAACAGCAATTTTATTTCTCTTTTCTCTTTCTGAAATAGTGCAGCAAGCATGAGGTGAAATTCGGTAAACAAATTCACGTTTTTATGATGTTGTAAGGTCATCAAATTAATGGAGGGTGAGATCTAACAAATAACACAGTAATCTTTGTGTATATGCTTCACAGAATTTGTCTGACGTGAGAAATTACAGAAAAATAAAAAAAAAATGAGCCACTGTATTGTAATGCACATCACTTTTTTCTCTTGTATTGTGAATCTTTCTTCTCTCGAATGATGTTCCAGCAATAATCTGCTAACACAGAAGGTACCCACGTCCCTTCATAAAGCCTTTCTATGTTTGATATGTCTTGATGGAATCGTTTGCCATGTTCATCCGATACGTCACTATAACTCTCTGTGAGGTTGTCCAGATCATCCTACGTACCTCTAAAGAAATATTGCACCCCAGATCTCGGTATGCTTTGGTCATGTCTTTCACCATTGCTTTGTAGGTGGTAGCTCTCCTTCTTCCGGGGAAGTTTTCTGACACCATCCTGAAACAGTACCACGCAGTCTTTTCTTTGTCAGTTAAAAGTGCTTCAGAATTTGCATCTTTCTGCAGCTCCTTGATTTGTGGAACCACAAATACCCTTCCTTTACTTTTGCTGCTGAAAGATGGGGGAATCTTGTATCTAGATATGCAAATCCACGGCTTGTTGGATCCATGGCATTCGAATTGTTTCATTACGCTAAGTTTGATGTGAAGTGGTGGAAGTAGTATATCTTCAGGAGCTACCACGCTTGCATGTTGTACATTCTTTTAACCCACTTTCGATCCCCGCCTGGGCCATTTCTTTTCACGTAGTGAGAATTTGTGTCTCGACTATCCCACTCGGAAAGACAACAGACATACTTTGTGTAGTCTTGTTGCATTCCCAGTACCATAGCAATTAGTTTGAAATCTGCACGTATTTTCCATTTGTATTTATTGTATTGGAATGAATTTAGCATCCTTTGTACGAATTCGTAATTCTCTTTGGTCAAACTCGCATAAGCTACTGGAACAGAGGGTATTTTATTTCCGTTATGGAGCAAAACACCCTTGAGACTTGTTTTCGACGTCTCTGTGAGAAGTCTCCAATCCTGTGAAATATAGGTGTAGTTCCGCACTTTCATTAGGCCAGCAACGTCATTCCAAAATGCCAGTGCTCCGACAATTGCCAAATAGGAAGTAAAGGCATGTTCTCTGCATCTGAACACACTGATTTTAGTACTTTGGCAGAGTAGATTATATTCGTGTAGTCTTGAAACAAGCAGCTGTGCCTTTTGTTTACTTAGTCCCAGATCACGTACTAAATCATTTAAATCTGCTTGTGTTCACAGAATGCTGCACTGGCATTCTCGCTGAAGGTAGATCTGGGTAAACATTGTGCCTCTTCGATTTTTTGTTTCTAAAACCCTGATTTTTGTTAGAGGGAAACAACAATCAGTAACATGGTCCTTGGTTTCTCTCCACTCCATGGGACAGCGAACAACGCCAACATTCTCTTTACCTTTCCACCACTGAATTAGTTTGCAGTGACATGTGGCACAACAGAAATTTGGTGCCCATTCTCTGTCTTGGTAACCTACCTCTACTCCAAAGTAATGTTTATATGCTTTCTTTATGGGTGTTGAAATTTTCTTTCTACTTCTGACAAAGGTGAGTTTCCCACAGACGTAGAAGCAGTTGTCTAGCTTATATCGACATCAACAACGACGTGAAGTTTCTGAAAATTTAAAAATACCTCTTCAGTAATACACCTGTACTACATTAATACTAGAAAACTAGAGAAGTAAAAATAAGCAGTCAATTTACCTTCAGCACCAGACTAAATCAGTTTAAACACAGGAACTTGTAAGTTCAACTGTGTTCGGAAATATGACAGAGAGGGTTACTTGTCAGACAAAACACTCACTCATTAGGATTGACACAAATTACGGCTAACACCTCTCTTGTAAACTCGATGCACCTGCCTCTGGGAAGCGTGAGGGTTTACTGCCGAGGACTTTGCATTACTACTAGATGCTGCAACATACCCGTATTTCTCTACAACGCCCCTGTGTTTGCGATGAATATGTGTATATACGTCTGTGTATGTATACATATTACATAAAAAGTATCTCTGACAACGATATTTGTTTACATATTTGAATCTCCCGTGGTAAACTGGTTCAGAAGCACACACTTTAATATCAGAAATAGAACCCTTGTCAAATTGTGATTCTGCCCTCTTGCCAAAATTTAAAATGCATGTAAAGAAGCAAGTGGTGGCGCACCGACTCACTTTGTCACTCCAAGTCTAATCATAAAAACAACGTGACGAGAATCTACTGAGCAGCTGACAATATGGCGTACCACAGACTCACAAGTGTAAATCATTGCCAAATTTTTGTGCTCAGTTAAAGACTTATAAAAAGTCTGTTTAAAAACAGAATGTGGTGTGCAAGGTTTCATGTATTTTGTGAAGTTTAAAACCAGCCTCTACTTCGCTACTAACCAAGAGGGATGCTGCCAGGCGACAGCAATGGAACTTATATAGGATACGAAACTTGGAAGGCTAACTTTTGGAGAATAAAATGGCTAGAAAACCTAATAGTCTGTAAAATGGCAAGGGATTCTAGAAATTACAGACCATACGTAAGATACTTTTGAGCTGGTTACGTGCGGTCCTGCCCACATTCATGAGTTTGCGGCCTGACTCGTGCACTGACAGCTTGATTATGACTGCTGTCAACTACAGATTCGACACTGTTTGTAAGTCCACACTTAGAACTGGGAAACCACAGGAAGCTGAACAGGCCTTCCGTGAATTCGACGACATGCGTCATTTCAATATAGGCAAAAACGTAATAGTCAGACCACATAGCGTTCCGTCAGTCACCTACTGCCCATGTTCGATGACTTCTCGCCCACTGAAGACGCGCTGCTTTATATACCTGTGAGGGCAACGGCCTCTTGTTAGCTGACCGACACCAAATATTCGTTCATTGGAGTTCTCGTCGCAATGTTCTGTCGCTTATAGGTTGGGATGAACCTTCATTTCCGTCGCGTTTGAAAGCGGTTTTGATTTACGTCTCTGGTTCTTCTCAGTCAGGACCTTTTCCTGACTGCAATTCTGCTGTCTTGCTGCGTGACCACGTGTATTACAACACTGTGAACAGTGAACAGTTCACTGCGAAACGCCAACAAATCCAGCAACTTGGCCGCCATATGGCCGTAGGCGATAGTCCATTTTGGGCACTTTGTCACGTCCTTACGTTTACCCATGTTTACGTACAATTTCCGCTTGAAATACAAATGTCTCACGGATTGCTACTTCCTTATGCTCACATAGAAGCAGTGAGTGCGCGGTTCAGCACTTGAATTAATCGCTGCACTATCTGTAAAGGCTTAACGGTTCATCTGTGTATGCACCAGGCATGACGAATATTTTTGTAGGGTGAGCTTGCTTGGTTGTGTCAGACGAGTGACAGTATGTTACTATCATAGCTCTTAAATTAATCGGACATTACATGTACTTCTCAAATTTTTGAATATATATTTCTGAAACATTATATTTCTCTGAACTGAAATGTCTAGCACGCTATACTAAAGAGATGTACTACATGTGATGTAAACAAATTATTATTGTATTGAAACATTTTGCATACTATCTTGTTATTATTATTATTATTATTATTATTATTATTGCTGAAAGTACCAACTGCCGTGCAATCCGGCTCCTCTCCCAAACTATGAAGATATTGGAACCTATTGTTGACAACACGCTTCGAAATATAGTCTAGCTCACAATAAATAAATCTGCATCTACATCTACGTGATTATTCTGCCATTCACAATGAAGTACCTGGCGAAGTGTTCAATAAACCATCTTCAAGCTGTCTCTCTACCGTTCCACTCTCTAATGGCGGGCGGGAAAAACGAGCACTTAAATTTTTCTGTGCGAGCCGTGATTTCTCTTATTTTAACGTGATTATCCTTTCTCCCCATGTCGATGGGTGCCAACAGAATATTTTCGCAATCGGAGGAGAAAATTGGTGACAGAAATTTCATGAGAAGATGCCGTCGCAACGAAAAACGCCTTTGTTTTAACGATTGCCATTCCAATTCACGTATCATGTCTATGGCACTATCTGCCCTATTTCGCGATAATACAAAACGAGCTGCCCTTCTTTGAACTTTTTCGATGTCATTTGTCAGCCCCACCTGATGCGGATCCCACACCGCACAGCAATACTCCAGGACAGGGTGGAAAAGTGGAGTGTATGCAGTCTCTTTAGTAGACCTGTTCCACCTTTTAAGTCTTCTGCCAATGAATCGCAGTCTTTGGTTTGCTCTACCCACAACATTATCTATGTGATCTTTCCAATTTAGGTTATTTGTAACTGTAATCCCTAAGTATTTAGTTGAATTTACAGTCTTCAGATATGTGTGACTTATCGCGTAATCGAAGTTTACCGGCTTTCTTTTAGTATTCATGTGAATAACTTCACACTTTTCTTTATTCAGCGTCAATTGCCACTTTTCGCACCATAAAGATATCTAAATCATTTTGCAATTCATTTTAGTCATCTGAAAACTTTACAAGACGTTAAACGACAGCATCATCTGGGAACAAACAAGAGGGCCACTCAGACTGTCTCCTGTTGTTGCTGTTGTGGTCTTCAGTTCAGAGACTGGTTTGATGCAGCTCTCCATGGTACCCTATCCTGTGAAAGCTTTTTCATCTCGAAGTACCTATTGCAACGTACACCCTTCTGAATCTGCTTATTGTGTTCATCTCTTGGTCTCCCTCTTCGATTTTTACCCTCCACGCTGCCCTCCAATAGTAGATTGGTGATCCCTTGACGCCTCAGAACATGTCCTCCCAACCGATACCTTCTTCTAGTCAAGTTGTGCCACAGATTCCCCTTCTCCAAAGTTCTATTGTATATCTCCTCAGAAGTTACCTGATCTATCCATCTCATCTTCAGCGTTTTCCTGTGGCACCACATTTCGAAAGTCTCTGTTCTCTTCTTGTCTAAATTATTTGCTGTCCACATTTCATCTCCATACATGGCTACACTCCATACATATACTTTCAGAAAAGACTTCCTGACGCTGACGCTATATCTATACTTGAGGCTGACAAATTTCTCTTCTCCATAATCGCTTTCCTTGCCATTGCCAGTCTACATCTTATATCCTCTCTACCTCGCTCCCCAAATAGCAAACTACTTTAAGAGTCTCATGTAACTCCCCCAAGCATCACCTGATTTAATTCGACTATTTTCCACTATCCTCGTTTTGCTTTTGTTGATGTTCGTCTGATATCCTCCTTTCAAGACTGTGTCCATTTCACTCAACTGCTCTTCTATGTCCTTTGCTGTCTCTGACAGAATTACAATATCATCGACAAAACTCAAAGTTTTTATTTCTTCTCCTTGTATTTTAATTCCTACTCCAAATGCTCGTGATGTGTCCTTTACTGCCTGCTCCGTATACAGATTTAATAACATCACGGATAGGGTACAACCCTATCTGACTCCCTTCCCAACCACAGCTTCCCTTTCATGCCCTACGGCTCTTATAACTGCCATCTGCTTCTGTACAAATTGTAAATAGCCTATCGTTCCCTGTGTTTGACCCCTGCCACCTTCAGAATTTGAAAGAGAATATTCCAGTCAACATTGTCAAAAGCTTTCTTTAAGTCTACAAATGCTACAAACGTAGGTTTGCCTTTCCTTGATCTATCTTCTAAGACAAGTCATAGAGTCAGTATTGCCTCACGTGTTCCAACATTTCTACGGAACACAAACTGATATTCCCCAAGGTCGGCTTCTATCAGTTTTTCTATTCGTCTGTAAAGAATTTGGCTTAGTATTTTTCAGCCATGACTTACTAACTGATAGTTCGGTAATTTTCACACATCTGCTTTCTTTGGGATTGGAATTATTATATTCTTCTTGAAGTCTGAGGGTATTTCGCCAGTCTCATACATCTTGCTCACCAAATAGTAGAGTTATGTCAGGGGTGGGTCTCCGAAGGCTATTAGTCGTTCTAATGGAATGTTGTCTACTCCCGAGGCCTTCTTTCGACTCAGGTCTTTCAGTGCTCTGTCAAACTCGTCACTCACTATCATATCTCCCACTTCATCTTCATCTACGTCCTCCAGTACATCGCCCTTGTATAGACCTACTAGGTACTCTTTGCACCTTTCAGATTTCCCTTCTTTGCTTAGAACTGGTTTTCCGTTTTATGTCGTTAATTATAGATCAAGAACAATGGAGGACCTATAACACTTTCCTGGGGAACGCCGGATATTACTTCTGTTTCACTTGATAACTTTCCGTCTATTCCTACGAACTGTGACCTTTCTGACAGGAAACCTTGAAGCCAGTCGCACAACTGAGGCGATATTCCATAGGCACGCAGTTTGGTTAGAAGACGCTTGTGAGGAACGATGTCGAAAGCCATCTGCAAGTCTAAAAATATGGAATCCATTTGACATCCCCTCTCGATAGCACTCATTAATTCGTGAGTATAAAGAGCTAGTTGTGTTTCTCAAGAACGATATTTTCTGAATCCGTGCTGACTATGTGTCAGTAAATCGTTTTCTTCGAGATAATTCATAATGTTCGAACACAGTATATGTTCCAAAGCCCTACTGCAAATCGACGTTAGTGATATGGGCCTATAATTCAGCGGATTTCTCCTATTTTCCCTTTTGGGTATTGGTGTGACTTGAGCAATTTTCCAGTCTGTAGGTAAGGATCTTTCTGTGAGCGAGCGGTTGTATATAATTGCTAAATATGGAGCTATTGTATCAGCATACCCTGAAAGGAATCTGACTGGTATACAATCTAGACTGGAGGCCTTGCCTTTATTAAGTGATTTAAGTTGCTTTGCTGCACCTAGGATATCTACTTCTATGTTTTTCATCTTGGCAGTTGTTCTTGATTGTAATTTAGGAATATTTACTTCGTCTTCTTTGGTGAAGGAGTTTCGGAAAACCTTGTTTAATAAATCTGCTATAGTGGCACTGTCATCGGTGACTTCACCATTGTTATCGCGCAGTGAAGGTATTTGTGTTTTGCCACTGGTGTGATTTATGTATGACCAGAATCTGTTTGGGTTTTCTGCCAGATTCCGAGACAGGATTTCGTTGTGGAAATTATTAAAAATTTCTTGCATTGAAGTACGGGCTATCTTTCGAACCTATGGAAAATTTTGCCAATCTTGGGGATTTTGTGTTCTTTTAAATTTGGCATGCTTTTTTCCTTACTTCTGCAATATCGATCTAAACCGTTTTGTGAACCACGGGGAATCAGTACCATAACTTATTAACTTATCTGGTATATATCTCTCAATTGCCGTCGATACTATCTCTTTGAAATCATTCCACATCTTTTCTACACTTACATGATCAGATGGGAAAGAATGGAGACTGTCTCTTAAAACCACCTGAGCCTCTGAATCAGACCCTCCACACGGCTCTGAACCAAATAAACACGCCGCGCGGGATTAGCCGAGCGGTCTCAGGCGCTGCAGTCATGGACTGTGCGGCTGGTCCCGGTCGAGGTTCGAGTCCTCCCTCGGGCATGGGTGTGTGTGTTTGTCCTTAGGATAATTTAGGTTAAGTAGTGTGTAAGCTCAGGGACTGATGACCTTAGCAGTTAAGTCCCATAAGATTTCACACACATTTGAACATTTTTGAACCAAATGAACACAGTCGGTCCTATCGAAAATGCTGCAGATGGTGAGCTCCAACTTAACCTCGCAAGTTTTTACCATTTTCGCTAGCCGCCTGAAACCAGAGAGAACCTCCGATCCAAAGTGACACATGTCATTGGTACCGACATGAGCCATCACCTGCAGTTGGCTGCACTCCTTTCTGCTCACGGCATCCTGAAGCACTCTTTCCACATCCGGAATGACTTCCCCCAGTATGCACACGGAGTGCACACTGGCTTCATTCCCCTCCTTCGCAGCCATGTTCTTAAGAGGCCCTATTATATGCTTAGTGTTGTAGCTCCCATGTACCAGCAAACAAAGCCTCTGTGAAAGCCCAGACCTTTCGGGCTGAGAAGCTTCCTTTGCAACAGGGTGGACGACTGCATCCAGCTTAGAGATTTCGTCAGCCACAGATAACACTCGAAATCTGTTCGTCAAATAAACACGGTGGCCCTACAATCGGCCCCTCAGAAAGCCTTTCTCTGCCTGCCAGACTTTGGAATGATATCCCACTAGACCACAGGTGAGGGGTCAGCCTCAGTGCAGGCAGTACCCGGGAGCAACCACAGCAGTGGACCGATTGGGGGACACGTGGGACGTGCTCGAATTCTCTTCCTTCCCCCCCCCCCCTTCCCCCCCCCCCCCCAAGTGATGCACCTTGGCAGAAGCCTCAAGCTGTGTGACAGAAGCAAACACTGCCTGGAGCTGTGAGCGAAGGGTCACCAACACAGCTCGCATCTGACCACAGCAATCACAGTTCCTTTCCATTACTGAAGTCGATCCTGTTAGAGGCTCTTAAAAATATGTAACAAACGAACGGTGTACTGGGATTAGTAGCAGCAGGAACTCGAGGTGCTCTGTCACTGATGGTCTAACTCACAATGTAGTTTCTGGGAGGTATTGGGCGCGATAAACATATTTGTTTCTGCGTGCCTGCTGTTGTAGTAATTCCGCGAGGATAGGAGGTCACTACATCTTGCCTTCTTACCTTGAGAAGGCACTTGGTCGAGTACCACATCCGATGATTTGATATGGTCCTTGTGATCGTCAAGTTCCTGAAACGTAAGTAAATTGGGTAAACATGCTGTACAAAAACACCAGAGTCTGCGTACTATGCTCAGCAGCACTGACTCAAGCTCCCTGTGACAGTTGAGATTCATCAAGACTCATCAGCTCTGTCTCCACTGCTCTTTGTTACCATAAAGGATAACCACGAGGCCGACCTACAGAAATGTGTACTGTGGGCAATGCTGTACACTGAGGACATTATGTTTGCAGCAGGCACCAGGTAGCATCTTGAAACTCAAGTGCGAATGTGGTATGTTAGTCTACATCATATGGCGTTCATTTAAATATTCACAAGTGTGGGTACCTCTAAACGATTCCATCTCCAGGAACTATACAGATTAATGGAGCTCTTCTTACCAAGTTGGACACATTCCATTATCTAGGCTCTCGACTACAGACTGACTGATATGTGAATGAAGATGTGCGAGCAAGAATCAAAGTGATTTGAATGTGATTCAGAGACATCACTTGTGTTCTCTGGGCTAAGAAGATGCCTGTCCACATGAAATTAAAAGTTTCGCTGCACAATGCTGCGGCCAGTTCCATCATATGATACCGAGGGTTGGCCCACAACTATAAGTTCTGAGCACTCACCCAATGTCATAGAGATGTGGATACTGAGAAGATTATTCGACATTTATCTGCTTGATCTTATCAACAATATATCGAGCCAACAACTAGCTGGACTGGCTCCAATCAGTGAGAAGGTTCAAGAATGAAGACCTCACTGGTATGGACACATTGTATGGCCACAACCTAGTGCAGTCTATGATGGCAGTGTCGAAGGCTAGAGACTGCATGGGGGACTTCAAAGTACAGTGGAAAGATACTGTAAGAGCACGTCTAAGATCAATAAGCGTAAGTCTAGAGGAAGCGTTAGACCATAAAAAATTGCGTGATTGACCCAAAAAGTGGTCCCTGTTCCAACAAGAAAGCACTAGGAAGAAGAAGAAGAAGAAGATAAACAAGGAGGTTATTATTATTACTATTATCATTATCATCGTCACCATCTTTATTATTATTGTTAACTATCTACTACCCATGGCTGCACTCACATATCAGTAGTTCTGGTATGATGTGTGATGTTGAAGAAGTAACGTCTCGTAGATGCAGTAACATCAGCTGCCTTCACATGTCTGCCTGTTCAGCTAAGCATAGCTCGTGATGTGTGGTCGCTCTCACGCCTCTCAAACTGTTTCAAAGCACAATCCATCAGCATCGTCCCTGTCGAGCAGTGCATACACAGAGGCATGGGCAGGAGTGCTCGTGTACGCAATGTGCTACTGAAGTACCTATGTGTTATACAACGTGTACAATATGCAGCAAACAGTGTTGAAGTATGGACTGAACACAATGAGGATAGTATGAGTATTGTATTCATTACTTTCAATCATATCATGTAGCGCCAGTCAACCAATAAACGCGTCTCACAAATACGATAAATATCAAAAGTCAAAGAGTAAATAGCTTTCTCAAAGAGTAAATACTTTTTCCTACTTCGTGTGATACTCTTCAAAGCAACATGTATCATGTACCATACACTTTCTAAAGAAACCTGTGTCTTTTCTCATGGTAGAAAACTTGAATCTCATTACAAATAAGTACCCCACTCATACAGTTATAATTAGTGGAGACTTCAGTCTACCCTCGATTTGTTGGCGAAAATACATGTTCAGACCCGATGGTAGACAGAAAACATCTTCCGAAATTGTACAAAATGCTTTCTCTGTGATTTACTTTGAACAATTAGTTCATGAGCCATCACGAATTGTAAATGGATGCGAAAACGCACTTGACCTCTTAGCCACAAATAATCCTGATCTAATAGAGAGCGTCATGACGGTTACGGGGATTGATGAACACAAGGTCATTGTAGCGAGGCTCAAAACCATATCAACCAAAACCACTAAAAATATATCTATTTAAAACAACAGATAAAAATTCGCTTGATGCCTTCCTAATAGAGAGTCTCCATTCCTTCCAAGCTAATTATGTAAGTGTAGACCAGATATGGCTCAAATTCAAAGAAACAATATCGACAGCAATAGATAGATTCATACCGCATAAGTTAATAAGAGACGGGACTGATCTACCATGGTACACAAAATACGTCAGAACACTGTTGCAGAAGCAACGAAAAAAGCATGCCAAATTCAGAAGAACGCAAAATCCCCAAGACTGGCTAAGTTTCACGGGAGCTCGAAATTTAGTGTGGACGTCAATGCGAGATGCTTTTAATAGTTTCCACAGTGAAATATTGTCTCAAAATATGGTAGAAAACCCAAAGAAATTCTGGTCGTATGTAAAGTACGCCAGTCAATACCGTCACTGCGCGATAGCGACTGAAATGTTACCGATGATGGTGCCACTAAAGCGGAGTTACTAAATACAGTTTTCCGTAATTCCTTCACGAAAGAAGACGAAGTAAATATTCCAGAATTCGGAACCAGAACAGCTGTTAGCATGAGTGACATAAAAGTAGATATCTTAGGTGTTGCGAGACAACTCAAATCACTTAAGAAAGACAAGTCTTCCGGTCCAGATGGTATACCAATCAGGATCCTCTCAGAGTATGCAGACACAATAGCGCCTTTCTTAGCAATCATGTTCAACCGCTCACTTGACGAAAGGTCTATTTCTAAAGACTGGAAAGTAGCACATGTCACACCAATATTCAAGAAAGGAAGTAGGAGTAACCCATTGAATTACAGACCCATCCCACTGACCTCAATTTGCGGTAGGATTTTGGAGCATATACTGTACTCGAACATTATGAATCACCTTGAAGAAAATAACTTATTTATACATAACCAACACAGATTCAGAAAATATCGTTATTGTGCAACACAGCTAGCTCTTTATTCCCATGAAGTAATGAGAGATGTCGACAAGGGATCTCAGATCGATTCCATATTCCTACATTTCCAGAAGGCTTTTGATACCGTTCCTCACAAGCGACTATTAATCAAATTGCGTGTATATGGAGTATCGTCTCAGTTGTGTGACTGGATTCGTGATTTCGTCTCAGAGAAGTGACAGTTCGTAGTGATAGACGGTAACTCATCGAGTAGAACAGAAGTGACATCTGGCGTTCCGCAAGGTAGTGTCATAGTCCCTCTGCTGTTCGTGATTTATATAAATGACCTAGGTGATAATCTGAGCAGCCCCCTTCGATTGCTTGCAGATGACGCTGTAATTTACCGTCTACTAAAATCATCAGACGATCAATTCCAATTATAAAATGATCTAGTGTGAATTTCTATGTGGTGCGAAAAGTGGCAATTAGCATTAAACAAAGAAAAGTGCGAGGTCATACAATGGGTACTAAAAGAAATCCGATAAATTTAGGGTATACAATAAATTGCACAAATCTAAGGGCTGACAATTCGACTAAATGCCTAGGAATTACAATTACGAGCAACTTAAATTGGAAAGACCACATAGATAATATTGTTGGAAAGGCGAAGCAAAGACTGCGCTTTGTTGGCAGAACACTTAACAAGATGAGACAAACCCACTAAAGAGACAGGCTACATTACACTTATCCGTCCTCTGCTGGATTATTGCTGCACGGTATGGGATCCTTACCAGGTAGGATTGACGGAGGACATCGAAAAAGTGCAAAGAAGGGCAGCTCGTTCCGTGTTGTCGCGCAACAGAGGTGAGAGTGTCACTGATACGATACGCGAGTTGCGGTGGAAATCACTGAAATAAAGGCGGCTTTCTTTGCGGTGAGATCTATTTACGAAATTTCAATCACCAACTTTCTCTTCCAAATGAGTAAATATTTTGTTGAGACCCCCTTACGTAGGGTGAATTGATCATGATAATAAAGTAAGAGAAATCAGAGCTCCAACGGTAGATGTAGATGTAGAAGCTATCTCCATACCAAATGTCACTGAAATCGATTTAGTGCGTTAGTAGTGAAAACGTAACAATCAGAGCTAGTTTTGCATTTATAATAATCGTTGGATGAAGCTTTCAGGTACGATATCTTTCTATTGCATGACCCGATTTTGATGAAATAAAGCCTGTACTGCGCCCCAAGCTAAGCTCAAGTTACCTGTGATGACCTCGTGCAAATAGGTTTGGTAGTTTTGGAGAAGCATGTGCAAACAGACAAGCAGACACACATGACAGCTTTATAGATTTTTTATTATTAAAATCGTAGTATCTGTGGTACGGTAGCCGGCCGAAGTGGCCGCGCGGTTCTGGCGCTGCAGTCTGGAACCGCGAGACCACTACGGTCGCAGGTTCGAATCCTGCCTCGGGCATGGATGTGTGTGATGTCCTTAGGTTAGTTAGGTTTAACTAGTTCTAAGTTCTAGGGGACTAATGACCTCAGCAGTTGAGTCCCATAGTGCTCAGAGCCATTTGAACCATTTTTTTGTGGCACAGTAAAAGCGTGGGCGACAAACATCTTATACTTGTGCATGTGGGAGGGGGCAGAGAATAAGAGACAACGACGGGGTACCCAAAGAAATTCCCACTAACACTAGCGTGAGGGCAGCTTGTGTAGTATGCATTTCTGCCACTAGGCGTGTTAGTGCTGTTTTGTTCCTATTTCGTTTTTCATGATGGCAAGTTTAAGTGAACAAAGTGCAGCTGTGAAATTTTGTTTTCTACTCGGTAAAAATGCTGCTGAAAATGTTTTAATCTTGAAAACAGCTTACCAAGATGACGCCAGGCGGAAAACTCAAGTGTATGAGATGGTTTGCTCGATTTAAAAATGACGACATGTCGATTGATGACGAAGCTACTTCTGGACGTCGATCGAGTGCCCGGATCCAGAAAATATTGAAAAAATTCGAGACTTGTGATCACAGACCGTCGACAGAGAAATGGTCAACTGTCAGAGATGAGTACGTTATCTCGGAGCTCGGTTCAGCGAATTTTAACGGAAGACTTGGGAATGAAAATGTTGCTGCCAAGTTTGTTCCTCGACTTCTGACTGACAATAAAAACGGACGTCGGGTTTTTGGCTAAAAATGCCACGGTTCCACTGCTCCACGCACCTTACTGGCCTGACCTGGCACTGTGCAACTTTTCTTATTTCCACGTGTGGAAAGGATCATCAAAGGGCAACGTTTTGACAACACTGAAGATGACAAGAAGAAAACCAGGGAGGAGCTGCCACCCATTTCGAAAGATGGCTACAGAAAATGTTGGAAATAGTGGAAGCATTGGTGGTGCAATGTATCAGTTGTAATGGGGAGTATTGTTAAGGGGATAACGTGGATTTTGCAGACAATTTGAAAATATATAGCTTTTCAAAAATAATTGCAGTCGTTTCGGGTACTCCATCGTACGATGAGTATTTACGCCCCCTTCGCCCCGATCCCAGAACTGCTCCCTGGCACCGCGCCAGCTGCAGCCAGCGCGTGTAGAGTGTGTGACGGGCAGTGTGTCGCGCAGCACGACGAGCGTGGACCTGCTGTCGGCGCTGGGCCACCTCCTGCTGGAGAGGCTGGGCCTGCACGAGAGCCCGGACTGGCCCTGGGAAGACCAGCGGCCGCCCTCCCTGGCCGCCGTCTGGCGCGCGATCCGCCGCCTCTGGGCCATAGCCTGTGGGGACCGCGACTGGTGGGTCGGCCCCCCTGCCAGCCTGGGCCGCACCTCGTACCTCGGGTCGCCGAGCGCTTCGGTGGTCCTCCACAGCCCCGCGCCGTGGACCAGGAGCTCTCGGGGCGACCTGTTCTACTGGCGGTCGCGTTCCAGGAGGAGCGCCATCGAGCGAGAGGAGCGTTTCGACTGCGCGCTGGCCTCCACGAGCTGGGTGAGTCAGCACGAGCGGTCGGGGCTCTCGGGGCAGTCGCTGTAATCTAAATCAGTGGTTCCCAGCGTGGGGGTATTATTCCCTGAGGGTAAAATGAAATTCTCTGAGGGCTGAAAACAGACAGCTTCAATTGTGTTACGATCACGGAGCTAAATTATTTGATTAAGATCACTATTTTGCAAAACTGCAATGCTTATTACACGATTCACCAGTAAATACCTCGTTTCTTATTTCAAATACTAGCATTGTCATGTGAGACAATGTGTTGGACATTTAGCTAGTGAAACGAAGGTATGAACATCTTCCTCAAATACGTAGTTGACCCACTGCACACGTACTTTGGATCATGCATGTACAACAGTAAAACTTTGACATGTATTTCAAATATGTCAAATAGTCTGATGAAAACGCCACCTCAAATTTGGTAATTTCCACGAGAGACCGTGAAATCGCTGCATTACTCACTTTGCACCAGACAAACAAAGTATTGACACCACAACAGAAACACATATAGAGCTTACACAGTGTTCTGATTATTGTTACTATTGTTATTATTAGTGACAGCGGTCCCTAGCCGAGCCTCAGGTACAGGGCGGGTCGCAGGTGGCGGATAGCGAACGATCCATCAGATATGGTGGACAGCTGCGAATAAGGGGAAACCCAAATAAGCAGTCCCGGACCGAGGCGGCAGCATCACGAGGGTGTGGGAGGGTGACTTTTGGCAAGGGTCACACTCATTCAAAAACCACAGAACCCGAAGACGTTGCTGTGTCATGGCGAGTAAGTGCCGCCATTACAATAAGCATTGTCAACACCCAAATCCAGGACGCGTCTGAAGTGGGAACCATCGGCATCCTGGTCAGCGTCTGTTCACACAATGTGCGGCTGGTCATAATGTGCCAGGAACTAACAATCCCTGGTTCTAAACACCCAGTGGAAACACTGGACCAACTTGATTACAAGCAAGTATGACTCGTGCAAGTAATAACAACATTACCCCAGGTGGTAACCAATCCACCCATCAACAGATGGCAACCAGGAATTCGGATTCTGGGGAACCTGGACTTACACGATTACGTCAGAGAAAGTCGGAGCTCTCTGGCAAACTTCCACTCAAAACACCTACATACATTGGAACCTTTAACATAAATACATTAATCCAACCAGGAAAACTTCTAAACCTTACAACAGAACTTGAAAAGCAAAAGATAGTAATACTAGCTTTACAGGAGACGCGTTTTACAGATGAAGAAACATCAGATTATGGCAACTATCGCATCTTTAAGAGCAAGACGGATAAACGAATCGGAAGAGGAGCCCCCCATCTCGGGATGGCGTTTGTCATACACAAGAGCGTGCTCAGCTCCATCAAGGAAGTTACTCCCGTAAATAATAGGATAATGACGATGCGCTTACAATGTGCCAACAAAACATACACAATGGTTAATGTTCATGCTCCCACAAACGGAGACAACAAGAAAAACCCCATAGAAACAGAAAAGTTCTGGGAAAATTTGGAGAATATAATGGCCAAGATTCCAAAAGATGATACAAAAGTTCTACTCGGCGATTTTAATGCCCAAATTGGTAGAGAGAAAATCCACCAAAAGACCGTAGGCAAATATCCTGCACATAAATTTACCAATAAAAATGGTACAAGGCTCGTCGAACTATGTAAGCAGAATAACCTGAAGATAATGTCAACATCTCTAAGAAAATGTCCAAGAAAACAAAAGACATGGAGATCTCCTATACAACAAATTGGCGAGTTTCAAATAGATCATGTGGCGATTTCATACCCAGTACAAAAAGAAATTTACGACGTCCAAGTACGCAGAGGAGCAAACATTGATTCAGACCATTACCTAACTAGAATTAAAATCAAGTTTACAGCACGAAGAAGTCATCAGAAGAAAACAGAAATACAGAAATATGACACCAAGAAGATTAAAGAATCTAAAGTAAAAGAAGAATGGGAGAAGGAAAAGGCAAACACATGGGAAGAATTTCATTCTAAAATCACGCGAATAGCTAAGGAAACTATTCCCTTGAAAAAGATATTCAAACACCCTTGGTGGGATTCAGACTGTGAAAATGCATTGGAAAGGAGAAAAAAGGCATTTCAAGAATATAACAGTAAAAAATCACAAGAAAGTCTACAGTTATTTAACGAGGTTAGAAAACAGGTTTCAAAATCTATTAGGCAAGCAAAAAGGAAGTACACAAAGGCACAACTGGATGCCATAGAAGAAAATTTCCAAAACTATAATACAAGAGACTTCTACAGAACTTTCGCAGATAAAATACGAGGATATATCCCTCAAAATTTATGTTTCAGAAAACCAGATGGTAAATTAGCCCTAACAAACCAGGAAAACTGTCAAGTATTGGCTCAATATTTTTCTAACCTACTAAATTGCCCAGAACCTAGTTTAAGGTTTCCCAAAGAAATCAGTGCCAACGCTCAACCGGATTCATTACCACCAACACAGGAAGAAATCAAATGTCACATTAAAAACTTAAAAAATAATAGAACATCTGGCGAAGATGGCATTGTTGCAGAGCTATTAAAAAACCTAGGACCAAAGACGTTGCAAGAGCTCACAAAAATAATAACAAAAATATGGGAAACAGAAAAATTACCAGAGGATTGGAAATGTGCCCTTATTCACCCGTTACATAAAAAAGGAGACAGAACAAATGTCAATAACTACAGGGGAATCTCACTTTTACAAGTCACCTACAAAATTCTCTCAACATGCCTGCTGAAAAGAACACAAGAGCAGCTGGAACGCCAAATTGGTGATTATCAAGCAGGCTTCCGCCCCGGTCGCTCATGCATAGAACAAATATTTAATTTAAAGACAATATTAAAACACAAAGCAATTAGAAATGCCCCCATAATTTGTACATTTGTAGATTTTAAGAAAGCCTATGACTCAATAGACCGGCAATCTTTGTTTAACATTTTAGAGGAACTTGGACTTGACTCCAAAACACTAAGGCTTATCAAAGAATCACTGACAGACACTGTATCTAAAGTTAAATTCAGGGGAGAAATCTCTGAACCTTTTCTCATAAAAACTGGAGTACGTCAAGGTGACGGGCTATCTCCACTTCTGTTTAATATAGTCCTGGATAAAGTCATTAAGGAATGGGAAAAAGAATTAAAAAATCAATCCTACTGGAAACCAATCCATCTTGGTAGAACCAAAGACAACGTGGAGATATCTTGTTTAGCATTCGCGGACGACTTGGCCATACTTGCAGATGATGAAGAAATCGCCACCAAACAAATAGAGATCCTTAAGGAATGCGCGGATAAAGTAGGTTTACAAATTTCGTTTCAAAAGACAGAATTTTTCTGTACAAAATTACATATACACAGTTTGAACACAAAATATGGAAAAATAAATAGAGTAAAACATTTTAAATACCTAGGTGAAATTTTGGAGCCAACCGGAGGAGAGAAAGTTGCACAGAAGATCAGACAACAGAAAATGAAGAGAGCATATGGTATGACACATGAAATATACAATAAAAAATGCATCTCCTCGAACACAAAAATCAGACACTACTGCGCAGTAATTAAGCCAGCAGCACTATATGCTAGTGAAACGCTCACACTCCACACAAAATGTGATTTAGAAAAAATACTAAAAGAAGAACGCAAAATTATGAGAAAGATTTTAGGTCCAAAATTAACAGAAGAAGGATATCGGATACAATCAAGAAGAACCACAGAAACTATATCAAACCTGGCAGCAGACATAAGAAGGCGAAGATTAAAATTTTATGGACATGTCACTAGACTTCCCCCCACACGACTCACCAACAGAATTCTCACTTACATAGAAAAAGTCAAATCAACAACACCATGGATTAGCCAAGTAAAATTAGATTTACAAAAAGCAAATATTGAACTTAAAGATGTCAAAGACAGAAAAACTTTTAGAAATAAGGTGGAAAAGTGGATTGTATTGTCGGAGAAGGAAGCACTAAAGAGACCAGGAACAAAATGGACAGAAGAAAGAAAAAGAAAACATGGAGAACGGATGAAAGAAGTATGGAAGAAACGACGTCAGAAAGCTTTGCGTGATCCTTCTGGGTCCATTCGCGATAAGTAAGTAAGTAAGTAGTGACAGCGGTCATGCACAAAGGAACGGCAGGGTGAAGTCTTCCAATGTCTGTCAGTTGAGAAGTATGGAGTCCAACAATTGGGTGATATACAAACAGTACGCTCAAGTGTAGTGCACCCATTTTAACTTGGCTGATTTTAAATAGAAGTTGAGGGCGTGGGCGGAGTGAGTGTAGCAGAGAAACCATGTTTCGTATCAAGTACCTACCCTCAGTGTGGACAGTTAACCTTCACTGCGAAGGAGGAGTTGTGTGTAGCACTCTTCATACACTGACAATTGCTTCATCAATTTATAAAAGAGGTTGCTATAAATAAGCAGCACCAGTTGTCTGATTGACACATTAATTCTCGGGTTATTTACAAATACTAAATATTCATCTTTCAGCATTTTGGAAATAGAATGTTCTAAGAAGAATCTTTCTCATTCTAAATTTTTTTTAGGTGCCAGCGTTGAAGATGGGGGAGGGAGAGGGCGAGGAATGGCTGACATTTAATTTCACTTAGGGGTAATGGTGTCGGAAAGGCTGGGGCCCACCTATCTCATTCCATTCACTTATTTCTACTCTGAAGTTAATAAGTTTGCTGCGTACCTCACAAAAACCTTGCTGATTTAGCAAATCTACATCTGCAACTACGTAGCTAATCTCCTATACACATTTATGTGATGGGCAGAGGGTTCTTCGAACCTCCTTCAGTTTTCTTCTCTATCAGCGTATGAGAATTTAACTGAACATTTAAATCTTTCTTTACTCTCTGATTTATCTTATTTTGTCATGGATATTATTTCTCTCTCTGTACGCTGGCGACAATAAAATATTTTCGCATTCAGAGGAGAATGCTGATGTTTGAAATTTCGTCAAAAGGTATAGCCGCAACGAAAAACGCCCTTATTTTAATGATTGCCACCACAACTTATTATACTTGTGACACTCTCTGCCGTATTTCGCGATAATTCAAAACAAGCTGCTTTTCTTTGGACTTTTTCGATGTCTTCCGCCAATCCCGTCTGGTAAAGTTACCACACCGCACAGCAGTACTCCAGGCAAACTCTTTAGTAGGTAGTTGCATGTTCTAAGAGTTCAGATAATAAATTTCAGTCTTTGGTATGCCTTCCCCACAACATTATCTACGTGATCGTTCCCGATTATGTTGCTCGTAATTACAGTTTCTAGGTATTTGGTTGAACTGACAGTCTTTATATTTCAGTGATTTTTCGTGTAATCGAAATTTAATGGATTTCTTTTCGTACTCATTTCGATGACCTCACACTTTTCTTTATTCAGAGACAGTTGCCACTTTCCGCAAATCTACATTTATGACTATATTCCGCAAGCCACGTTACTGTTTCTGACTAACGGTTTTCCTTGCCTCCCCACCCCTTTTCCTGTTCCACTCTCGAACGGCGCGGGAAGAATGAATGTCGGTAATCCTCCGTATGGGTTCTAATTTTTCTGATTTTATCATCGTGTTCACTTCATGAGACATAATTCTGTGGGAGGAAGTAACATGTTGTCCTACTCTTAATGGAAACCATCCTCCCGAAATTTCAACAATACCCGTCCCTGCGATGCACAACGGCTCTTTTGTAGCGTTTCCTGAGCGTCTCCTTTACTTCTCCCCTTTGACGAAACACGCCGCCCTTAGATCCTTTCTGTCTCACATACTCTTCTATTAATCCTACTTGGATGCTCAAGAATCGGTCGAATGAATGATCTGTAAGGCGAGAGAAAAGGTAAAGTGGAAAGAGGCTGAAGTAGTTCTTGATATCACAACGGTGAACATGTACAGAAGAAGTAATAATGTAAAAGCGTCTTCTTTATATAGGATGGTCAGGAAAAAGTCTGAAAAAGCTTGTAATAGTGCTGCAGGGAAGACTGAGGTGAGAAATAGATGTTAAGAAAAAAATTCGATACGTTCGTCGTTTGCCAGTTATTTAGCATTGAAGTTGACCATTCAGGTGTTCGCGCGCCCAAATTTCAAGCAGCTTACTAGAGACTGTGTCGCTGAACACATCCTTTGTTTCGTTTGCGCAAACCGAAAAAACGTGGCTTTTGCTCATCTACTTTAAATTAATCATTTCCGAAATAGCCGTGTTTTAACTGATAAGGAGCGTTTCAATAAGTTGTAACTCACGAACGAACACCTGTCTGTCCATTACCGAATTTAGCGCTTGCAACGGCTTGCGTTTGCGTTCCCCATAATAATATCTATTTCAGCTGTTCGTAATTGTAATTCCTAGGTATTTAATTGAATTGACAGCCATACCTTATTGGCTAACTTCAATGCTAAACAACTCAGTAACGGTGTAACGCACAGAATTTTTTTCTTGAAAGCTGTTCTCAGTACAATGTCGCCTGCAACACCCTCACAAGCATTTCGACTGTCTCTAACCACGTATGTACACTATAATTAGCCATATATATTGTCTCTAGTAAAGTTGATACTTAACTAAACTGGACGTTAAGACGTATACACACTGCGTACCTGCTATCAGTATAAATATATTGTCATCTCTTTCCATACAGAAAAGTCGACGAGTGCACTGTTGCTTGTATTTATCTCTACGTTCACGAAATGTTACTGATTTTCTCACTCGTGATTAAACAATTACAAGCTGCATCTTTTCTGCGGTTCACCACACAAATTTCACATTTTTAGGCGTAACTACGGAAATAAAGCGAATTACACATAACTCGCGTGTTTACAGTTTAGCCCACGTTTAGTCCAAGGATTTCGCATGTTTTCCAAAGATAAAAATGAGGTTACTTTGTTGTATCTGAGCGGATACGTTCAAAAAGTATTATTTATTGTTTTTGGAAACTCTGTATGAAAGTGTTTGACTAATTAATGCAAGAATGGCGTAGCTTCAGTTCTGTTAATCTAGTTGGTAAATGCCTACAAATCGTGCCAATATAGATGAATCTATATCTTTCCACAGATTTTGTTATGATCCTACGTACCTTTCCCCTGGCATACGATGTTAATACCACGGTTATCGGCCAATACTTTGTCAATGTCACAATTCATACCTTTTGTATTATTCTACACGGCCTATATTCCAAATGTTAATCGCAGTGCAGAGAGGGTTCCTTTGTATTTCTTGGCTCACATCTTGTTCCGAGTCACACACGCCAACATCTGTCAGGAATGTTCATTAAGGGGAGCCCTCCCCCGCACTGTGGAGTTCTCGTTTTCGATACAAGGTATAAAAAACGGCAGATAGGCAATATTTAGTGTGCCATTTGCTGACTCATTCCTGGAGACATTGGTGGCTACAGTTGTGACTGCCGCTATCAATTCTTCGCCAGTTGTGGGTCTGAGCCAGCACAGTGGTGTCTGTGAGGATGAGAATAAGGAATAGGCACTCATCGTACAGTTTTACTGCTTTATGAGTAAAATCAGACTGTAGCATGGTTGGCTGTTACAAGGTGACATGAGCTGTTGCTTTATTAAAATAAATCAGGCGCTTTGTTACGGCTCTTCCAGGCGTCCTGTCAACTTCAGTCTCCTTCGTCAATTAATTTTGTTACCCAGTATGTCACCTTAATACACAGGTGATACACCTGACTAAAAGTGTTATATAAGAAGATAACATCTCATAAGAGCTGACAACAAATCATGATAACACATCGTGGGAACTCTTTGATGTTATTGAGGGAAACAGGGGAAACAGTGATACAAGAACCTTAGTTTGTTATAAAGTCAAACTGCTACGTACTGTCCTGGTTCAGAAAGAAAGAAATTAATGAATATGTAGACAGTCCAGGGAACGGAAAGAAACTCTCTGTTTTAACAGATACTCACTTAAATGACCATGTTGATCCTGCTTAAAAATTTATTGATCGTTGGGGAAGATTAGGAATTTTATGATGTGGAGATACTAGTGAGAAACTGATATTTCATGTTGCTTAGGCTTGTGTGAAGTGATTTGTGCGTTGCGATACCATTCACATAAAAGGAACAGTGATATTGATGAAGTACTGCAGGAACAATTGGGGAGTGTCTGCGCCTATTGTGTAGAACAGACCGAGGAAGAGACCGTGATGGAAATGGGCCCTTATGATGGGCGTCCCTGCCATCTACCGCTGGTACAGTCAGTAAGCAACGAACTCATGTGAGCGGAGATCTCGTATGATAGCTCTTAATCTGCCATCACCACTGACGTTTGCTAGCGGACGGGGATTTGTGATGGAGGTGCATCCCCACATGTGGTTGATCAGCTATCTTCGACCCACCAGCGAAACGTTTGCTTACCTGTTTTCTCTGATCTTTTACACCTGTGCATCCATTTTGGAAAATCTTGCAGTCAAGATTACTGTTATATCCTCACTCCCTCACTGAGATACTCTGTACTGAAGACTCATGGGGAGGCACTATGACACGAGTCAGTCGTTGCCTGCTGAAGCTTACACGTTTTGTTTGCTTCCGTACAGTCCTGGTGGAAATGGGTTCATCTCACCCCACATTCAAATGGCGTGCAATCTGGCTATGAGCGGT
Organism: Schistocerca cancellata; assembly: GCF_023864275.1. Lineage (NCBI taxonomy): Eukaryota > Metazoa > Arthropoda > Insecta > Orthoptera > Acrididae > Schistocerca > Schistocerca cancellata. The sequence continues at coordinate 588,866,602 of NC_064632.1, read as the reverse complement.
TGTGTGAAGGCGTCGTTACTTTCGTACATAAAGTTCTTCTAGTTATCATGTGGGTGGTTTTATGCATCTGTCTTCCCGAGTTCTTGTGTAATCTGTGATATGCTAGGAGCAGTGCATGTGGTACCGATTATCATCCCACATTCCAAGTTTGTCATCTCGCGACATGCAGCCAGGTCCACTGCGTGGCAGCCTCTAACAGACAGTTCAGATGCAGTGCCTACACCCGTACCATACGTAACATCTAGCCGAAAACTTTGGGAGTCATACACAGCACATCATTAAATAGGATAACCGATCGCATAACTTTTGGCCACACAGTTTAGTTCACGTACTGTGCAAATAATATATGTGTGTGTGTGTGTGTGTGCGTGTGTGTGTGTGTGTGAGCGAGAGAGAGAGGAGACGCAGACCAGTGACGAGTCCCCCCCGTCTGGACTCCAGGTGCAGCTGGAGAGCAGTCCCAGCAGTGCGTCCAGCTGGCAGCCGCCCCCCCGCTGCCCCCGCCGCTACACCAGGAGCACACACCGCCGGCTGCCGCTGCGGGAGGCGGAGCGCCGCCAGCGCCGCCACTGCCGCGACACCACACTGCGGCTCTGCGCTGCGGAGCTGTCGGTGGAGCGGTGGTTGAGGACGAGTGCGCGGCACGCCACAGTGTGGTCATTTTATGACCTATATAATTTATAACGTTTTAGCAGTTTTTACATTTTTTCCTATTCGTCCCCGGACCTTGCATGTCTGCGACGGCTGACAGCGTCGCCCCGCCAAATCTACAGTGCAGCCCCACTTTATAATTCCTCAGTTTATTGTGTTCTCGGGCTGGATGCCTCGCCGTCGCATCGATCGATGAGGTCCCCAAAATTCACTGTTATTCGACTTAAAAGACACTGGGAGACTCTGAACTCGGTGGAAGTCACTACGACTGGCTTCTCTGGAGGGGACAGCGCATTCCACTCATCCAGTGATGCAGAGTCCCGTGCTTTCTGACTCGTGGCGTCTTCGGGAGGCAGTGTAGTGCTATGCAGTGAACAAAGACTTCGTTATGGTGACGCCGCCTGTCATGCAACAGGGAAGAAACATATTGAAGAAAAATATTTCGAAGAAAAAAAAAAGGATTTTATATTTTGAGGCAGTCTCTGCCTTCGTGTATAAACGGGGACTTAACTTGATGACAAGTCAACTGTCAGCAATGTTACAAAAACTTAAAAAACCAAGCATTATGTATCCCAAAAACTATAAAACATATGAACAATAAGATTACATACTATGCAATGTCCCAGATGTTTAATGATTTGTTAAAAGTTTTGTCTTCTTAAATAAATCACGATATGAAAAGCTTTAAAGTTGTTTTTTATGTATTTGTGTGCAAAATACTACCTAAAACAGTTTTCTAATTACACAGCACAACATTTATTAAGAGCACTGTATGCGACATAACTCCGTTAACTGCTGCACATTTTTGTCCACGGTCACACTTCAGCAAACTAATCAAGTAATATCCCCCACGTTGAAAACTTTCGAAACCTCTGCACAGTTAAATCTGCTTCGGAGGTGATATCAGAGATGATTTGTTACTAACAGGTGACAATCTGAACTTTGGCGTCATCTGTGCATCTCATTGTAAGCGTGAAGACCATACATTATGAACAAAAAATTTTCAGCAGAACGTTGCAAGTCTACTTTACGGACGTGGTGGATGTAATGAAGATGAAAGACAATCTTTGATTGAAAACTTCCTGCAAATACAGCCACCATGTAGGCGAGCTAACTACAAATCACAGGTTAGAGGTGACAGGTTCTGTAGCTGACATACCTCGCAATGGCCGCCCAAAATTAATAACTACTGATGAAAATCTGCAGCTCATTGCAAACACTTTCATACAAGAAATCTGCAAGAAGAGATTCTAAGCAACTACAGAAGTTCAAGGAGAATGTTAAAAATATTACATCTGAAGCCTACGTCGTAAACGACGTGATCTTTATCCAAGAGGTGAATTCTGTGAGTGCCGCAGGGAAAGTGACTCTGACTTTTACAAAACAATCATGTGGTCTGATGCAGCAAGTTTTAAGTGAAGTGGAAGATTTAACAACTCAAACTGAGTGTACCTGTATTCAGAAAGTGTTGTTGAGGAGGTAATTGTTTCTGGAGGTTCGGTTTCATCTGGTATTTGCAGCAAAGCAGTGAACAGCCGTTATTTTATCGATGCGATCGTGACTAGAGAAGCACGTCATGAAATGTTCTGAGAAGTTATTAACGTGATCGACTAGACAATACGCCTGTGCCTGAAGCTGTAAGTAACAACCTCATCTGGCAGCAAGGCGGAGCTCCACCACGCTATGAATGACACGTCTGTGCATATTTAAATGACAGTTTTGAGGTGCAATAATGTCGATTGAGCTCCAAAATCAATGGACCTCATACAAACTCATTTTTAATGTGAGAGACACCGAAAGACAACGTTTTCGCTACAAAACCATCGAAGCTATAGCATTTATGGGATTTCATTTAACAGGAATTTGAAAACATTTTTGAATAATGGGAAGTCATATGACAAGATACGTAAATCAGTGATTAAACGATGTGTTACATGCCTAAATAACGATGGAGGGCACTGGGAACATTACAAATTACTTTGCATAAACTTTTAAAGATACAAAACACTGTAATGCATTTTCGGATAACGGACTTGTGTCGCACTCTGTATATAAATACGAGATCAAGAAAGAGACATACTCCTGAAATGGATGGGTTCCCCATTTAATCAATCATTTCCGGTCATGTGAGTGATGAACTACATCCAACACAATGTCCGCACTAATGTTCGAGAAAACTGCTTATCAAAACGAAACTGCGATGCCACGTCTCTTTTTATGTTATTTAAACGTACAGCATCAGTAAACATTGTACGTACACTCAGTGGACGAAAACTATTAATCAGCTACATATAATAAGTATGTAACTTTCATAGAAACACAAACGTTTTATTATGAAATATTCCCTTTAAAAGGATAATAATACTAATTTACTGAGCGAAAGGGCATAGCTCGTGGTCTCGGGGTAGCGTTTCCGCTTCCCATACGCGGGTCACGGGATCCATTCCCGGCAGGGTCAGAGATTTTCACCTGCCCCGAGATGACTGGGTGTTGTTGTGTCGTCATCATCATTCATCCTCATTGCGGTCGGAGGAAGGCAACGGCAAACCACCTCCATTAGGACCCTGCCTTGTACGGCGGGGCGGGTCTCCCGCATCGTTCCCCTACGCTCTGTCAAGAAGCACGGGACTTCATTTCCATGTAGAGCGCACAGGAATCTGTCAATCACAGAGTAGGAAAAGCATTAATTATTTACTTCACAGCCGTCGTTGCCGTAAGTAAAGTTTTACCGTGAAATAGATTAACTTTCTGCAAGCTCGGATGTGTAGAGAAAACTTCAATCATTTTACGTGTCACCCGTTCCACAAAAGTTCGGTGCCTTCACAAAGATTTGTAGTTGGGGTGTTATCGCTATTCTAGCTTTTAACTATCGACCGCCGATTCACTTCAGACGTCAAGAACTTCAAAATATTCAATAATACTTGATCATAAAAAAAAATCAATATTGTCGTCATGCAGTCAAATTCATGTTCAAATTATTATTTCAGATATGCATTCACTTCAGAAAACTCGTGGTGGTTAAATAAATAAATTCTCACGTCCACCGACGAATTTTATGATAGCATAAGAGTTACGTTAACATCGATGTTAGCCGTATGACGTCGAGGCAAGAACTAACCAATCATCTTTACAATTTCCATTTGCGTCATTGGCCGACCATTATCATGTTTGTTGTACACAGATAAATTCATTTCATGTTACGTGAATCAGAGCGCCGCGACACACGCCGACAGAATCTTGCCGCAGCCAGATGGCCTCCGCTTGGTGTGCAACAGCGGCCAGCCTTCGGCTTCGTGGCAGCGCCGAAGATGGGGACGACGTCTGCAACGGCGTTCTCCTTCGACATGAAACAGATACCAAAGAACTTTACAATCACACAAATAACACTGACAATAAAGATACGAATATTTGACGTCGTATACGTAAAACACATGTAATATGTTTTACCTGCAAATTGAGCGCTAGGTGACATGTTGTAACTGTCTTGATATTTGGTTACACAACAAAACATACGCCTCGACCCATCTTTACACCTCCGATTGAGCACCAGAGTACCATTTCGTCCACCAACATCTTGAATCCACTGTCAAATAGAAGCCACGTTAATCGTTGTACCTGATTTTATTTTTCCGTCTGCACAGGGGATACCCCAACAGCTGGGGGATACTCCACAGGCTTATGGGCTCTCCCAGACGGGTTTCAGTGTGCAGAGGGGCGAACTTGCTCAGTTCTTCCCGTTCTCCACTAAGAAGGGGAAAGCCTTAAACACGGCCAAACGACTGGGATCGTATTTGGCAGATCGCTTGTGTACAACCTGAAATGAAAGACTCTAACAAAATTTAGTTCATAACGTCACCGCTTTAGCGAAAACCACCTCTAACGTTCATAAAGAGCAATCGACTCAAAACTGACAGGCTCGAAAGACAGTCGGAAATTGTGCATTCTTCCGCGTCGTACTGGGATCGGAAAAAGAATACTTCAATAGAAACGTGCCTGATACGTTACCAAAACGTGAAGGCTCTTCTGCGAAAGCGCCGCCGGCATAGCGGCCAAAGAATCTGGTTGGTGAGCAGAAAGCCTGTGTTCGATGCATTTAGCAGTTTATCTTTCTATGTATTTTTTTCGTATGCACTTTGATAGGAACAGGATGGTTAATAAGGTAATGAATATGGAAGAGTAAGAAGACAGGCAAATAAATTTCTCAAACGGCTTGGATGAGTGAGGAATCAAATCTTTAAGTCTCGTATGAAAACAGTTGCGTGTAACACTGCTGCGAATTCGTCACGAGGGACCGGAGGCAGCCGACAGCGCAATGCTGGTTTGCAACGAGGCGCGGTGCAGAACTTCATTTGGAGGTTTCAGAACTGCGATTAGTTTCTGGAAACCCAACGCAAATTGCGCAACCGTTCGGATGAGACAACGATACTTAGCATGATTCTTTATCAGCTTTCAGCGCACATTATTCAGGCGATGTTATTGTATGTGTAGTATATATTAAAATCCATTTCTGAAAAGGAAAGATTTTTTAATGTAAACTAAACCTGTTTTCCGTCAAATCGTCGGAATGAACGATATAGTTGGGGGAAGATTGCATTCAATATCAGTTCTTTCTGTTGCAGGTATATTTGCTACGAATGTTTACATAACATGTATCATAGATGTAGTTGTTTGAAGGGAACTGACGGCTTATAACGAGTATGTGAAAGAGTTGTGGTTAGGCAACCACGATTAAAATTTTAATTCTTTAGTAACTCAAGTCGTATGGGAAATTTACCTGGCTACCTTGTTGTTGTCCCTTACTTATTATGTTATTGAACTCCCAATCTTAATAGTTTCGGTGGAGAAAGAACACAAATGAAAAATGCGTTTGTAAATCGAATACAGGTTCTCTCCCGTCCAGCCAGATGCCCTGGTCGCTATACCAGCGGCGCTTTCGTCGAGCAGATTTCACCCTATGGGCACTGTGGCACTGTCCAAAGATCGCGTTGCCACACCACAGTAGCAATGCTCATCAATACGTCAGACACCCCGCGCGGGGTAACCCTGCAGTCTCAGGCGCCTTGCCTTAAATTTGCTTCGGAAAACTTAGTTGTGCGATCTCATGTTGATTCTAAGGTCACGTGAAGCATTGTTGTGACTTCTGCGGTGTTCCGTAAATAATGATTAATGACCGGGAATTGATTTGACAATAAAACGGTAGAAGGCATGAAAAGCTCCTTTGGACAGGCTATGCTGATACCTAAAAGGGGCTTAATCTAATGGAGGGCAATTTTCGGTAGAAGAAATCTTTGAAATTACTAAAAGGTGTAAGATTACAATGTTTTGTAACAATTAGCTTTATAAAATTTTGTCCCAGTGAGTTGGTATCGCAACAAAAGTGCAACGGCAGGGAGATATTTCAGTTTCCTCTAAAAACTGTACAGTTTCATAGTTCAGTACCCCAGGTCTAAGTGACAGGGTAGGACACATGTAATGATTTGTATCAACACAACGCTGAAACTCAAGATATACTGGTCATCTAAATATTAGCGACGTAAGGGAGGTGCGTGTCTCAGGGAACGGGGATCTTGGCCTGACTGCCTGGATCGCGAGGATGGAATAAACCTCTATAAAAATAAACCAATCCCAAGGCGTGCTGCACACTGATGAGATGCGTGGCTGTTGAGGTGGAACACTCATGAGCAGGCAACCTGTGGGGAACCTGCCACACCTCAGTTGTACAAGGCTTACTCAGGCACGTGGGGCTCTGTCTGAGTGGACCTTATTTCCCCAGCTGCTAGTGGAACCAGTACGGATCCTTCCAAATCTTTTCTTCCTCCTTGCAGTGGAAAGAGTGGGTCACTGGTAGGTACCAACACCCAATCAAACAAGAGGGCTCGTGTAGCCAGTCCTTCAGACTTGGGCATCACCCAGACATTGTCAGTATTGAGTAACATAATGCATGCCGGTGGTTGGAATGTGTCTATTGTAATTAAACGAAAGAGGCGGAACTTTGAGAAAGAGTCACATTTCTACACACAAGAAGGGTTAGAGGGAATTGCTGGATGTTGAAAGTCTGTCAAGTGCTTGTGAAACGGAACCCTGATGGTAGAAACATCCAATTCCAAATAAGTGAAGAACATCCAATAAGCTCAGTGCCTCAAGGAGTACACAACAGAAAATGAACTGAACACCACCTTGAAATATAGCAAAGGTGCTGTGACTTGGAGGGATCTGGTTGACATTTCCCGAGAAGAAGTGAAAGCTGAGTGGTCCCAGGAAGGCATCGCTGATGTACAGAATGTAATGAAGTGGGTGGATGGCGATTTCAGGAAATTGGACTCATTTAAACTGACTGTCAGCAGCACAAAGCTTCCAGAGCATGTTAAGTCTGGTTTCCTCCGTCTCAACATGCGGACCTTATTTTCCTAACCCGGTGTGCTGTTTTAGAAAGGCAGATACAGGAAATAAAAATAACTAAATGTACTTTGTATTGAGAGATGAAAAAGAACTATAAGGCTGTGCAGTGCCGAAGTTTGCTATCTCCTCTGTGTCTGCTCTTAAGCAATCAGTCCAGAAGACCGATGCTGGAAGCCAAATGGAGGCTGCTAGTGTCATTACCAGCACATGTGTTTTCCAGTGCACTTGTGCCACCGCAATTCCTTGAAAGCTCACAATTCCTCCCAAAACATCAGACAAGTCTGTTGTCACTTACGTTGCTGAGCTCCCTGCTCCTCCAAAGGTTCAATCTGGCCCAAAGTACATTGGCACCGCCGCCACTGCTATGGTTTTGGCTCCAAAGCCTACCCAGGGCAAAAAAATCAAAGGCCAAGTGCCCACCACGGACAGAATTGGGAAGTAAACAGTCAGAAGATGTTGATGTAATATTATCTGACATCTCTCTTGGCTCTTTGGTAAAACTAATGAACCTAGATGTCGGACTGGGGCAATCATCTTGCCCCAAGACTGAGCCCGCAGCCATTACGGGCTACCCTCCCTGGCAGAAAGACAAGGTGAAAGTGCAACCCCCTTGATAAATGGCTGCCGTATTGCAGTGGAACATTAATGGGTTCAGGACCCGTGTAGTGGTACTGGATCTGCCATTGCAGCAATACCCACTGTGCCTGTGTTTACAGGCAACACATTTTAAAGCCAGTAATGTCCATGTGCTACATGGTTGTACTCTTTGCCGAAAGGATGACTTGACTGACGACAGAGCCAAGGAAGGTGTTGCTGTGTTGGTCAATACGTGCATCCCTCCTTTGCTCTCTCCCTGGCTACTGATATGCAAGCACTTGCTAATGAAATTAATTTGTGTCGGAGGCTCACTGTTTTCTTGCTGTCTCTACCTCCACAAGATGCTATATACTCTGAGGCTCTCGTAGATCTTCTTGTGGAACAACTTCCGTGACCATTTCTCTTACTTGGAGACTACAGTGCCCATCACATTTTGCAGAGCTTGACCTCTACTTGTCCTCAGCATTGGGTTTTGGAGAGCCTCATAACATCTGACGAGCTGTGCATCCTCAACACAGGTACTCACACTCTTTTCTGCACTGCTACTGGGTCATTCTCTGCCATCGATCTCTCTTTCTGCTCTCCAGCCCTCAAAGAATCTGTTCAGTGGGAGGTCACTGACATCCACGCCCTGTTCCATGTTCATGTACTGGATGGAGCACTACCTGAAGAGAAGCCACCAACATGGATGGTCAGCAGGGCTAACTGGACACTGTTCAGCCAGCTGGTTGGGTTTGAACATCGCAGCAGCATCCAGGAATGGGTGGAACACACCACACAAGTGATGCATCATGCACTGACTTATCTATCCCAAAGTCTTCAGGTCATCTTGGGAGGCAACCACAACCTCGGTGGGGAGACGAGTGACTTTCAACTCATCTGGGACAGGCGTGCGGCTTTTCGACAATTTAAATGCCGCCCTACAGCAGAAAACCTTATAGCCTTTCAAGTTGCAAGAGCCAAGGCTCTTGGAGCTTGGCTTAAGGAGAGCAAGAAGTGATCGTGATGAGTTTTCCTGGACTGTATCAACTGTTCCACTTGTTCTGTGAAAGTATGGGAAGCTATAGGAGGATTTCTAGCAAACACAGTTCTTTACCAATAGCAGCAGTGCTGAAATAGGGATGCCTCCAACCAGCATCCAGAGACATCACTCAGATGCTGGCAGAGAATTTTGCACAAACTACTACCAATGCCAGCAAGGATCTGTCATTTAGTCGCTACCACGCAACTGTAGAGAGGGGAAAACTGGGGCTTCAGATCAAACAGTTCCAAGTTTTACAATTACCCTTTCTCCAAGTGAGACCTGGAATCAGCCCTGTCTGAGACTCGTGATACTGCACCCAGTCATGACCAACTCAGGTACTGCATGCTTTGACATTTGGCACCAGTGTCAAAGGAAATCCTGCTTGAATGTTTTAATCTTATACAGCAGACAGGTAACTTCCCCAGTCAGGCATCTTTGATACCTTTCCTCAAACTAGAAAAGGACCACACATTTCCCTGTAGTTATCAGAGTACCACCTTAACGAGCTTTCTAGGAAAGATCCTGGTGCAAATGGTTTACTGTCATCAGGTCCGGTTGTTGGAGACCAGACAACTTCTTAGCCGCCCTCAGTGTGGATTCTGTATGACACTGCTTGGAGACACAGTATTCTCATGCGACTGCATCAATGGGTCTTTCATGGCCACTTCCCCATCTTCATACGGTCTTTCCTGTGTGAGTGATTTTTTTTTTTAGGACCCGAGTTGGTGACTCGCTGTCAGATCGTTTTGAGCAGGAGAATGGTGCTGCTCAGGGCATTGTTTTAAGTGTTGCCCTCTTTGCTATAGCCATAAACAGCCTCACATTTATGGTTATGGGTCCTGTATAGTGCTCCTTATTTGTTGACAATTTTGCAGAGTTCTGTTCCTCCTCCAGTGTTGCTACAGTGAACCATAAGTTGCAACTCGCACTGCGGAGGTTTGAGGAGTGGGCTGCAAAGAGGGGTTTTCAATTTTTTGCTGATAAGTGTGTGTGTTTATCTTAATCGTTTTCTTCATATTTGTACTGTCTTGCATATGAGGGGACACCGTACTAAAATTTGGAGACACAGTGAGGTTTCTAGGCCTCATTTTTGACTCAAAATTGTTGTGACTGCCACACCCGAGAAACCTGCAAGCTGGAACCCTGCAGGTACTGAACATCTGAACATCATAAAGAGCCACAGCCACAGGTCTTAGGTAGCAGACAGGATGTGTCTGCTCCAGTTGTATAGGGCTTTCATTCATCCCCGGCTGGACTATGGGTGCACGAAGTATGGATCAGTGAGGCCTTCTTATTTGAAGATCATTGATGCTGTCCACCATGAGGGGATTCGGCTGGCCCCGGGTGCTTATAGGACCAGCCCCATACCCAGTCTCTGTGCTGATGCTGGGGAACCACCACTTACTATCTGGCCAGAGGTCCTAATGGTGCAGCAAGCATGTAAGTTACTCACAGCTCCAAATTCATTGTATACCATGCTATTGCTCATCCACCTCTGGAATGCCTTTTCTCCAACCATCCACAAGCCACAATGCCATTTGGGATCTGCGCACAGTGTCTTTTGGAGTCACTCACTGTGGAGCAAGTTGACCCCAGATCCAAGGTTTTAACTATCTGCTGCACTGGTAACTGCAGAGGCCCAGCGTCATTATAGATTTTCGTGCAGTGCAGGAGAGATTGCACTCCTGCTTCTGTTTTAAATGCAATATTTTCTGACATTTATAACTATGTAGCTGTGTATTGGGGGGGGGGGGGGGGCACTTTGTTGGTTGCTCTGTCATTTTCCCAGATCATGTCCTTAAGGTCCTACTGCCTCAAGAATTTACTGTCTTTGAAGCAGAATTATATGCAGTCTTGCGGGCACTGGAACAGATGAGACATTTATCCAATGCTAAATTTCTTGTCTGTTTCAAGTTCCTGAGTGTCCTTCACTTTCTCCAACGTTTGTACCCTGCAGATAAAGTAATACAGGGTGCCCTCCTCCAACTGCAATGATTGGGGTAGCAGGCGTCATTCTGCTGGGCACCATGACACACGGGTTTTGCAGGGAACAAAAGGGTGGATCTAGCAGCCAAGGAGGCGAGTTGTAATCCTCAGCTATTTCAGTGCGTCATCCCTCTCTGTGCTAGCACCTCACTGCTGAGGTACAAAGTCACGCAAATGTCATGCAGCAATGGGAAAATGAGTGGCTGGAAGTGACCAACAATAAGCTCTGCGTAGTGAAGCCCACAAGTCAGCCGTGGCATACTTCCTTCCAGCCACATTGATGGTATGAGGTCCTTCTTACTCGCCTTCACATAGGTCACAGCCCGATGATGCATGGCTTCTTATTCTGCCGAGAGGAACCTCCAATGTGAGGTGCTTGTGGCGTGCAAATCACTGTGTGCCACATTTTATTGGACTGTGTTTTATTTTCCCACCTGTGGGCCACAGTGAATTTGCTGACGAATCTACCCTCTGTTTTAAGTAACTTCCAAACAAATGTGGTTCAAGTTTTAAAGTTTTGTGACTTGTCCCACATTTTCCCCAAGATTTTAGTAAGATGGTTTTAATGTGTCGACAGGGTGACTGGCTCACCCAAGTTTTTTATAAGTGGTCAGCCATTCACATTTCCCTGTGTTTGTTTTTAGCTCACATGGATTGTGTGTGTGTGTGTGTGTGTGTGTGTGTGTGTGTGTGTGTGTGTGTCAGTTTGGTATGTAGACACACACAATATTGCACCAGCCCTGGCCCAGGCACAGCTCTGGTGCAAGCCGCAGTTTGACTGCACTGGGAACCAGGGGAATTTAAAGAAAAAAATAAAAGTTTTAAATTTCACTAAACTTTCCAGTAAACCTTTCTACTCAGTCTGACTGCCCACCACTTACACTCCTGCTCCTCCCATTGGAGCCATTTATGAATCGTAATTTGATTTGACAATAAAATGGTGGACGGCATGAAAAGCTCCATTGGACAGGCTATGCTATTACCTAAAAGGGGCATAATCTAATGGAGGGCAATTTTCAGTAGAAGAAATCTTTGAAATCACTAAGAGGTGTAAGATTACAAAGTTTTGCAACAATTTGCTTTATAAAATTTTGTCACAATGAGTTGGTATCGCATCAAAAGTGCAATGGCAGGGAGGTATTTCAATTTGATCTAAAAACTGTACAATTTCACAGTTAATCACCCTCAGTGGTAAGAGACAGGGTAGAACACATGTAATGATTTGTATGAACACAACACTGAAACTCAAGATATACTGGTCATCTAAATATTAGTGACATAACGAACATGCAAATAATGTGGATTATTTTGAGGTGTGTGGCTGGCAGATACCTTTGCCAGCAGCAATTCAGCAATTTCCTCATCCCCTCAGAGGTTCAGCATTCATTTGCTGGTATGGGGTTGGCAACCCCAGTGTTCCTGGTAGCACTGCTAGTCCTCTATCACCGTAAGCTCTGGTTACGCTTCCGCAACCACTGTGCAGCTCGGTGGTTGAACATTGTGTGTCTCAGGGAACGGGGATCTTGGCCTGACTGCCCGGATCATGAGGATGGAATAAACCTCTAAAAAAGTAAACCAATCTCAAGGTGTGCTGCATACTGATGAGATGCGTGGCTGTTGAGGTGGAACAGTCATCAGCAGGCAACCTATTGGGAACCTGCCACCAGGGGCTCTATCTGAGTGGACCCTTATTTCCCCAGCTTTATTTCCCCAGCTGCTCTTGGAACCAGTACGGATCCTTCCAAATCTTTTCTTCCTCCTTGCAGTGGAAAGAGTGGGTCACTGGTAGGTACCAACACCCAATCAAACAAGAGGGCTCGTGTAGCCAGTCCTTCAGACTTGGGCATCACCCAGACATTGTCAGTATTGAGTAACATAATGCATGCCGGTGGTTGGAATGTGTCTATTGTAATTAAACGAAAGAGGCGGAGCTTTGAGGAAGAGTCACATTTCTACATACAAGAAGGGTTAGTGGGAATTGCTGGAAGTTGAAAATCTGTCAAGTGCTTGTGAAACCGAACCCAGTTGGTAGAAACATCCAATTCCAAACAAGTGAAGAACATCAAAAAAGCTTAGTGCCTTGAGGAGTACACAATAGAAAATGAACTGAACACCACTTTGAAATATAGCAAAGCTGTTGTGACTCGGAGGGATCTGGTTGACATTTTCCAAGAAGAAGTGAAAGCTGAGTGGTCCTAGGAAGGCATCATTGATGTACAGAATGTAATGAAATGGGTGGATGGTGATTTCATGAAATTGGACTCATTTAAACTGACTGTCAGCAGCACAAAGCTTCCAGAGCATGTTAAGGCTGATTTCCTCCGCCTCAACATGTGGCCCTAATTTTCCTTACCCAGTACGCTGTTTTACGTGTCAGCACTTTGGGCACACTTACACAGGTTGTAAGGGAGCAGCCACTTGTAGTAAATGTGGTAAGGCCTTCCATGAAAGTGTCGGTTGTTCATCTTCACCAAAGTGCGTAAACTGCTCTGGTGGTACCCTGTCTTGAGTGGGGACTGCAGTATCTTTATTGTAGAAATGCAGATACAGGAAATAAAAACAACTAAATGTATCTCGTATGGAGAGACGAAAAACATCTATAAGGCCGTGCAGCGCCGAAGTTTGTTATCTCCTCTGCATCTGCTCTTAAGCAACCAGTTCAGAAGACCGATGCTGGCACCCAAATGGAGACTGCTAGTGTCAACACAAGCACCTGTGTTTTCCGATGCCCTTGTGCCTCTGTAGTTCCTTGAAAGCTCACACTTCCTCCCAAAACATCAGACAATTCTGTTGTCACTAACGTTGCGGAGCTCCCTGCTCCTCCAGAGGTTCGGTCTGGTCCACCGTGCAGTGGCACCGCCGCCACTGCTATGGTTTTACCTCCAAAGCCTACCCAGGGCAAAAAATCAAAGGCCAAGTGTCCACCATGGACAGAATTGGGAAGTAAACAGTCAGAAGATGTCGATGTCATACTATCCGACATCTCTCTTGACTCTTTGGTAAAACTAATGAACGCTGATGTTGGACTGGGGCAGTCATCTCCCCCAAGACTGAGCCCACAGCCTTTACAGGCTACCATCCCCGGCAGAAAGACGAGGTGGAAGTGCAGCCCCCTTGACAGATGGCTCCCGTATTACAGTGGAACATTAATGGGTTCAGGACCCGCCTAGAGGAACTGTAAAAGCCAATTCAGCAATGCCCCCTGTGTCTGTGTTTTCAAGAAACACATTTCAAGCCAGTGATGTCTATGTTCATTCCTCCTTTACTCTCTCCCTGGCTACTGGCCTACAAGCACTGTGTAATGAAAATAATTTGTGTCAGAGGCTCACTGTTTGCTTGCTGTGTCTACCTCCTTAAGATGCAATATACTCTGAGGCTCTCGTAGATCTTGTGGAACAACTCCCATGACCATTTCTCTTACTGGGAGACTTCAGTGCCCATCACATTTTGCATAGCTCGACCTCTACTTGCCCTCAGCATTCGGTTTTGGAGAGCCTCAAGACATCTGACGAGCTGTGCATCCTTAACACAGGTACTCGCACTCTTTTCTGCACTGCTACTGGGTCATTCTCTGCCATCGATCTCATTTTCTGCTCTCCAGCCCTCAAAGACTCTGTTCAGTGGGAGGTCACTGACGACCACGCCCCATTCCATGTTCACGTACTGGATGGAGCACTACCAGAAGAGAAGCCACCAACACAGATGGTCAGCAGGGCAAACTGGACACTGTTCAGCCAGCTGGTTTTGTTTGAACATCACAGCGGCATCCAGGAATGGGTGGAGCACATTACGCAAGTGATGCATCATGCCACTGACTTATCCATCCCAAAGTCCTCAGGTCATCTCGGGAGGCAACCACAACCTCGGTGGGCAGACGAGTGCTGTTCAGTCATCCGGGACATAGGTGTGGCTCTTCGACAATTTAAATGCCGCCCTACAGCAGACAACCTCATAGCCTTTCAAGTTGCAAGAGCAAAGGCTCAACAATTAAGGAGAGCAAGAAACGATTGTGGTGATTTTTCCTAGACTGTATCAACCATTCCACTTGTTCTGTGAATGTATGGGAAGCTGTCAGGAGGATTTCTAGCAAACACAGTTCTTTACCAATAGCAGCAGTGCTGAAACAGGGATGTCTCCAAACAGCATTCAGAGTCATCGCTCAGATGCTGGCAGAGAATTTTGCACAAACTACTACCAATGCCAGCAAGGATCTGACATTTAGTCGCTACCATGCAACTGTACAGGCGGGAAAATTGGGGCTTCAGATCAAACAATTCCAAGTCTTTTAACTACCCATTCTCCAAGTGAGAGCTGGAATCAGCCCTGTCTGAGACTCATGATACTGCACCCAGTCATGACCAAATCAGGCACTGCATGCTTGGACATTTGCCACCAGTGTCAAAGGAAACCCTCCTTGAATGTTTTAATCTTATACAGCAGATAGGGGACTTCCCTAATCAGGCACCTTTGACACCTTTCCTCAAACCATAAATGGACCACACATTTCCCAGTAGTTAACAGGGTATCGACTTAACGAGCTTTCTAGGAAAGACCCTGGTGCGAATGGTTAACTGTCATCAGGTCTGGTTGTTAGAGACCAGACAAGTCCTTAGCCACCTGTAGTGCCTCTTTCGCAATGCCGGCCCGAGTGGCCGTGCGGTTCTAGGCACTGCAGTCTGGAACGAGCAACCACTACGGTCGCAGGTTCGAATCCTGCCTCAGGCATGGATGTGTGTGATGTCCTTAGGTTAGTTAGGTTTAATTAGTTCTAAGTTCTAGGTGACTGATGACCTCAGAAGTTATGTCGCATAGTGCCCAGAGCCATTTGAACCATTTGAACCTTTTGCAATATTCACCATTATCGAGGTGAAACATAAATAAAAATGACTGTATGTGACTCAAAACGAACTGCAAACATCGATTTATCTGCGAAAGGTAATAACACTAACTGTAAAAATATACAATATAGATCGATAGATGCAGAAAAGACATTATTTTTATTGTATGAGATTGTAATGTGTAAATAATTAAAATAATTATTTTTATTATCTTTGTAAGAGTATAAAACACAATGCAATGCTCATTCTTCTGTCTAGTCTGTTTTGTTCTGTTCGTTCTGGTGTTAGCTTGAATAAGGTACGCAAGCTATTGTGCTGCGCTAGCATTTGTTTCTGTCGTAACGTAATTGCAAATATTTAATGGTGTAAACTGTGTCCTGGTAAGAATATATTGGTATAAAGTGATCTCCGTGTGTTATTTCAAGAACCTGCGCCACATTTATCTTATGAAAAGAATATTTAATGAAAATTATTTAGCATGTTTCCAGCTGCTGCGGAGCGAGTAACAGGCATCTCTGACTGTTAACAATTAGCCGCCATTACACGGTACATTTAAAAATATTTTTTCGCAGCACAATGTTTGATAGCCGGAGCGGAAGAAATTATGTAAAAATATTCAGTGAGGTTAATTGAAGGAATCCAGTGAAATAATTTTATTAAATCTTGTCTATTTTCTGTGATAGTAATAATTTCAGATCAGTGAACTGGAGCTGAGTAATACTACGCTATTGCATTTACAGTAATTTGTAGGGAGCCTGGCGCTCGATAAAACCAGATATAATACGTAATTGGCAACCTACAAAATTCGTTATTTTGCTTATTATATCTGTTTTTTGTATTTTTTTGAAAGCTAAACGTAAAAACTAACTTCACTAAAAATCAGGAACAGATTACGATAAATCAAAGGACAAACAAATTTACTAGGAGAGTGTTTCCTCTAAAAATATATTAGTTACACTTTTTTTAAGAGATATAATACACCCTCAGTATGGATTCTATATGACACTGCTTGGAGAGACAGTATTCTGATGCAACTACATCGATGGGGCTTTCATGGCCACTTCCCCATCTTCATATGGTCTTTCCTGTCTCAGCGATTTTTTTAGGACACGATTTGGTGATCGTTTTGAGCAGGAGAATGGTGCCCCCTCAGGGCATTGTTTTAAGTGTTACCCTCTTTATTATAGCCACGAAATGTATCACATTTGTGGTAACGGGTACTGTATAGTGCTCCTTATTTGTTGACAATTTTGCAGAGTTCTGTTGCTCCTCCAGTGTTGCTACAACGAACCATTAGTTGCAACTCACACTGCAGAAGTTAGAGGAGTGGGCTGCAAAGAGGGGTTTTCAGTTTTCTGAAAATAATGTGTGTGTTTATCTTAATCGTTTTCTTCATATTTTTACTGTCTTGCATATGAGAGAAACTGAGCCATGGTCAAATTTTCTGTTGTGAAGAGCTCGCCGCAGCGCGTAGTGTGAAGCAGTAGCCCTCTGTTTCTGGCGGTGGCGCCGCTGTGGCAATCGCAGCTTTGGTGTCTCCCTCTGGTGTGAAAGGGGAAAGGTTGCCTGTTCACGTGCATTTAAGGGGCGTTATGAGCTCTGGAGTTGTCCCCGGTCTCGTACACGGTTAGTGAACATTCGCGCGCCGCAGATCAGCGCCTCGTGTTCTGTGTGTGCCGTCGTTTTGTGCTCCAGTGGTTCAGTGTTATTCGTTTTGTGCACCTACGTTCACGTGTGACAATTTTCGTGTATGTATGTGTCGAAGTGTCTGACCAAATTTTATCTTGGACTCTACGCCCGTGAACGGCTCCATGTATTTTAAGAAGTGTTTATCTCCGTTTATATGTCCACCGTATTTTTTTCTCTAAATGTCTTCATTTGTATCTTTTGCGTTTCTCTGAGGCCCAAGAGCGGCGTAGTATGCTGCTGCTGGCCTGCCTGTACACAGGTTTCAAAATAACAACAAAGAGGAAAAAAAAAAAAAAAACTCTGTAGTTGGTCAGTCTGAGTCGGTCAGTCGTCAGGTAGGGGCGAGTCTGGTCAGTTGGTCAGCCGGATCAGTGTGGGGCAGTCAGTGTCTGCCTGTCGTCCGCAGTGCTGGTATGAGTTAGGCCGCCAGTCTGCTCGAGTTTGTCAGGCAATGGTCATCGGCGGTTGAACCGATCGGTTGGTCGGTCGCGCACTGAGACACAAGATGACTCTTCCGCCTTGAACGGCGGCACATGTGAGGCCGCCACGTCAGTCCGGTGAGCCGCGCCGTATAGCGAGGGGTAGTGGCTTCGCGGCCGACACGAGAGCGACAGGAGTCAAACCACGACATCGGTCTGGCCGCTGCGAGCTGCGACGCCGTGAGACGGGAGATCGGCGCGCCTTCCTGTGTCCGTTGAAGCGGTTGGTAGCGGACGGTTCGGGAGAGCGTTTCGGGGGTGCTGCGCCAGGTCTTCGCCAGGCATCGCAGTTTATTAGAAATTAAATGATTTGTGCTGTTGTTTGATTTATTCGTTAAGTTCTACCAGTTTTTGTGATCAGTCTCTCGTCCCCAGCTTCCTCGTCTGTTTCCCGTCTGCATTTGTTAGGTGGTTTCTGTCTCTGTTGGTCTGCTGTACGTTAATAGCTGCCTCCGTCACGTTTGTCTGATTCGGTGTTAACGAAATTATTGCTTAAAGACCGAATTCTTGAAATATGTTTTTATCTTGCCTACCATCTTGCGAGGTGGTATATGTGTAATGTAGAGCACGTTGTACATTTTATGTAAGTCTGCATTTTATGAACTTTATTTAAATAGTCATTTTAGGTTATAAGGTTGCCACCCTTTCACCGTAACAGTCCTAAAAAAATTTTAAAAATTGCACTTTGGGTGGCAAATTATTTGAGTGTTGTACCATTTCCATCCCTCTTACAGGATGCATAGCTTAAGTGTTTGTGTGAGTTGTTAAAAAATTTTTTTTTTTAGTTTAAAGTAATCTGGTGTGTTGCAGATTTGCACCAGTGTACTCTTTCAGAGGTTGTTGTGAGCGGTCATGACTACGGCCACTTGCGTCTACGGGACGCCAAAGAATTGGCTTCGCTGATTGGCCACGTCGTGCCATGACGTCGTCTCCCACATCAGCCAATCCAGATTGTTGCCACTTTCTGAAACGCGCTGTTCTTTAAACGAGGCCATTCGTCTGTCGATACATTGTGTGGCTAACTCGTTATAGTACTTCACTGTTGTGTGTTCTAGGCCTATGTTTATAATGGCAGATTCCAACACGTGTTTTGTGTGCGGTAAAGCATTTCAGCTTCGAATAACTTTATACCCGTACATCAGGAAAATGTATGATGTAGAGCCAAATACAGAAGGTAAGAATAAGTGCCCACAAGACGACTGCAGCTATTCCTTCAATACATTGGCTAGTTTGAGAGCACATGTGGAGGAAAAAGCACATGGTTCGAACTGCGGATGAAAAGATTGTATTCCAGTCAATGGACTGTAAGAAACACTGCATAATAATAAGTTTTTACTATTCAATAGTAGGATCGTTTCTGGTAAAACTATAGAATTTCGTTCTTTCTGCATTCTGTAATACGGTGCAATGTTGTACTGCAAAGTTTCTTTCAGCTCACATGAAAGGTTTATTTGTATTAACGGACTAGTCTTAGAAGACATTTAAGTCACAGTCATTGTAATCCAAAATGGGTAATTAACAAACCTTATTTTTACTGTCCATAAATTTTGAAGAAACTGTTTTTTTTTTTTTTTTTCGTATCGCTCAACGCATGGAACCCAGATTGGAATGCAGTTTCATATGTAACAGATTTCTCTTAGCAAAAGGAACAATTTAGACATACTGGGACATAGTGAGCAAATTCTGAAGCTGTGGGAAGAAATTGCTGTCACTTGTTAACTCTCGCTCCAAGAAAGGAGGCCAACACTGTGCCAGCAATCAGTTCAACGAACATCTAACAAACAGAACTTCAGTCCAAAAAGTCTTTGGTAAACCAATCCTGGCTGAAACGCCAAATGTTGCTAGTGCTTTGGTGCAACCTGACAGTGAAGTGTTGAGTGTACATGTCGACATTGATCACACATACTCTAAGAATTAAATTTATCTGTCCTACAGTTGTGTGTGCATGTTTGGGTATCATGGTTTATAGGCCTACTGGGGAAACTCGCCATGTAAAAAAAAAAATGAGTAACGCATCATACTCGGTACCTCAGGGTGATGTGGAAGTCCGAGTGTACTTAATAAAGAAAATGTCACTGTTTGTGTGTTTCTTTTGACTCATTTATCCTATTGCATATAGTTAACAAAATGTAACTGAAATATCTACTAAACTGTAACATTAATTGGACTTTGTACGTAGTCATTTCAAATGGTTTTGCTATTTTTCACAGGTAAAGTATGAGCATTCACCAGAATCCTACAGTATGAATGTTTTCCAGTTGACAACTGAATGAAGTCAAAAAACAAAATTTGCTTGGACAAGTTGAAAATTGTTTATTCAGTTCCAGTTATTATTTTTTATATTAAAACAGTTCCCGAGTATCTATTTTGCTGACTTTCTTGGTCTAATTTTCTATATTTAACATGTCGGTTATGACATGCTTGGTGATGGATGTTTTGTCACCAGGCATATGGCATCAGGTGTGTGGCTTTTCGTGACAATACTGCAGTCGATGTGTTAACAGCTTTTTGGGACCTTGAGCATGAAGTATAAGCATCTAGAGGTCTTGCTTGAAAAGTGCGGCCAAAATTCTAATGTCTGTCTGAGGAATTTTCCTTTAATGGAATGTTTTTGCCCAATAATTCAGTTAATGTCTAGTAATTACTTAATGTGGTAAGTGCTATGAGGCCAACACCAGCCACAGCAGAGCTGTCTGCCATGGCTGCTGGCAACTTTGTGACATTTAAGGGATAATATACAAAAGTGGGCTGTGCAAGAAGTTCAAACTAGTTTTCTTTGCTTAAAGCAATTAAAATCAAACTTGTGAAGCATGTTGAAAATCACATACTTCTCACCATAATTTAAATGTTTACATTGAAATGGTTCTGACATGTGCATAATATATGGAAATGTTATATTTTCTTGAAACCTTAAGAATCAAACCCATTGGTTGAATCAACATATGAGTAAACCCATCACAATAGCACTATGTTATGCATCAATTAGCTGTAGTTACAGGATAATTAAACATGTACAGTAAACTTTTCATACAAATTTTATTATAAAGGTTGCAAAGGCTATAGAAAAGATGGACAACAAGATAAACTTGTGTAGGCATCATTGTAAATACATTTTTACTTCAAGAAAGCTGAATTGGATAATCATAATCTCAAGATGCCTTAAATTGCATGACACATATCACCAATCAGGTATTTTCTGTTGGAGAAATAGTCTGGTTTTTCAGAATTTTTTCATTTGTTCTTGTGAAAAACCTTGTATCAAACAGCTGTTTTTCTACAATCAATCCATTATTACATGCATGTAGTTTTGGTGACCCAATGGCAGCCATCTTAATGCTGCATGCAAACCACCAGATAAACATGTCTACATAGTTGGTCTGCGTTGTGCAGGTCCCAGCAGTTTTTTATTAGATTCTGTGAATGTCTCCTTCAGTTTCCTGTAGATGCCTCTGACATAAAAGTATTTTGATAATTTTATTAAATGCTTTCTTGCTGTGTTGACCTATATCAATGGTGACACAAGAATATTTTTACTGGATCGGGATTTGAACCCATCACTCCTGCTGTCAAGGAAGTTGCACTGACTACTTCACTACCCAGACACAGGGCCCCTCACGACTATGTGGATTACCTCAGCAAGTCTCCCATCTGACCCAAAATTCCATATGTCACTACTACTGCAGTAGTACCCTCACTACAGCAGTCCATCTCACTCGCTGTCTCCATGAGATATTCCTGCAAATGGCTCTGAGTGTATGAGTGCATCTGAACTGAAGAAAGTTACCCAATGCCAAGCTAGGCTATGTATAGATAAAATTGTATGCATGGTGACTATTCTTTCGACTGTCTGAAAGAATGGATACCATGCATATAATTGCAGAAATATAACTAGTTGTCTTATGACTGAGGTGTCCACGTCAGTCTGAAGAAGTCTGTGGAATCTAGTGAAAAACCTGGTGGCACCTGCGTAATGCAGACCAACTATGTGATATATTTATCTGGTGGTTTATGTATAGCCTTAAGATTAATGGGATGCTGAAACTAGTTGCATATAGTAAAGAATTTATAAAAAGTAAAACAGCTGTTTGGTACAAGGTTTTTCACAAGAATTTGAAGCCAGCTGC
Organism: Schistocerca cancellata; assembly: GCF_023864275.1. Lineage (NCBI taxonomy): Eukaryota > Metazoa > Arthropoda > Insecta > Orthoptera > Acrididae > Schistocerca > Schistocerca cancellata. Next base: position 588,844,815 of record NC_064632.1, on the reverse strand, counting down.
AGTCCTATATCCTTCCTCTGATGGATTCACAAAGAGAAGAAAAAAATCATTCATTGCCCTAAGAATTTCTCCAAAAATATTACCCATTACATGGAATGCCCAGATGCTGCATTCAGAACAAGAATTTTGGGGACCTATGCAGGAACAATGCCTGGTAAGTGCTAGATCAAAATATGACCTCTCCCAACACCTCTTCATTTTCTACCTCGTTTCCATTTTCTTCGTCTTCACCTAACTCTGAATTACTGTCATGGCTGCTATATAATCCAGATAAAGGCCCAACTCAGCGTTGTAGCTGGTTACTTTCTGTAGAAGAGGGCAAAAGGAAGACAGAAGTCCTAAATTTTGCATTTAAGAACTTGTTCACACAGGGTGATCATACAGACACACTTGATTTTGCCCATCACACAGACTGGCATGTGATTGAACTTCAACGTGGCATCAGAGCTCACTCCCCAGAATTTACAAGAATTAGGGGACTTGTGTGCACAGATGTAGTGCCAACTCCCTCCAGCGACCTATCAAGGCTTCGCTGATTCTGTGCAAAAACGCATCGTCACTGTTATCCGTGCCGAAGATAGACATACCGGCTATTAGGTAGATGGTCAAAAGGTTCTGGTTAATCAGTGTGTGTAGCTTTACTTAGTCAAGGATAGACTGTAGCCATTCATCGAGTTGATCACTTATTTTCATTTCTTTACGAGAATATAACATCGTTTGAATCTATAAGAACAGGAAACAGTTCGCCAGAAAAATCCCACAAGCAGTATGGTGGGATCAGTCTGGTCCCAAACTTACCTGCTCTAAACACAGCCCCTTGGTTTTACAGTTCAGAGTGCAAAGTATGCACACCTAAAGCACTACAATTTTACAAGCATTCAATCTAAACATAAACAAAATTCCCTGGCATCCCTATTAACCCACCACACTGGTTATCGGTTAGATAGGCTATGCCAGATCACTTGGCAGACATTTGTAAAAGAAAGAAATGAAGGTAGTTAACTGAGGTGATGGAAAAAATAAGAGGCAAGTGAAAGTAAAGAGTATCATTGAAGTAAAGATGCACTTGAAAATGTCATAAAGGAATTAAATTTTGTGAATTAATTGGAAAATATTTCAAAATCTTGTAGCATACAGAAACAACTAACTTTAAGTTTATTTAAATATTACTATTTGCCTGAATAAACACTTGCATAATATTGTACATACATTTTCAATAAAAAAAAGTTTTGGTTGCCAGCAGCTTTTCAAGAAGTATGTATCTTACACAAATTCATCCCACCAAGTACAGTAGGCCTAATAAATTGTAAAGTGAAAGAGTTAAAATGACTGTTTCGATAGTTTTCTGTAAAGTGATCAGAACAATGGTGTTAACCCATTGTACAGAAATTCTGGAAGTGCTTCTTAGTATTTCAGCAGGTTATATGGTTTAATGTTTTATGTACTTTTAAATTATTCATAATTTAAGTGAACACACAGAAAACAGAAAAAATTCTAATAATCCATTCCTCGTCAGGAAAGAGGGAAGGAGAGGGAAAGACAAAAGGATTTGGGTTTTAAGGGAGAGGGTAAGGAGTCATTCCAATCCCGGGAGCGGAAAGACTTGCCTTAGGGGGAAAGAAGGACAGGTATACACTCGCGCGCACACACACACACACACACACACACACACACACACACACACACGTATCCATCTGCATATACACAGACACAAGCAGACATTTGTAAAGGCAAAGAGTTTGGGCAGAGATGTCAGTCGGGGTGGAAGTACAGAGGCAAAGATGATGTTGAAAGGCAGGTGAGGTATGAGCGGTGGCAAATTGAAATTAGAAATTAGCGGAGATTGAGGCCTGGTGGATAGCGAGAAGAGAGGATATGCTGAAGGGCAAGTTCCCATCTCCGGAAATCTGACAGGTTGGTGTTAGTGGGAAGTATCCAGATAACCCGGACGGTGTAACACTGTGCCAAGATGTGCTGGCCGTGCACCAAAGCATGTTTAGCCACAGGGTGATCCTCATTACCAACAAACACTGTCTGCCTGTGTCCATTCATGTGAATGGACAGTTTGTTGCTGGTCATTCCCACATAGAACGCTTCACAGTGTAGGCAGGTCAGTTGGTAAATCACGTGGGTGCTTTCACACATGGCTCTGCCTTTGATCGTGTACACCTTCCGGGTTACAGGACTGGAATAGGTGGTGGTGGGAGGGTGCATGGGACAGGTTTTACACCGGGGGCGGTTACAGGGGTAGGAGCCAGAGGGTAGGGAAGGTGGTTTGGGGATTTCATAGGGATGAACTAAGAGGTTACGAAGGTTAAGTGGACGGCGGAAAGACACTCTTGGTGGAGTGAGGAGGATTTCATGGGTGGCAGCTGTCATAATGGAGGTACTGTTGCTTGTTGGTGGGTTTGATGTGGACGGACGTGTGAAGCTGGCCATTGGACAGGTGGAGGTCAACATCAAGGAAAGTGGCATGGGATTTAGAGTAGGACCAGGTGAATCTGATGGTTCCATCTGGATACTTCCCACTAACACCAACCTGTCAGAACTCCGGAGATGGGAACTTGCCCTTCAGCATATCCTCTCTTCTCGCTATCCGCCAGGCCTCAATCTCCGCTAATTTCTAATTTCAATTTGCCACCGCTCATACCTCACCTGTCTTTCAACATCATCTTTGCCTCTGTACTTCCGCCCCGACTGACATCTCTGCCCAAACTCTTTGCCTTTACAAATGTCTGCTTGTGTCTGTGTATATGCGGATGGATATGTGTGTGTGTGCGAGTGTATACCTGTCCTTTTTTCCCCCTAAGGTAAGTCTTTCCGCTCCCGGGATTGGAATGACTCCTTACCCTCTCCCTTAAAACCCAAATCCTTTTGTCTTTCCCTCTCCTTCCCTCTTTCCTGATGAGGAATGGATTATTAGAATTTTTTCTGTTTTCTGTGTGTTCACTTAAATTATGAATAATTTAAAAGTACATAAAACATTAAACCATATAACCTGCTGAAATACTAAGAAGCGCTTCCAGAATTTCTGTACAATGGGTTATCACTGTTATCCACCAGGCCTCAATCTCCACTAATTTCAAGTTGCCGCCACTCATACCTCACCTGTCATTCAACAACATCTTTGCCTCTGCACTTCTGCCTCGACTGACATCTCTACCCAAACTCTTTGTCTTTAAATATGTCTGCTTGTGTCTGTATATGTGTGGATGGATATGTGTGTGTGTGCGAGTGTATACCCGTCCTTTTTTCCCCCTAAGGTAAGTCTTTCCGCTCCCGGGACTGGAATGACTCCTTACCCAAAACCCACATCCTTTCGTCTTTCCCTCTCCTTCCCTCTTTCCTGATGAGGCAACAGTTTGTAGTGAAAGCTTGAATTTTGTGTGTATGTTTGTGTTCGTTTGTGTGTCTGTCGACCTGCCAGCACTTTCATTTGGTAAGTCACATCATCTATATTTTTCCTGCGTGGAATGTTTCCCTCTATTAAATTCAATTAAAAATAAATACAAGCTGAAACACTAGCGGGACCATGAAACAAAAAATAAAGATTGAATTTCCATGTACAAAGTACCATTATATCTGTATGGGAAGTTACTTTTATTTTTAAAATAAATGCAAAAGGAAATAGTGTGCAAGGATTAAATAATTATGGGTAAATCACCAAAAAATGTTAAGCAAACAACAGTATATGTTTTAGCCACTTTTGACGACTAATTAGTAATGCATTTCAGACAGTGCCCATCATCAGAATATCTGTTCAGAAACATCACAAAATATGTATGACACATTAAGTGTGCTTAGATTCATAGGCAAATAAGTTAACATATCAAAGAAAAAAACTTTACTTCAGAGTATTGTGCCAAGTGTTATCTATCATAACTTCGAAGCTCTCAACTCACAGCATTCTGCCATCACATAATTAGCTGTTATAACATACCACTAATTGACTTGGTTGTAGAAGTGCTGAGTTAATTTTTCATATTTTGACAGATAATTAACAAAAATCAACTGAAAAAATATAAAAACAGTACATCATGCTAAATGATTTTTTATTCCTTTAGGAAAACTAATAATCACAATTGAGAGTGCAAAGGTCACATTGGAACAAAAGTACAGTATTAATGCAGGTGGTATGGGCAAGAGACGGAGGGAAGGGAGGCTTCCAAATTAATCTCAGCTTAGTTAAATGTGAACCAGCAATCTCTGGTATTCATAAACTTAAAATAGGGAATAGAGGCTTATTGTAAGTCTATTAGGTATTGCGCATACACATAATAAGTTGAAGGTGAAATTTCTTTATAGTGCATAAACAGGTTATTAAATTATTCCAGCACTTAGATAAGAACACACAATATATTCAATATAATGTTATTCAAGTGGGGAGAAGCCATCTGCCTCTGTCCTGATAAAGAAGTTCGGCAACGTGCCCTACAACTGCCAAACCCGTCGTTGTCGGAAGTTCTAAGCATCGCTCAATCCTTTGAAGTGTCTCACCCTGCTGGCGTGCAAATAGACGCGTGGTGTGATGTAGGCGCTGTACAGTCAACTTTCGACACGGATAATTTGCCTGTTTCCCAGGAGAACGATGATGTGGCGGCAGTCCACTCGCATAAACAACGTCGCGTTGGGCCGCAACGCTCGCAGCGAAAACAGCAACCACAGAAACAGGTTCGTTCCGCCCTTCCTTCTTGTCCACGTTGTTTCGTACAGCATGATAGGGCCGTGTGTCCAAAACGTTGGGCCACGTGTAATTCATGTAGGAAAAAAGGCCACATTGCTTCTGTGTGTCAGTCCCCTCCCGTTCCTGTCGACGAGGACGAGGCATCGGACATGGAGGTTAACTGTGTGCTTTCTCAAACAAATAAGTTGTTTGTTACTGTTCGCGTTCTGGATAAAGACATTCGCATGCAAGTGGACACTGGCTCTGCAGTAACTCTCATTAATTCTCGCACGTATTTGGAGTTGGGCTCCCCTCCCTTGTCTCCAGTTACGCGAAATCTGAGAACTTATAATAAACAGAAAATTCCTATCGTTGGCCAGTTTGATGCTTCCACTGCTTACAAGTCTGTTGTTCGGCCTCTCACGTTTTATGTGGTGGATCATGCGGGCACTGAAAATCTCTTCGGTTTGATGCTTTCCAGTTGTTTGGGTTCTCCATTGATGATGATGTGCACCTCATATCTGAGGATATTCCGTATCAACAGCTGGATGGATTGTGTTCTGAATTCTCGTCCGTGTTCTCTGCTGGTCTGGGTCGTGCCAAGGATTTTGAAGCCCACATTACTCTTAAACCTACAGCTCGCCCTAAGTTTTTCTGGGCACGCCCTATTCCGATGGTGTTGCGTGCACCTGTCAAGGCTGAGATAGACAGGTTAACAGCTTCAGGGATTCTCCTTCCTGTTACCTCCAACGAATGGGCATCGCCAATCGTGGTGGTTTCTAAACCCAACGGGAGTCTGCGATTGTGTGGCGATTTTAAAGCCACTGTCAACACTCAGAGCCTCATTGACACTTATCCTCTTCCCCGTCCTGAGGAGTTATTTACCAAGCTCGCTGGGGGCCAGTTCTTTTCCAAACTTGACTTATCAGAGGCGTACCATCAGTTGCCGTTGGATGCGTCTTCCAAGGAATTTCTCGTCATCAACACTCCTTGTGGGTTATATCAGTACCAGCGGTTACCATTTGGTGTCACTAGCGCGCCGGCCATCTTTCAGCGGTTTTTGGAACAGCTCACGGCTTCCGTGCCTGGCTGCATCAACTACCTGGATGACATTGTTGTCACGGGGGCCTCCACTGAGGAGCACCTTCGCAATTTGCGTTCATTATTTTGGGTTCTGCATTTGGCTGGGTTGAAGTGCAATCTGGACAAGTCACAGTTCTTCCAACCCTCCATTGGGTATCTTGGTTTCCACTTGTCCCGTGAAGGTATACGTCCTCTACGTCAGCACCTTGCGGCCATCACCGCTCTCCCCCGGCCGTCTACGGTCAAAGAACTTTAGGCGTTTCTAGGCAAGATTGCTTATTATCACAAATTCATTCCATCCGCGGCAGCCGTGGCTCATCCTCTGCATCAGCTGTTATGCAAAAACGTTCCTTTCTGTTGGTCCGACGAGTGTGAGCAGGCTTTTGTTCGCCTGAAGGCTCATTTGCAGTCGGCGCCCTGTCTTGCCACCTTCCGTCCGGGTCAGCACTTGGTTCTGGCGACTGATGCGTCACAGTATGGCCTAGGGGCTGTTCTCGCCCATCGGTATGAGGATGGGTCGGAACGACCCATCGCCTATGCTTCAAAGACCCTCAACGCTGCCCAACGGCATTACTCTCAAATCGAAAAGGAGGCGCTCGCTATCATTTATGCTCTAAAAAAGTTCAGCGTTTTTTTGTATGGTTCTAAGTTTCACCTCATCACCGACCACAAGCCACTGGGCTCTCTGTTCAGCCCCTCAGCGTCGCTTCCGGATGAGGCAGCTCACCGCCTGCAACGTTGGGCCTTATACTTGTCTCATTTTCACTATGAGATTCACTATCACCCCACGGCCCAGCACGCCAACGCTGACGCGTTGTCACGTTTGCCGATGGGCCCCGACCCAGTTTTTGATCGAGATGAACTACTCTGTTTCCACATTGATGAGGAAGAACGTCGTGCGGTCGAGGGTTTTCCGCTTACAGGTTCGCAGGTCGCGTCGGCTACTGCGCGGGACCCGGTCCTGCATCAGGTGATCGGTTTTGTTCAACGGGGTTGGCCGGACAGGACCAAGGGCCGGGCATCGGATCCCCTTCGCAACTACCATGCCTTGCGCCTTCGTCTGTCTGTTCGTGATGGTGTTGTTCTTCTGGCCACGGATGGCGCATCTCCACGGGTCGTGGTGCCAGCTTCTCTTCGCAAAGATGTTCTCTAACTATTGCATGAAGGCCATTGGGGGATTTCTCGGACTAAGTCCCTGGCCCGCAGGCATGTTTATTGGCCCGGTATTGATTCGGACATCGCCCACATGGTCGCTGCGTGTGGTCAGTGTGCTGAACAACTGGCTGCACCCCGTACAATGAACTCTCCGTGGCCTGATCCGGCGCAGCCATGGGAACGGATGCACGCTGACTTTGCCGGCCCCTTCCTCGGCACTTATTGGCTACTGTTGATTGACGCCTTCTCGAAGTTTCCGTTTGTGGTTCGATGTCCGTCGCCCACCACTGCAGCGACGACGCTGGCTTTGTCCAAAATCTTTGCGCTAGAAGGTCTTCCATCCACGATTGTCACGGACAACGGCCCTCAGTTCTCTTTGCAGGCCTTCCCTGATTTTTGTACTGGACAAGGGATTCATCATGTTACAGCACTGCCCTTCCATCCCCAATCGAATGGGGAGGTCGAGCGCCTTATCCGCACTTTCAAACGCCAGACGAAAAAATTCCTTACTGATTTTTCTACCGATGATGCTCTGTTGCAATTTCTGAGTTCTTATCGCTTCACGCCTCTGGGTGATCGCAGCCCTGCTGAACTCTTGCATGGCGCCAACCGCGCACTCTACTGCACCTGCTTCACCCTGTCAGGCCTAGTGCTGTGTCCCCTAGTGCGGGAAAATACTCGGTGGGCGCTGACGTGTGGGCACGAGGGTATGGATCTCGCCCTAAATGGATTCCAGGGGTGGTCAAGGCTCTTCGCGGCCGCCGGCTTTGTGAAATACGTACGGACGACGGCACGGTTGTTCGTCATTACGACCAGATGTGCCCACGAGTGGTGGCCACGCCGGTGCCACCGCCCCTTCTTTCGCCTCCACCAGCCCGAGAAGCCAGTCCTGTCGCTGCTGCCTGTCTCCCGTGCGTGTCGCTGCAGCCAACTTCGCTGCCACTTCCGAGTACGCCGGAACCGGCCCCAGTCGCGACGCCGCCTTCTCCGGGACCCATCTCGCTGGAGCACACCCCCAGGTCCACGACACCTATGGATGCTGCTCCGTAGTTTTCACCCATCATCTCGTCCAGGAGGCACGTTCCACGCACAAGCTTCCGTCCTGGACATTTTCGACCATATTCTCGTGTTTCTCCGCGGGATCTTCTCGGGGTCTCCCAAGAGGCCATGGATGTCTCCGTACTGTCCGTGTCTCCAAGGATGTGAGATTTTTTTTTTTTTTCAAGTGGGGAAAAGTGTTGTGACAGTGCCACGAGATTTAAAAGTGCCGCTACGTCAGTACGCAAACACGGCGATAGAGGCGCTCCGCAGCTCGGCTGAGCGCGGGAGCGCCACCTGGCTATGAACGGCGCTGGCCTCAGGTCACGGCACGGCAGTTGAGTGTCAGATATGGAGTTGGTAGCATGAAACCCACTATTGTTTCTACGTTTGTATATCCACGCAATTTATTAGTGAATTAAAGATTATAACAGCATCACTTGAGGCAAAGGGTCAACATTGAGACAGGTCATTGGGACGGGGGGGGGGAGTGGACTGCACATGGTAAAGTGAGCATTCATGATCAAGGAAAGATGTAAGCAGAACACGGATTAAAGGGTCAATGGAAGGAGGGTTTGGGCATGGAGGTGTACAAAATAAGAGCAGGAGCAGAAGAGAGGAATATTGTTTAATTGTGGAACTTCACTCCAGAAAATACCCTCTATGTTTTGATGGCTATCAATGTCAACACTAATAGGAAAATTTGGATATCATCTTATAATGATTGATATTGGCAGTCATTATGTGTAGTATGATGGTCTTTGTGATACTAGTCTGTTCTGTGATTTTGGAATCAGCTGAAGACATTTTTCCTTCTACACTTGTTTTTTATATATATATATATATATATATATATATATATATATATATATATATATATATATATACACACTCCTGGAAATGGAAAAAAGAACACATTGACACCGGTGTGTCAGACACACCATACTTGCTCCGGACATTGCGAGAGGGCTGTACAAGCAATGATCACACGCACGGCACAGCGGACACACCAGGAACCGCGGTGTTGGCCGTCGAATGGCGCTAGTGGCGCAGCATTTGTGCACCGCCGCCGTCAGTGTCAGCCAGTTTGCTGTGGCATACAGAGCTCCATCGCAGTCTTTAACACTGGTAGCATGCCGCGACAGCGTGGACGTGAACCGTATGTGCAGTTGACGGACTTTGAGCGAGGGCATATAGTGGGCATGCGGGAGGCCGGGTGGATGTACCGCCGAATTGCTCAACACGTGGGGCGTGAGGTCTCCACAGTACATCGATGTTGTCACCAGTGGTCAGCAGAAGGTGCACGTGCCCGTCGACCGGGGACCGGACCGCAGCGACGCACGGATGCACGCCAAGACCGTAGGATCCTACGCAGTGCCGTAGGGGACCGCACCGCCACTTCCCAGCAAATTAGGGACACTGTTGCTCCTGGGGTATTGGCGAGGACCATTCGCAACCGTCTCCATGAAGCTGGGCTACGGTCCCGCACACTGTTAGGCCGTCTTCCGCTCACGCCCCAACATCGTGCAGCCCGCCTCCAGTGGTGTCGCAACAGGTGTGAATGGAGGGACGAATGGAGACGTGTCGTCTTCAGCAATGAGAGTCGCTTCTGCCTTGGTGCCAATGATGGTCGTATGCGTGTTTGGCGCCGTGCAGGTGAGCGCCACAATCAGGACTGCATACGACCGAGGCACACAGGGCCAACACCCGGCATCATGGTGTGGGTAGCGATCTCCTACACTGGCCGTACACCACTGGTGATCGGCGAGAGGACACTGAATAGTGCACGGTACATCCAAACCGTCATCGAACCCATCGTTCTACCATTCCTAGACCGGCAAGGGAACTTGCTGTTCCAACAGGACAATGCACGTCCGCATGTATCCCGTGCCACCCAACGTGCTCTAGAAGGTGTAAGTCAACTACCCTGGCCAGCAAGATCTCCGGATCTGTCCCCCATTGAGCATGTTTGGGACTGGATGAAGTGTCGTCTCACGCGGTCTGCACGTCCAGCACGAACGCTGGTCCAACTGAGGTGCCAGGTGGAAATGGCATGGCAAGCCGTTCCACAGGACTACATCCAGCATCTCTATGATCGTCTCCATGGGAGAATAGCAGCCTGCATTGCTGCGAAAGGTGGATATACACTGTACTAGTGCCGACATTGTGCATGCTCTGTTGCCTGTGTCTATGTGCCTGTGGTTCTGTCAGTGTGATCATGTGATGTATCTGACCCCAGGAATGTGTCAATAAAGTTTCCCCTTCCTGGGACAATGAATTCACGGTGTTCTTATTTCAATTTCCAGGAGTGTATATATATATATATATATATATATATATATATATATATATAATGTTTTTTATCCTCATGAATATTATTGAATTGTTGTGTGTGTTTGCATATTCAGCAAAGCATGATATTGTTTATAATGTTTGAATTCTTTGCAGTATTAGGCATGTAATATATGTATTGGCTATCTATGTAAATTCCCAGTTGGAAGTAAGTTTGCTAATAATTCAGATAGAACACTACTGTATAAATTCGGATCGTGCCTATGACATGTAGTCCGTAGTCTTGTCATAATCTCTTCTGGATTTGTATTTATTACGACTCAAAACCACCCCCCTGCCACCACCATTTAGTCACTATTTATTTTACTTATACCCTTGACCATACCTCATCTTCCCACTGCACTTTCACAACCCCCCTCCCTCCAAACAAACATTCTGTATATGAAATTACGTCAATTCTTTTGAAGAAATCATCAGCCAAGTCATGAGGACAAAGACACAGCATGGCTTCCAATCTGTGGTGCAATGGGTAAGTTAGAGTGTAAACAGGCAAGGAATCAGATGAGTCTTTCTGTCACCAAGGAAAATTAAGGAAAGGTTGTGACCTGACAAACATACTCTCAGGCTCAGTGTACCAGGGATTTATAATATTCCTTGTGAGTATGGTATCAGTTATGTGGGACAGCCTGTACAAACTACTGCTAATTGCTGTGTTCATCATCATCTCAAGCATGAAAAAATGAAAATCAGCAGTTTCCGAGAACTGTTTAGTGAGTAAATGCAAGAAAGCCTTTAAGCAGATGAGGATCTGGCCCATATTTCTAGATGTTGGGACTCTGTAATTACGGAAGCAGCTGAAATTAGACTATATGATCACAACAATATACACACTGGCTATGTAATTATCAGTTTATTTATTTGCTATTTTCTAATACAAGAACAGACCACATGTTGCACATGAGGCAGCATATATGAATATAACACAATATTTTCACACAATTTCAAATTAATTAGTATAATTAAGCAATGCATGGAAGCATGCACGTCAGAAAGAAAATTAATCTAATTCCTCATTCAGCATTGTTTATCACAATGCCATTTGAACATAACCCGGATTCTGAAAAACTAGACACGGTGTAAAAGACGCAGTTCGAGCATAACAATGACATATAGTTCCTTGTTTACATAACAACGACCAAAATTGAAGCATAACACATACTTTGCCAGGAGCACAATATTGGGACACCCCCCTGGAAATATATTCTATGGACTTCTCTCTAATGTTGTCCGAGGCCTAGGTTAGTTGAAGGGTGATAATTTCGTTAGTTGTGGAACTCGAAAAGATTGGGTGCGGGATAATTGTTATGGTGACAAACGGACATATGGCATTGCGTAATATTTACGTTTGCGTTATATTTCAAGGTACCATATTTATAGAACTTCTCGCAATAAAACCTAAAAGAACAAGGTAAAATCGGAAAATATAGTTAATGAATAAGCATTCAAAGAATATTTTGATACATATCATGAACAATATCATACATAAACTGCAGAAGATGCAAGGAATATGTATGTAACTTTTACATATATTTGATCCGCTTTTCCGCATTTGCCACAGCTGCAACCGGGTTAGTCTGTCACCACATTATCAATTATTCGCATTTGAACCAGGTTTTTACATTTAATTCCCATAAGTTAAGCTCCATTGAATAATCTGGACTTCTTTGACGTTCCAAAATGACAGCTGTGGGCAATCTACATGTAATTTTTAAACAACAGGTGAGCGACGTCACTAATGTCAATAGCGCTCATTATACTTCTTGTCACCAGGCGGCACTGCTACATACGTTCTGTCTCCCTGATGACGTCATGAGCCTCAACCAATCAGCAGACCCAATTCCCTGGCGTCCCCTAGACGCAAGTGACTACGGCCGTGTTGAAAGGGAGCAGGCAAGCTTCTCAGCCCGAAGGCTTATACTGTTAATATTGTTCTTTCTGTCTCTAAATAGAATTGTAACTTGATATTTCGAGGGTGCTTTTCTGCCTATAATTTTAAATCTGTTTTTGGAAAAGCTTTTAGGAATAAAATTCACATTTGTTAAAGGGTCATTCCATGTCAAGTCACCCGGCCTTGACACCAACCATGTCAGATTTTGATGAAACTTGGTACAATTACTTCTTTTATCATCCTGAAAGCACTTGTAAAATATTTTTGCTCTATCTCTTATAGGTTTTTTTTATAAATTTTTAAAGTTTTTAGATTTGGCGTTGTTTCATCAGTCGGAAATCGTAACTTAAACGTGTCCTCACAACTAAACAAATTTGTATATTAAAGAATACTCAAGATATCAGTATGAAATTTTGGAATAAGTTTGCGTATTATATTTAAATGTTAAAAAAAATACCATAAAGATATATTAAAATCTTCCAAATGAAAAAAAAATTTACAATTTTTTTTTTTTTTTTTGTTGCTAACGGCTGTTTAGTTTTACAAAAACTGCAGTATCTAGAGTCTCAGACCTGATAGAAAGCTCAAATTTGTTTTAAAATACTCTTAATTGTATAGGCTATTAGATAAAAGAAAAATTATGTTGGCTTTTTAACCTGTTTAATAGTTATCTAATTTTTAAAATAATATTAATTATATTTTAAAAATAAAAAGTACCAAGTGACTTAGACTTAGTAAGTTTGTCTTCTTGGAGTAACAATGTCCGCTTGGATTTTGTTTTGTTACTCCTATGTTTTGAAGTAAAAAAGAATTATTGCAGTGTTAAATAGTGCTTGGATAGTATTTTATTATGTTTATTCGAACTTTTAGTAAGTACTGTTACTTAGTTTACAGAGATTCCTTTACAATATCCTATAAATGTAACCAGAACAGTGATCAGACCAAAAGTGAAATCAGTATGTCAGATATTCAAACCTGTAGTGTAGAGTTATTTAAAAAAAATGACTGTTTCCAAACAACCTACACACCTTCAAAAAAGTTACAACCAGTCTCTGAAATGAGTGAGGAAGAAAAAGATTTGATCTACTTATGATCTGGAATTAATCTGTGTGAATTTAAGAATATATGTTCACACCACAGCTACTACTTTTTAAATGTTTTTGAAAAGTATCAAACAACATGTGTAGACCCACTAAAAAAACACAAAAAGCCCATCAAAAAATCGTTGAGAAGTGTAGGCTTGGATCTTTCTAAACAATTACTGACAAAAAATATTAGCATAAAACCTGGACAGAAGCTTTGCTCATCATGCCGTAACTTTTGTGAGGAAAAATTAAGAGTTGAAGTCAATGAAAGTGAAACAGATGATGAAGCCATGATTGAATTAGAATCATTGGAATCCAGAAATGAATCCCTCGTACAAACAAACATTGCTCTTGATAATTTAGGTTTAACACTGATAAAGCTTCATGGCTTGTCAGAACAAAGTAAAGGGTCTTATTTTAAAAGGAAGGTTAGCAGTATTGAAAAGACTGCAAAAAAAAGGCGGTTTCAAAAGCATTAAAATTGATGCACCAAGTTCTGATGATGACGAAGAAGATACAAGTGTGGTTGAGAAAGCAAAGGATTTTGATGTAATGATTTCTCTTATGAAAGAGAAGATTTCATCTGTTTGGAGGTCTAGAAAAATCCAGATTCTGACCTTGGCTCCAGATTCTTGGAGTCTAAATAAAGTGATGAAATAATTTAATGTAAGTGAGTACATGGTGCGACAAGCTAGAAAGCTAAAATCTGAAAAGGGTAGTTCGGAAATTCCTGGTCCAAAAAATGGTAAAGCTCTTTCTTAAAATACAGTAAGACTTGTAACAGATTTTTATGAAAAGGATGAAAGTTCCTGAGTGCTACCTGGAACAAAAGACAAAGTACGTGCTCAAAAAAATGTGTACATGCAAAAAAGACTCATTTTGTGTAACTTGAGAGAACTCTATTATTCTTTCAAATGGGAGGTAGAAGTAGGATTTTCAAAATTTTGTTTCTTGAGACCTAAATGGTGTATCTTTGCTGGTGCTGCAGGCACACACAATGTATGTGTATGCAGTATCCACCAGAATGTTAAACTATTACTGGATGCTGTGAAAATTGAAGAATCTTATAAAGACCTAATTAAGATGCTTGTATGCAACACGGAAAACCAAAACAGCTGCCCTGCAAATACTGCACTAACTGAGTACTTAACTGAAAAACTAAGTGAAGATTATGATTTAGAAGAAGAAATTGTAATCAGTCAGTGGGTTAACACAGACAGGGCAGAAATGATCAGTCTATCGGTGTTGAAGACTACATTTCTTTATTGGTTAGGTCATTGGAAAAGCTCACCCCGCACTCGTTTATAGCAAAATCCCAATCAGCAGCCTTTAAAAGATTGAAAGAAGACCCACCTCCCAAAACAGAAATTATTGTGATGGATTTCAGTGAAAATTATTCCTTTGTTATACAAAATGAGATCCAAAGTTACCACTGGAATAGAGGTGGTTGTACTCTACACCCAGTTGGAGTTTTTCTAAGAAATGAGGAAAACAATGTTTTTGTTTCCAACCACTGTTTTATTAGTGATGACCAAGAACACGACACTGGTTTTGTTAATTTTGTACAAAAAGAAATTACAAAGTGGTTGTCATTACATCATACTGACATTGACTCAGTTCACTACTTTACAGATGGTTTGCTGGGCAGTACAAAAATAGAAACAGTTTTAAAAATTTGACTGAACACTTGAGAGACTTTAATTTGAAGGCCCAACACTCTTTTTTTTTACAACAAGTCATGGGAAGTCAATTTGTGATGGCCTAGGAGGAACCAGTCTACAGCTTTCAGACGAAGAACAAATAATGACAGCAATCGATGTGTACAATTTTTGTGAAAAAAATATTGAAAACATTCATTTTCACTTTATTGACAAAAAAAATCTGATTTGCTACGGTTAAAACTAGAAAAACGTTTTTCAGCAACCCGAACCATTCCTGGAAGTTTTCATAACTTCAAACCATTTCCAACAAACAACCTTGAAATTAGAAGGACTACAGATAGTGCAAAACCCTCCTTAGTCTTTTCTTTCCATTGTTCTTCTGATTGAGTTCATGTGGAACCATCCATATATAGCTATGTGGCTGCAAATTATGATGGTAACTGGTACTTTGGACTGGTAAAAACAATATTCAATGATGAAGAAGATGCAGAAATTCTATTTCTACATCCTTCAGAACCAGCTGCATCATTTTATTCACCTGAAAGAGAAGATTATTGCATAGTGCCTTTGGAGCACATAGTCTGTGTAGTAGACCCACCTCAATCAAGCGGCACTGGAAGAATGTATTACTTTAAAAAAGACTGTATCAAAAGAACTGAAAGCTCTTGGATGAAGTGGAAAAACAGTTTGAATCAGCATTAATGTTTATTAAAAAGACAAAATTACTCAAAAAATTCAATGTTCCAAGCAATCAGTTGGGTTATACATAAGTGTCGTAAGTACACTATCTTTGTACATAATTCTAATGTAATCTACTATAATTAATAAACATGTTAAAAAGCCATCATTATTTTTTGTTTTATCAAGTAGCCTATATGTTTAAGAGTAAATTAAAACAAATTTGAGCATTCTATCAGGTCTGAGACTCTAGATATTGCAATTCTTATAAAACAAAACATCCGGAAAAAAAAACATTTATATTTTTTTTCATAGAAAATATTAATATATTTTAATAGTATCATTTTTATCTTCAAATATGTATAATAAATAAACTTGCTGCAAAAATTCATGATGTTATGTAAAAGAGTTTTTAAGATAAGCAATTATAAGTTTTGAATACAAATTAAATTTACCATTTCTGAAGGTTCGAAAAATGCAAAAACATAAAAACTTTAAACATTTATTAAAAAAACTATAAGAGATACAGCAAAAAAACTGCAGGTGTTGTCAGGATGGTATTAGAACCATTTGAGCCGAATTTCATGAAAATCTAAGGAGGTGGGTGTAAAATTTATTTTTTACTGGGTGATTTGATATGGAATGACCCTAAAAGTAATTTCATTTTTCATCAGTTACTTCCTGACAACTATTTTCTTGCTCACCTAGTGTGATTAAATGTGTTAATGTTCTAGATGAATCACTAGTAAATAAAGTAAATTCTTTAAGAAAAAATTTTGAAAGTAAATTCACGGTTCAGACACCATACTATATTTTGGAGACATCATAAAGTACCATTGCCACAGGTCTTGGGGAGCAGACAGGGTGTGTCTGCTCCAGTTGTATAGGGTTTTTTTGCATCCCCAGCTGGACTATGGGTGCATGAAGTATGGATCAGTGACGACTTCTTATTTGAAGATCATTGATGCTGTCCACCATGAGGGGATTTGGCTGGCCCCGGGTGCATATAGGACAAGCCCCATACTGAGTCTCTGTGCTGAGGCTGGGGAACCACTGCTGGCCAGAGGTCCTCATGGTGCAGCAAGCATGTAAGTTCCTCACAGCTCCAACTTCATTGTATAACATTCTATTGCTCGTCCACCTCTGAAATGTCTTTTCTCTCATCATCCATGAGCCACAATGCCATTTGGGATCTGCATGCAGCGTCTGCTGGAGTCACTCAGTGTGGAGCAGATTGCCCACAGATCCAAGGTTTTAACCATCTGCTGCACTGGTAACTGCAGAGACCCTGTGTCATTTTAGATTTAATGCAGTACAGGAGAGATTGTACTCCTGCTTCAGTTTTTAGTGCAATATTTTCTGACATTTTATATGAGCACCACAACTATGTAGCTGTCTTTATGAATGGGTGTAGTGGGGGGAGGGGGGAAATCTGTGGGTTGCTCTGACATTTTCCTAGATAATAACCTTAAGGTCCCACTGCCTCAAGAATTTACTGTCTTTGAAGCAGAATTATATGCAGTCTTGCCGGCACTGGAACAGACGAGACATTTATCCAGTGCTAAATTTCTTGTCTGTTCCAAGTTCCTGAGTGTCCTTCACTCTTTCCAACATTTGTACCCTGCAGATAAAGTAATACGGGGTGCCCTCCTCCAACTGCAATGATTGGGGCAGCAGGCATCATTCTGCTGGGCACCATGACACATGGGTTTTGCAGAGAATGAAAGGGTGGATCTAGCCGCCAAGGAGGCGAGTTGTAATCCTCAGTTATTTCAGTGCGTCATCCCTCTCTGTGCTAGCACCACACTGCTGAGGTACAAAGTCACGCAAATGTCATGCAGCGATGGGAAAATGAGAGGCTGGAAGTGACCAACAATAAGCTCTGCATAGTAAAGCCCACAAGTCAGCCGTGGCATACCTCCTTCCAGCCACATTGATGGTATGAGGTCCTTCTTACTCGCCTTCACATAGGTCACAGCCCGATGATGCATTGCTTCTTATTCTGCCAAGAGGAACCTCCAATGTGAGGTGCTTGTGGCGTGCAGATCACTGTGTGCCACATTTTATTGGACTGTGTTTTATTTTCCGACCAGTGGACCACAGCAAATTTGCTGATGAATCTACCCTCTGTTTTAAGTAACTTCCAAACAAATGTGGTTCAAGTTTTAAAGTTTTGTGAATTGTCCAACATTTTTGCCAAGATTTTAGGGAGATGGTTTTAATGTGTCAACAGGGTAACTGTCTCATTCAAGTTTTTTGTAAGTGGTCAGCCACTCACATTTCCCTGTGTTTCTCTTTTAGTTCTTCCATGTTTTGTTTTCTTTGTGTTTTAATTTAATGTATAGCTACAGTCCCTCTTCCTAAGTTGTTTTAGATCATGTGAGATAGAGTGACTGTATGGTCATTTAGAGTGCATAAGCATGCAACAGTTGTAAAGTTTATCTCCACCTTCATTATTTAATGAATGTAAGAGCGCTAATGACCTCACCATTGAGCACCCGTAATATCCAGACACACATACAACTCAATTGCCTAAGTTCACACTTCCACAGTTTCTTGCTGCAAGTACCACTGAGCAGTCTACTTGATTAGTTTTCACCTCTCCTGTGTTGAAGAAAAGAAATGTGTCCATTGCTGTGATACAGAATACAGTATAGTACAGTCGTAATGATGTCACCACGAGAGGTCAGCGCTACCGCAACAAGTTTTTCACATGATATTCATTGGACTGTTGCCTATAAACACACGCCATGTCAGTGCTCTTGGAAGAGAGCTGTAGCGGTGATCTGGCTCTGTTGTTCCCACATAGTGTTTAGTGAAGATGGGGGAAAAATTGAGATTCAAGCAGCGATTAAGTACTTCATAAAGAAAGGTATGAAAGCAAAGGACCTTCATGCTGATTTCCAGAATACACTGAGGGACTCTGCTCGTTCATATTCAACTGTTGCTAAGTGGACAAATGAATTTAAATTTGGTTGGGGGAGCTTAGATGATCCACACAGTGGTCAGCCAAAATGTGTCTCTACTCCAGATTATCATTGCAAAAGTGCACAAAATGGTCATGGAGGATTGTTGATTGAAAGTACATGAAATTGCTCACACTTGCCAAGTGTCATCTGAAAGGATATATCACATTTTAACTGAAGAATTAGAAATGGAAAAAATTGTCTGCAAGATGGGTGCCATGACTCTTGACGCTGGATCAAAAACGAATGATAATGGACGTATCAGTACAATGTTTGGCTCGTTTTAGAAGAAACGATCAAGTTTTTTGTGCCAGTTTGTGATGACAGATGAAATTTGGGTGCACTACTGTACCCCAGAGACAAAACAACAGTCAAATCAGTGGAAGCATGCTGATTCTCCACCACCAAAGAAAGCAAAGACCTTTCCTTCGGCAGGAAAGGTCATGGCATCAGTGTTCTGGGATGCGAAGGGGATTCTGTTTGTAAGTTATCTCCCCACTGGCAAACAATTACTGGAGAATACTATGCTGATCTCCTGGACAAATTGCAACAAAAGGTACACAGAAAAAGGCCAGGTTTAGCAAGGAAGAAAGTCTTCTTCCACCAAGACAATGCACACCCGCACACATGTTTCATTGCCATTGCAAAAATACATGAACTAAGGTATGAATTGTAGCCACACCTGCCTTATTCATTTGATATGGCTCCATCAGACTTCCATCACCTCCCAAAACTGAAAATTTGTGTTGGTTGACGAAGATTCACTTCAAACGGAGAATTGATAGCTGGAGTTGACAACCGTTCTGCAGGCCTGGAGAAAACTCATTTTCGAGATGAAATCTAGGTACTGGAACATTTTTGGACCAAGTGCATTAATCTACAAGGAGACTATGTTGAAAAATAAAAAAGTTTTAGTGATGATGTAAGTACTTGTTTTCTATTACGTTCTGAGAACTTTTCAAACCATCCTCGTACTTTAAGAATGCAGGCTGCTATGCATCCAGGTACCATTTTGAGGATGAAAAATTTAGAAATGAAAGAAACTGCCTCTTTGCAGAAGATATATAGTAAAATACGTTTACACAAATAAACATAGCTGTCCGACACACACGTAACACATACACCCAGAATCACAGACAGGAAGAGTCAGATAGTTGAAGAGTGAAAAATTTGATATTGGCTTAAAGAAACATGAGAATATAGACATATGTTAATTTTTCCTTCCATGCATTTCTCTGTTTGGTGTAGGCTTTTTTATATTCCATCTTTGCCCTGAACAGTGTTCAGATACTTATTGAATGAGTATACTTTATGGGTAAGCCAAAGTAAGATCTGCTCCCTACTGTGTATTGGCATTGTCTATGATTACTGGATGACAGTATACACTAGTGGTGCATTTTACAAACATACATAACATAAATAGCCAAATTTCATTTGAAAGTACCACTTAAACTCCTTTTTGGCCTTTCTGGGGATCAAATCCCTTTATTTGTGACCAAGTATCTATCTTATTTATCTCCCTCACTTGTCACCTTTATTTATAATACAATTAATATACACAAAATTTACAAAAATTTAAAAGTTTGGTTTATGAAAGACCATGACTCAACAAGGCATGTTTGATTTAGTGTTTTGCACCATTGCTGAGGCATAACCACCCTCCATAGTTTGTGCAGCAGTATCTTCTCATGCTAAGCACTGTTCGTTGTGGGTGGGCCTTGTGGTACCATCAGTGCAACTACAGAGAACAGTTGAGCCTCAAGTCTAAAACTTTGCAGATGATGATGAACTGCATGTCAATGTATATTGGGTACAGAAGGTACCTCTGTGGGATAAGTGCATGTTGATGTGTGTTTAGTTGAAAAGTTTGATCCTGCGATGGAAAAGCCATAAAGTTCTGCCACTGTTATACAGACCACATCATCCATCACATATTTCCATGTCCAAAATGCCATCACCTGTCACACTGAGAGCTCACCATATTCCAGGTAAGTCCATAAATTACTTACTTTAATTCCTCCTCCATAGTAAACTTAGGTGTCCAGTGCCACTAACAAAGGGCACTTACTTCCAGAACGTTTTTGCCTTTTTATGTAGATATGTGCAAATTTGATCGCTGCTCCACATGACTGTGTATTCTTCATTTAACACACGCTAAACCTATGATGTGCCAACAGTTTTTCTGAAAGTTCTTTTTCATTTCAAATATTTGAAACATCATTTTTGTATACAGTTTTCCTTACATGTCTTATACACAAGCGTAAAATTTTATGTGACTTACATAAAGAGATTAAAACATGACATAAATTTTCTCCATCTAACTACACACAAATGTCATTTTTATATTAGCTGACATGTGAGGTCTAATATATTTCTCTTATATACTAGTTTATACATAGTTATGTTGCATCATTTTCCATGTTTGCATAACAATATTTAAATAGAAATGAATAACATATAAGAAGATGTTTTTGCCTTCAAAATTTGTAAGGCAACATTTCAGTGACAAGTTATTTCATATTAATTCTCATCATTAATGAATCATTTATATCTACAACTTTTATGATGAGCTAGTACTCCCTTTTACTTTTAAACTCATGACATATTCTTTGTATACATGGATAATTTGCAAACATGTTACATGTCAAGACTGAAAAACAATATACTTATATGCAAGCAGATGATATGCATGAACTACTGCCAATACCATCATCTCATTCAACTCAAGCGTTTGTAATTCAAGATTGCTAAAAAAGAAATAGAGAACTTAATTCTTGTGTTTCCAACACAAGCAAACCAGGAGATGGTCTACGATTCTACAGGGAGTTATGGTAAGGAATGGAAAGAAGCATCTCCTGCTGAAATCCATTATTTACACATCACATAATATTTGAGCAAATTCTCTGTAAATGCTTCTTTGTGTTTAACAAAAACTATTTATTCACTGCTTGGAGTACTATAGATAAAATTTTAACATTGTTGTGTCACACAAGTTTATTAATATCATTTGCTTAAAAGTAGCACAATAATTATACTTCATTGTACTTAATTTATACTTTTCACCATGGGATACAGCCCCCATGTACTATAATATGTATATGTGTAAATATTTTGCTACGGAAGTTGTGTTAAAAGAAATATTCGTGGACGGACATACAGGTAAGCCATGATCATGTGTAATTGTGTCTTGAACACTTATAATCAGCATTCATATTTGTTACTTGCATTCTTCAATGTACCGTCTGACCTCCTTTTTTATCCTCGACATGACCTCAACTTCATTTCACAACATTTTCTATACTATAACTTCTTAATATTCACACGCACCATTCAAACACATATTTATATGTAAATAATAACTCATACAATGGTGTGGCCTGATTCTTTTGGTATCAGCTAACTAAATTCCCTTTTTCTCATTACTGGGACACATCGTTGCATTGTTCCATGTAAAAGCACTTAATATCAACTTATAAATTACATATGTAGTTGCTCCAAGGCCAACCAACGTATCACACTTATAACATATATATTTTCATTCGGTATGCAGGTGGTTTTAGTTCATTATTTTGCTGACTGATTATCAGAATTAAACTCTTTTTTTTGTGAGATAGCAAATATTAACAGCCTGTCTGTTGTTTTGTCTTGCCTTTTCCATCTCTTCTATAGTCGTACAATGAGTGCACATGAAACTAGTAGGTATCTTTCTAAGTGAGGCACAATGTCCTTATCCCCTCATACAGCTTATTCAGAATGTGAGCATATCCCAAGAATTATACATACTTTCATGGTATATACAGATTTCCCATACTATAGTGCTTCATTTATTTTGTGTAGAGCCATAACATAGATTTTTGTGTACCTATTGTAAATAGTAACCTCGTGTGTAGAGTTCTTCCCAATGTTATTCATTTTCAGTCTTTACATGTAAATATTTCCTTATCTTAGTTCTCTTTTCTTGTATTAATTTTATTCTTATAGTGTAGACCTTGGTGTTTATTTTAGTAATCAGTTTATATTCATAAGCTTTTGGGTGAATTCTACTTGGTATACAAATACTAATGTTTGCTGAGCATCTGGCGTGTTGAGCAGCATGTTAACTTCATTTTGTCTCCACATGGTGTGCTGAGGTCACTGTCCTGTGATGCATATTTCTACAGTGCTTGTTCATTGCATCTCGTCATAATGCTACATCATTTATTTCTCCCCACCACATTTATCAATTTGTGGTTGGAAGGTGTATGTGTTTTAGTTGTGACTTAGCATCATGGCAATCAAATTCAGCTTGTTACTGATTTTTCACAACATCCTTTTGTCAGCAAACAAAATTGTAAATAACTAATGACTTATCTCATTTCTGTTTACACACATATACACATATCAAAAAAAGTTTTGCATCACCTCAGTTCTGAGAGTTCTGGAACCTGTACAGAAAATTGGAATAGAGATCAACATGAACACCATTTCTGCCCTTCTTATTGCTCATGAAAACCACACATTGCATGTTGTACCACTATACAGCGAGACCTTCAGAGGTGGTGGTCCAGAGTGATGCACACACCGGTACCTCTAATACCCAGTAGCACGTCCTCTTGCATTGATGCATGCCTGTATTCATCATGGCATACTATCCACTAGTTCAAGTCACTGTTGGTCCAGATTGTCCCACTCCTCAATGGCGATTTGGCGCAGATCTCTGAGTAGTTGGTAGATAAAGTCACCCATAAACAACACTTTTCAATCTATGAACCTATGTTTGAAAGGGTTCATGTCAGGAGAACATGCTGGCCACTTTGGCTGAGCAATGTCATTTTCCTGAAGGTAGTCATTCACAAGATGTGCATGATGGGGCTGCGAACTGTCATCCATGAAGACGAATGCCTCGCCAATATGCTGTCAATGTGGTTGCACTATCAGTCGGAGGATGGCATTCATGTATTGTACAACCATTTCTGTGCCTTTCATGACCACCAGTGGCATACGTTGGCCCCACACAATGCCACCCCAAAACAGCAGGGAAACTCCACCTTGCTGCACTCACTTGAAATTGTGTCTAAGGTATTCAGCCTGACCGGGTTGCCTCCAGACATTTCTCCAATGATTTTGTGTTTGAAGGCATATGCAACACTCATCGGTGAAGAGAACATGATGCCAATCCTGAGTGGTCCATTCGGCATGTTGTTGTGCCCATTTGTACCATGCTGCGTGGTGTCATGGTTGCAAAGAATGAATCGGGGGTGAAGTTCCGCATCATGCAGCCTATTGTGCACAGTCTGAGTATGACACGGCATCCTGTGGCTGTACAAAAAGCATTTTTCAACATGGTGGCATTGCTGTCAGGGTTCCTCCGAGCCATAATCCATAGGTAGTGGTCATCCACTGCAGTAGTAGCCCTTGGGCGGCTTGAGCAATGCATGTCATCAACAGTCCCTGTCTCTCTGTATCTCCTCCATGTCCGAATATCATCACTTGGTTCACTCTCAGATGCCTGGACACTTCACTTGTTGAGAGCCCTACCTGGTACAAAGTAACAATGCGAACATGATCGAACCACTGTATTGACCATCTAGGCGTGGATGAACTACAGACGACATGAACCATGTACCATGACTGGAACTGATCGGCTGTCGGTCTCCCTCCATCTAATAGGTGCTGCTCGTGCATGGTTGTTTGCATCTTTGGGCTGGTTTAATGACATCTCTGAACAGTCAAAGGGAATGTGTCTGTGATACGATACCCACAGTCAACGTACATTTTCAGGAGCGCTGGGAACGGGGCTGATGCAAAACTTTTCTCTGATGTGTGCAAATAACAGCAGAGGAACTTATCCTAAAACTAAGTGAACATCTTTCATTTTTTATGGTGAAATATGTTTACTATACCTAAGCATAACAATTTCATGAGTTGGTTTAACCTGTTGCCATATCCATTCAGTGTACAAATTCCTTCAGATCCTTGTGTGGATAAAGGTCCTTGTCCATTCAATTTATAGGGTAAACTAGTCTATATGAGGATTGGATGAGGGACTTACGTAATTACGAATGGGCCAGTGCATAATAGTTGCTATTTGTGGTTAAGTTTTCCATGTTGGGTAGACTTGGGTGCATTTGTAGCAATGCATCTTGTCCTCTATGGAAATATACAATGTACCCTAATCTTTTGTAGTAAGACTTTTTCTCTGCCTGGCCTTCTCTCCTAGATTAATCAAACACGCCGGATCACCCCCCCCCTCCCCCCCCCCCCCCCCCCCCCCAATGACATACCACCCTTAGGTACTTGAGGCAGTGGTTTTTTGCACTCATCCAGTTCTCACTTCTCAAGCATTAATTCAGTTGTGACTCTTCAAGATTTCCTGGTGAATATGTTGTAAATAGTCTTAATGGGTTTGCTGCCAGATGATGTGCAAATTCCACAACATTTCAACCACCTGAAGATGTCAGACAGTTGCAAACCTGTGAAGACTATTTACATTAAAGCCTGTTGAAGTATGTGGCAAGTTATTAATGATTTGCTGAAATGGCAAGATGAACTTGACCCATTTTGTATGTTTTTGTGGTGTGTAGCAGTGTATAAATCTATCAAATTCATAAACACCCTTCCAGTGGGGCTTGCTTCAGGATGGAATTGTGATACCAGTATGTGTTTTATTTTGTGTGTGGTCATGAATTCCTTCTGTCTGTTATCTTTGAAGTATGATGGATATCAGTTAACAGCATCTGTGGCCTCTGTACTCTTGATAGATAGTCATCTGCAATTCTTCTAATAATAGAACTAGTGATCATTGAATGCACTGCACACAACTTAACATACTTGGGAAAAACTTCATAAGAGAAATACATACTTAAAACTCCCTTTTGAATTTGGATGAAGACCAGCAGCATCCAGAGGTACTGATTCTAAAAAGTTTTATGGAACTACTGGATGTAGTTCAATTAAGTTTGATTCATTGGAGTGTTTGGTCTTCTGACAAGTAATACATTTTTGAATTACTTGGAGAATTTGGCACTGCATGTTGGGGAAGTAGCAGCTCTTCTTTATCTTATCAGTGTGTTTAGAAACACTGTAACAACCCCACATATCGTCAATGTAATGAATGAACTAATCTACAACCTTTCCAGGTAAACATATGCACCACCATTCATGCTTTGGAGTATGTCGGTAAACAGTACTTGTTTATAAATAGCATAAAATTTTTTAAAGTTACCATCATCATATCCTTCACATGGTTTTCAGAATTCTGTTCGGTGAGTTCTAAAAATTTGTTTACCCCTTGGGTAGCCTTGACAAAGTGTTGGCAGTTGTGTTTTGTTTACCTTTGACATACACTCTCTCTAAACTGAATTCCTGCAAATAAAGACACCATCTGACCATTTTTCTTCGCAGCAATTGGCATGTCAAGAGAAAAGAAAGTACTTGGTAGTTGCAGTAGACTTTGGTGTGTATTTCCCACAAATAAAATTCAAATTTCTTAAAAACCCACACTACAGAGAGATCTTCGAGCTCCATTACTGAATATTATAGCTCGTATTCAGTAACAGTTATGCTTGAAAAACTAATTATCTTGGGTTTTTGGTTCCATCTGTTTCAGTGATTTGGAACAGGCATGCCCCAAAACCATGTGGAGACACATTAGTAGTTAAACAACTTGTGAGATGCCTGTGTGATGCAAAATATAGGGTGTACAGAAAGTCCAGGAACACTTTCAATTATTTGGTTTTCTAACTTACTGGTTCTGATGAAATCCACTGGTAGCCTTTGTTTGTTAATTATATAGGAACACTTTTGCACCCTATGTGACTGTGTACCTTGTAGTGTCAGAAAGTATCCATACTAATAATACAATTAACCACAAGCTTTTACCACCAGAAAAATGCATTTTAAAGAAAATTCTTTGCTAATAATGGGTATTAATGCTTGAAGCTCCATCCCTTTGGGTTTGTTCTCTACTGCAGTCAAGATCCAACAGTTCTGCACAGGGAAGGCTAGTATGTGTGTTCACTTTTGTAACCTGTTAAATAAACCTTTTGAGATTGCATTTGTCAATGTACCTGTATCCAGTGCAATGTAGATATCTAAATCAGATATGCTGGCCTTTCTTCCAAATTGTCCAAATTTTCCTGACACAAACCCTACTTGATATCCACTTCTTTATCATATGTCAGAAAATAATTATGAATTAATTGTACGCTGCCCCCCTTGATGGGTGAATGGATGCTCATCGCGAACTATTTTAGTTTTCCAGATTAGTCAGGAGGGGGGGGGGGGGGAGGAGGCTGTAATCTCTTCATCTTTGGTAACCTCCACTATATGCACAGTGTTGTCTTAACTCTTAGCTTTGCCAATTTGTGTCTTGCCATGCCTGTGAATTAAATTCTCTTTGACCATGATCTCTACCCGATACATAATTGCTGTTCCACTGGTTGTAGTTACCAGGAGGAGGACTGCCTGGCAGTCAACCACTTATCACCCCCTTGCCAATTATTGTATTGGTTACTACTGCACACTGGGGTTACATTTTGAATCTGTTGCCTGAAACCTCTCTGTTCGGTATGTGCTGGTCTGTTGCAATTATGGTTGTGGTTTCCTTTAAAACCTCGTTTGTGCCCTTGGTTTCCCCAGTTACCATAGTTACCTCCTGTGTGATTATTATTATGCAGGTGGTATGGGTGCCAACATGTTGGTTGCTTCCACTGTTACTATTTTGCAGAACACTATTTCATGGATGTTCACTTTGAATATGTTATTGAATGGGATTGCAACTGCCGTTCTTCATAAACCAGGTCACTCAAATCCACAATGAATAAAAAGTATTCCACATCATTCTCAGGTATTATGATTAATTTTTCCTTGAGATGTGCTGGTAAATGGCTCAGTATTTTTAGTTTGTCTACATGAGAAACTGGATTTGTCCAAACTTGTTTTTGTTTAAATATTTTCCAAAATACTTTCATAGTAATCCCCCATGTTTACCATTGTAAGGTGCTGTGTTAACCCTCTATTGCATGACATTTTTTAGGAAACCAGTTTGAGTTACAAAAATTAGCTGCACCAACATGCAAGTACATGCAACCACTGGTGTCTCACTGCAATATGAGTTGACTGTATATCATGCCTTTTCAGTAGCATAAGAAACCATCTGTTCCTTACCGTGGGTAAGAATAAACATCTTTATACAAATTAGTTAGCAGGTTACCATGTTAAAAAAGGCCAATGCAATTTCCATCAGTGCTGTAGTGCGATGAAGAACCTTTCGTATTTCTGTCCACAGCTCCAGGGTAGTGATAGGATTATTCCACTTGAATATTAATCATTCATCATTCATTCACACAATCAGGCCCAGTGGACCGCATGCCACTACAGTTAGAGCTCTCCATCCATCTCTGTCGTGTGATATCTGTCTCCAGTTTCCTGTGACTCCCAGCTGCAACAAATCTTCTCTCATTCCATTGATCCACCTCTTTCTAGGTCTTCCCACTGTTCTGCTGCCTGGCGTGATCCAGTCCATTGTGGTTTTGGGCCACCTTGTGGCCTCCATTCTAACTATATGTCCAGCCCATTGCAGTCTTTTGCTTCTCATCACTCAAAAGATGTTAGGCCCCTTGTACAGCTCTTCTAATTCAGTGTTATGGCATCTTCTCCATTCTCCAGTAGTCTGATCTGGGACAGGTCCAAATATTTTCCTGAGGACCTTCCTTTCAAATGTAAGCAGTTGGTTAAGATCTTGTTTTTGAGTGCTCCAGGTTTGAGAACCATAAAGTACTACTGGAATTATTAATGTCTTATACAACTGTAGCTTTAGTTGTTGAGAGACACTTCTACATTTAAATATAGGGTCTAGAGAGTAATAGCATGTTTCCCACCTGCAGTCATGCTTTTATCTCTGCTTCAGTTGAAGTTACTTCTGTAAAAATTGATCCTAGATATTTGAACTCTTTCACATGTTTATACCTGGTGTTCTTCACAGTTAAATCTTCAGATTTTTGGATCTTTTTTCCTATTGTCATATACTCAGTATTTTCAGAGCTAATCTTTAGACCAATCCTAGCTGCCAATAACTCCAAGGTGTGGTTACTTCTCTTCAGATCTTCTTGTGTGAATGCTAATAGTGCAATGTAATCTGCATAGTCCAGATATGTAATATGTTCATTGCCAATCTGAATGCTCTGGAAGTTTTCCTTGTTGAAATCCCACATTACCTTCTAAGTGCCAGGTTGAAGAGGACAGGTGATAGCCTATCTCCTTGGTGTAATCCTGTTACAACTTCGAAGCTTTCTGTTATTTTATTGCCTGCCTTAACCTTATGTTTTGTGTCATTTAGGCATACCTCTATCAGTCTGACCAATTTATTTCATATAGGCTTCTGATATTCCAGGCCCTTAGTTGTATTCCTTCCGTAGTCCTTGTTCTTGCTTAGGGCATTTTACAGAGATCAGTCCTGTCTGAGACTCTTCTGTGATGCTCGTATCGGTGATAATTTTTTCCAGTATGTGTTGGTAGCTCATCACGAACCCCAACCTGGAGGACCAAGACTGTTCATTCGGGATTTTCTCCCATAGAAATATTGGCTTCTCCACACCTATATAGGTTTTCCTGCCCTTTTTTACATATACCAGTGAATGACAGGAAAAGGAAATGGTGAGGACAGGTTTGCGATAGGCTCCTCCACTTTGGCCCATCCCTCCGGATCCGGAGCACACAAACCTCCTTCCCTGCGTGGACAGTGCTATGTTAAGGCAGTGTCCCCTGAGGAGGTCTTGATTATTGACTTGCCGTAATACAGGTAACTAATGCCAGATCTCATGGAACAACCTGTCTCGATTGCTGTTACATATATGAATGGTTGCCATAAGATTGTGA